>NC_066343.1:8458650-8827711 GCF_022539315.1 Serinus canaria
GCTCCTCGGGGTCGCCGTCCCCGTGGGACAGCTCCGGCACGCCGGGGTCCTTGTCACCCAGAGCCTCCAGCTGCAGCCTGCGGAGCACCGGGAGCAGCACCCTGAGCACGGCCCAGGCTGCTCCCAGGGCCCGGCAGAACCTCACTGCCTCCGGCAGAGGCACTGCAGGCGCTGCTCAGGAACACACCGCGCTCTCTAGCAGCACACCTGCATTTCTCTGTACTGCTGAACAGATGGAGAAGGATGGCAGTGCTGCCAGCAGGGCATCACCCCTCGGATCACACATTGTGACACCCCACCAACTTATTAATGCACATAAAAAATGTCAGTATCCACAGGTATGCTGCAGGGGAACTTAAAAGGCACAAGGAAGTTACAGTTAATTTGAGAAACGTCACACCTTGTGGCACAGACCAGGGGGATTACAAAGAAATACACACCTTAGGGACACCTTCCTTCCTCCCTGACTAACAACAAAAGGGCTTTTAATGCAACAGCAGGGGAAAGGGTGGTTCCTGGAAATACAGCTTGGAAATTCACAGTTAAACTCAGCAGCAACACCAGGGACAAGCAGGAGATGCTCTGTCAGATGCCTCAATGAACTATGTGCTAGTTAGGAGTTTGTCTCACTGCAGCTGTGAAGTTGATTCTTTGCTCAAACCACACCAATTAAACACTTTTTAAATTCCAGGGGCATCACAGCAATATTAGTGTAGCTGAGGCTCTGCTGGGGTCAGTGGTGTCTCTGATTCAGAGGGCTCACAAGAGTCACAACAGAGCTCCTGGTGCCATGTCACCTGAGGCTGCACACACAGCCTGTGAGGAGGGCACTGCAGCCCCAAGGGAACACCTGGGTTTCCAGCAGTCAGCAGCTACAGCCTGACGAGAAACCACGCACTCTGGACAAAGCTGCACTCCAAGTAGCCTTACAGGCAGAACTTCTACCAGATGAAATCAGCGCAGCTACCTAATTTCAGATTGAATAAACCTTAAAAAATACTTTGTCTTTGAATGTCACATGGCAGACTTATGTAATGAAAGGGTTATTCCCCTTCAAATATGACACAGTTTCACTTTGTAACTACAAAGTTCAGCTTACCTCCCAAAATGTCTGTTCAGTGGCAGCCTCCCCACATCTTGGATAAAAGCAATCTGAGCTAAGAACAAAGAGCCACCAGTATCATATCAGGTATGAACAGACAGCTGAGCATACCAGAAAATAAACACTGACCTTGGTCGAGTATTCCTGAATATATTTGAAATATTTTAGATATGAAAACATGGTGCATGTAACTTTTTCTCCCCCCAAACTGTTACAGCTTACCACAACACATGTACAGATGGCCTACACACAAAATTCCAATTCCCTGACATTCACCGTCTGTGTATTTATCATGTAGAGCTGGTTTCCAACAGCCTACAAAATTCACTCATGCAGATGTCAAGGCCTAGTTAAGACACGATGCTTTTTATTAGAAACAATTAACAACAGCATAAGTGACCCAGCTCTCTAAATACTAATGTTTGCATTATGCACCCCACAAAGTAAATTTTTCTGCATTACCTATTTGCTAATGGATTATCTCAGATTTAGCTTTTTTTTTTTTAATGCACTGCAAGCTTTTATTTTTGCTTCTTTTATCTGTGAAAGGCTTTTTTGAGCTGTTGTGTGTTGCTATTACTGGAAAGGTGTAGGATCATAGTCACAGGAAAATGGATGTGTACTACATGAACCAGCCTAACCTTCTGGAACTAAAGAATGAGGTCATCTTTGTGGATAAAAAAGCTGATGCTGCAAGAAGAAAGAAGAGGCAGAAAAGATGGTAACAGACAAGGAGTGTCAACCCAGTAAAATGATGCTTACAGCTTCTAGCAATTGGATTAATAAAAAGATGTGTGCTGCCTCGTGGACAAAGCAGAGCTGCCAATCAAACAATGCATGGCTGTGTAGACCAAGACAAGAAGTGAATATAAACCATGTTTAGAGTTGAATGAATGGCTTTTGCTTGATTCTCATTCAATCATGCAGAGTCCTTTGTCTTCTCATAAGGGTATCAGTAAGCAATGAAGATCTAGTCAATATTGGCTGCTGGGTTTCCAAAACCCTTCTCTTCAAATCCTCCAGCACATATAATCAAAGGCCTAATTCTGGAGAGCACCTTAACCACTACAGCTTGCCCAAGCTACCAGGGCAGCTTCAATTTTGGCTGTGGTAGTGGAAGCATCCTTGGGCATCACCTACATAACATCTGCCAGGATAATGTTTTATGCTTAGGCAAAAACATAAATAGTATTGACCTTGTGGCTTATGAAATTTGCAGTATGTTTCAACTGCAAAAAGAGTCCAAGATCAAGAGTTACCTTGATCCATCTTACCTTGGTTTCTCATTGGGTTTGCTAACATAGCAAGATAAGGCAGCAGCTCTGTCTGAAGGCACTCAGGTGGTAAACAGAAGCTTGAGAACAGAGATTTTGCAGCAATGCAATTTTCCTGATACTGTAAGAGATGGGGTAACACAAGTGAAAAACCTGGTAAAACATTAAGAATGTAGATGTTCTGTAGCATAACACACAGACTTCCTTGCTGCCTGTTACAGGGAACTACTGAAAAATGAGACCAGATAAAGAAAAGGTAAGCAGTTACCATGCCAATCTTAAAAATGGTAGAATCCTTCAACTTTGCCTTTTACTGGGCATTTAAAAAAACCAAACATATTCCTTGACTACACAATTCCCAGCCCACCCAGGCCAATGCTTTTTGCCAACATATCAGTTCAAAAGTAAAAACATGCCAAGACCTGCCGTGTCTCCTGAGCAAGCTATTTCTGATAAACATATAAACCATAACAGCAAACATTTCTTACACTTATACAACAGTTCAATGTGCTTCAAACTGCACAAAACCAGACTCAGTTCTAGAAATACTTAACAGTACTTAGTTGTCTTTCTATTTATTTAGGACTAAGACTCTCTCAGGACCATGCCAGCTTGGACACAGGCATCAGACTTTGTTACTGGCCTCCAATTTATTTTTACATTAAAGGAGTGATGCAGACTGCTCTTCTAGCAAGTGCTTTATAGGACCAGATTATCTCAAAATAGGGTATTTGACAAGTTTAGCAAGTTAGTGATCACATTTGATCTATACTACTCAACAGTCACACCTTATGGGAAAAGGAATTAAGAAAAAAGCAAAATCAAGGATTACCTTTTTGTTGATCAAAAACCACTGGGGTTTGTGTAAGGGTCGGAAGCCCATGCCCCCCTGCTGGTGGGCAAAGGCCCTGGAGGTGTTGGAGTGGATCACCCCCCGGGTGGCCACGGAGGCACTGTAGCTCTCCATCACCAGCCGTGCCTGAGAGAGAAACAGGGCCTTGGGTGAGCTCCAGGCAGCTCATCTGCACAGTGAAACACACACAGTGGCACAGCATGCACAGCTTTCTGGAGTTTAGATTACTGCAAAACTTGTATTCGACGCAGCTGAGAAAAAAGAAATAGCTTGATTCCTTCTTAGCAGAAACATATCCTACTCAAAAATACTTTGTAGAGTAACCTACAAAGTCTACAACCCATTGCAGTAAAATGCTGACAGAAGCTGGACAAAACAATGGCTCTGCATCTCTTCTGCAGCTGATGTACTTTAGCATTGGTTAACAATTCAAATCACTCACACCCAAAGTTTGCAGCAAACTCCCAAAAACACAGTGCAAAGTCCAGAGGCTCGGTGTCAAAGTACTTAAAGACAAGTGTGTGCCTACACAAAGATGACACTTACACTCCAGTTACTGCAAAGGACATCAGCAGTGCTCAAATATTCACTGGCTCTCACTACATCATCTATGTCAGAAAAAAAGTCCACGTAGTTCTGGTGAAGGTACAGATTGAACATGCTTCCAGACATATGTGATTTCTCCACAATGTCCTGTCAGGAAGAAGAAAAGTTTGGATTTTACAGGTGGATAAGGAGAAGGACCCTTGTACAAAAAGCTGTGATACATCTAGGTCAGGGAGCTGGAACACATGGCCTGTGCTGGGATGCCCAGACACAAGGGCCTGGTTTGCCCCAGTGCTCCCTGCCAGGTGAGTGATTCCCTAAGTCAGGCTGCAGGCCCACCCAGTGAGAGCAGGAAGGAGCCCCCCGTGGCTGAGGATGTGAAGCACTCCCGTGGGGCCCAGCTGAGCTCCTGGGGCCACTGCAGCAGTACCTCAGGCTGGATGAGCAAGGTGTCGCGGCGGTGTGCGGACAGGTGGGCAGGCAGCTGAGGGCACTCTGCTTCTGACACTGCTTCTCCTGAAAGGGATTGCACAGGCTTTATGGTCACAAATGTTAGCAACTGTCAGCTCCACCAGCAGTAAATGACAGCCTTTTCCATTCCCAGAAAGCTCTGGGACAGGTCCTTAATTATTATAGCCAATACTACACAGTCATCAACACACAATTCGCTGCATTAAGCTCCATACAACAAACCTAACAAAGTAATTTTTGTATTCCCTCACCTCACTACTTCTCAGTTGGTTTTGGAGCCAGTGCTGGGAATTGCTACCAAAATGTGCCCAGCCAGTGGCATGAGGGACCCTGATGGAGCTGATTTTGTGCTGTTGTGACTGACCAAACATCCCAGACAGAGCCCATCCAAAGCCTTACTTTAGCAACTCCAGCTAGTAGCAGCCGACATGCTTTGCCCACTGAAAGGGAGAGTAAGTCAAAGTTTTCTTACTTTTGCAATAAATAATTTTCCCCAGAGCATGGAAGAGAAAAATGGATGCATCCTTGCCACCAATTGCTTGTATCTCCTGGTCTTCTGAGGCATCACATTTACTTTTCTTTCTTACTTTGGATACTCCTATTTCATCACATTTTATTGTGGAGCTCTGCTTCTTCTTCTTTGACCAAAATTCTTTCTCCAAGGAGCAGCCTATTAATCCAATAAAAAATAAAAACAAGACAGAGTACATGAATCTGAGAAGTTTTCTCTTGTGATGCTGCTCATGTTCTGTGTGAACAGTACTAATGAAAGGAACAGAACAGGCTGTATCAATGGGAGCACTATGAGAAAACTCATTTATTAGGAACACAACTCAGGCACCTAAATTAGCATCATTCATTACCTTCATTCCACTTCTGTCCCTTAAGCCACAGCTGAAGTACCAAGTACTTTTCTGAACAACAAACAGCTGTCTTTGAAAAAAACTTTCAGGCTTATCCCTTGTAGTTCTGACACATTCCCCACCTGACCACGTTTAAATTTCATGTTTATAACGCACACAATACAAGTAATTGTAAATTTTATTTCAGTTGCATACTGCTATTTCAGTTACATCCTATTTCCCTATCAGTTTTGTCTTCTACTGGCATTATCTGTACAATAACCTCCCTCCCTGAAATATAAAGTGGCAAAGAAAATCTTTCATTTAGGTGATTCTTCCAACTGCCTACTATCTTCCACAAAGTTTTGAGCTTCATGAAATAAAACCCTTATTCTACTCTAAGTTAACAAACTTGAAATTTTTCACCCACAATTTCATTTTTTGGCATTTGAATGTTCCTTACTGAGCTAAGATAAATGATCCTTTAGGTATTTGTTTTCCTTTTCTCCCACAATTACCATGGATCTATTCTACCCATTAATAGTGTTACAAAATGAATGTATCAGTGGTGCTCACACAGACACACACATGAAGAATCACACTTTATGTACATAAAAAACAAATGCTGCATGTTCAGGAGACCAGCAAGGAGATGGGGAATCTCCCAGATTTGCACAGTATCACCCACCTCACTGAAACACCTGCACAGCTACAGATGTTCTATTCAAACACCTCCTCAATGCTAGGGAAAATGTGAAAGGACAATGCTCAGTGTGCTGTGACTCCAACAGTCCACACACCAGAAGCTCTGCCTTTATTTTCTCCCCAGCTCTAACTATCATGGTTTTAAATTTCTAAGGTAACTTATTAAAACTGCACAAACTGGTTATTTTAACATTATTTAGATTTTCTGGAGGATGTGTCCAGCACTGAGATGCTGTATGCTCTTCTCAGATATCACCAATCTAATATTCACTCATACTAATGGCATAATCACCCCACTGAGAGCAATCCTCTGTTTTTCTGAGTCACACAGAACAATCCAAGCCTGGTACACCTGAAGACATCATCAGAATCATTGACCTTCAACATCTGCAGGTTAAATGTAGAAACTTTACTCTCTGCCTTGTGTAACATAACTAACACTGCCCAGCTAATTTCAATATACCCTAAACTCAAAGTAAACGCTCCCTTTTGAAAAAATGGGCTTGAAACTACCTTTAATCTTGTATTCCATCAGCGCATTTGATATTTGCAAAGCAAACGGGAGGAAAAAAATGTGTGACAGAAACAATACCATTACTAGCTCTACCACATATAGCAGAAGACAACTGCTGAGTCTGTTTCCTTAGGCCTAAGTTTAATGTAAATTATGTCACCATTTCACAGTGCTGAGAATGAGCAACACACGTCAGAGTGCAACTTTTAAAAATGCAACTCACATACACCGGTTCCTTAACAACTACTGACCTGCAAAATGCTCATAAAATCAGCAGTTTGGGAAATGCAGAAACCAAGCAATCAAAGTATCCCTTTCAAACTAAGGCTGCATCATAGAAACTGGGAACAGCAAACACAAAGAGCAGAGATGCCAGGAAGAAAAGGGGGCATTTAATCAAATCACATCAGCACATGCTCACGTGCCATGGTTTAAGCCCAGCCTGCAGCAGCTGAGCCCACTCACACCCCCACACAGCCTGTGTTTATTCCTGCTCCACAGAAGCGTGTCCAGAATGTTTCTGCCACTCACCCACCTGTGCTGCAGCTGTGAACAGAACATGTTTTCAGCAGGAATGGTCAAAGTATCACTTCACCTAACAAAACCTTAATTTTTACCTTTTGTAGAGGAAAACTGAAGGCTGTTTATTGCACTTCTTATGTCACCTGAACAACCTCTGCAAAGCAACTCCAGAGAAGTTCTATCAGGGGTGTAATTCTCTCTGTTCTACAAGGAAAAACAGCAATACTGAAAGCAATAGAAGAGCAGGAAAAGGAGTATTTAAACATGTCTCTGGGAACCCACCCCGACACGCACCATGAACAGACACATGAGCACCCACCATGTGCTCAAACCACAGAAGTCTGCAAACTTTAACAAACTTAATTCATTTCAGCACAATTCATATAACAATATGTCTCAATTCATATAACAATATTAAAGAGAAAAATGCACATAACTCTTTGCAAGGTGTCATTCAATATGATACTGCCTGTAATCAATACCATTCAGGAACAATATAAGATTTAGGTTCATGACCTCTTCTGGCCTCACTGGATACATGAAAGATTATATCTCTTCCTATTATTTGTTTCCTTTATATAGTTACTGTAATAACCAGAGCAGTTCTCAGAAGCAATTTTGTACACTTGGACTACAGATCAAGTGAAACTGATCTTAAAACCAAGGTATCTTTCCAGCTTGTTCCTTGCTTCTGTTGCCCTGGGGAAAAAGTTTTTTTAATCTGGGGAGATGTGGGGCTCTGCTATCAAAGATCAAATACACTAAGAAAAATAACATTTTAATATGGTCCTAGCCCTGCAGACAAGTTAAGAGCTTTGACCACTTACCATACAGGCTTCTGCTGCAGCTATTCGATTGAGAACTTTCATCATATTTGTTGGTGCAACAGGCTTGAAACTGTTGAATTCAATAAAAACAAATTAATTAGTTTCTAACCTCTCAGTTATCAGTACCACGTTTTAATGAGGTAGAAGGTCTCACCTAATGTTGCATATACACAACTCCTCTACAATTTCAGCGGGGAACAGTGACCTCTGGTTGCTGTCTCCACTGAAGTTATCTGAGATTATGAAGACGAGGGGGCACCTACTCCTACGAACAAAGCTCCTGCATGGCAGAACAACCAAATGTGATTAATATCAACTGCAGCTTTGCCAGTCGTTAAATATTAACAACTCTTTTGCCACTGACCTGAGGATTTCATGCAGGCTGCCAGGATCTCGGTAGAATTGGTTAGGAATGTCCTGTCCAAAACAAAGAGCTGCTGTCACGACATTCAGATGTAAATACTCTCCTCCACAGACTGATCCTCATGGCAGACTACATTGCCACACATTTTTAACTCCTGGTTTGCTTGCTGTCAACTACATTTAAACACAGCTGACACTGAAGACAGTCAGAGGAGCAGCAGGGGGAAACAAACCCAACGCACAGTGTGTCTCATTAAGGAAAATGATCATCCACAAATAAATGTTTTCCTGCTGTCTCAGTTCCCTAGACACAGCCTTGGGTGATGACACTGCCTGAAGACAGGAGTTTCACCCAGAGGACAAACACTCCAGGAAGCAGCTCCCCTGGGGAAGAGGGCAGGAACCATGTGAGATGTGACAGGACCTGCACCAGAAGGTGACTCAATAAAGACAAGTCTCATGAGACTCTGCTTCCTAAATTCTACAGAACATCACGTTACCTTACAGAATTTCTGTCTGCTTTGGTCTTGACAACCTGGCTACCAACTTCTAAAATTTCCCTTGGGAAAAGAATTGAAAAGTTCAGAAAGAAATTGCTGTTGAACAATTGTAGAAGTGTTGCACACTTCTACACAAGTACAAATAAAGCCTTGTCCTGTACCTGCCCACAAACCCTCAGTTCACACCATGCCCTGAACACACCTGTGTAAAACCAGGGAGAAAGTGCTAAATTTCAACTGTTCCTGCTTGTGTTCATTCTCAAGAGTCCCCTACACTCTCCTGCATCACTAAAGACCAGGAACAGTGGTGTGTTTTCCACTCTTCCTGTTTATACACATACATATTTCTAGAAATTAAATCATCCAGAAATGTGGCAATGACTTCTCAATATCGCTCTGCTTTTTGATACTCTGTTATGCATTTCTGCCTCACTACTTGTCTCTGTGGCATAACTAACTACAGGTAGGACATGGCTCTGGAGTGCTGCAGAGACACAAGCTGCAAGGAAGATCTCATTTGCAGTAAAGCAGGCTAACTTTGGCAAACACCAATCCAGTATCTGAAGCCAGCCAGCATGACAATATTGCAACAAAAGGTACTGTTTTAAACACAACATTGCACAAGTTTTCACTTACTTCAATAAGAATAAGCTTTTTATCATTTTCTGAGGACTCCCCAAGCATCTGAAGTTTGTTATACTTATTTGCTCTTAATAGAAAATCTTGAAAGAGAGCTGCTTGGGCCTGACTCGGAAACGTATGAAAATTTGAGTCTGAAAAAGAAAACTAATTAAAAATATGTATTCTATATTATACCAAGTAAAATATAAATACCCACATGAACTAATACCCACCCGTGTTATTTTCTAAGAGCAGCACTGAACAAGGCCTTTGGCAAACATGTGACAAACAGAGGAGAATTTTTAAAGGGTGAAATTCTGAGGATCCAGACAGGGACACTTACCTGTTTTCATTTATTTGGTTCAGATTCCATCCAGGATATTACAGAGCTCTCTATACTGATTTGAATTGTCAATCATTTTGGACTAAACACTGTAAAATAACGTAAATCGCTATCCAGATAAAAGCCACAGAAAGATTCTCATTAAACACTGAGGAATGACTTACATGGATGCAGATCTGATTTCATATGTGACAGAAATGAAACAAAAATACAAGATAGAAAACCCACAAAAGTAACTGGAAGGGGAAATAAAAGGTTAAAAAGACAAACCCCCAACATACTTACCATGGCCAAGCATGCTCCTCAGTTCTTCCTTTGTGAAGTCTAAAGAGAGTGGGTTGGTCCATTCTTGCACCTGAAGGCCAAGATCTCTGGCTAGAATTTGCAGGGTTGCAGTTTTTCCACAGCCAGGAGGGCCAGTCAGCAGCAAGACAGAGCCACCCTGACACAGAGATACAAAACATAATCACAGATGTGACAAATAAAGACTGACAGTTGGCTAAGGATGAATACTGGTTGAGCTTTTCCTGTTTCTCTGGTAGTGATCCTCTCTCCCAGTGAAACCCCAGCCACACATTTTCTGCTGTTAATTCACCTGCTGAGTACTTAGACAGAGAAAACCAGGCCAGGACTCTGAGAGCCTTGCTCAGTTCCTAATGCCTCTGCCAAATAAACTGCATCTGACTGCCAACACAACAGACACTCACGTGAAGAACCAGCTCTGGAAAGCACTAGGCAAGGCTGGCAATTTGTGTCTAAGAATGTCTCTTATCAATTGAGATTAAAAACATCCTCGCCATCCTTACACCAGCTCAGTGCAACTGGAAATTTGTCACAAGACTTAAAAATCAACCTGGCTGATAAAATGCAGCTCCAAGCACATATTGAAGAGTTGTGATCTGTGACTGGATGCCAGAAAACAGTATTTGTGAGCAAAATCAGAATCCATCTCTTAGGAGCATAAGCCCAAAATAAATGTACAAGCTGTCACCTACATTCTGAGAGTATTTCTTACAATGCACAAGATACACAGTTGCTATCACCCTCAGTTGAGGTTTCTCTCTGAACTTGAAATTGCATCCAGCTCGTTTGTATGGTTTGATGCCTCCAGCTACAATTTTAGCAAGTTTACCTGCTTTGGCTGCCTCTGAAATATGTGTGTTTTTAACCAGGTTTCAACTTCCTCAATTTTCTTCTTTTGCACAGCGAGGTCATTCTGAAACAAGGTTAAAATATGTGAAAGTTATATATCAAACTCCTAGTTTCCAATGATGAAATTAAAGGACAGAATAAATGCTGGATAAAATATCAACAGACATGCTGTGTGCTCCAGTTATGTGTGTGCCATGCAGAAGCAATGCCACAGTTAAGGATGATCATCTAATCCTGTTTTCTCAAACAATCAGTTTTCCATTCCTTGCAGTCAGGAAATCATGAACTATTTACTATTCTTTAAGTGGTAACACTGCAATTTTGTCTGTGTCAGGATACTCCATGGCTCTTGCTGGAGCTAGTCCTTTTTACTTTTTTTACTCTAATTCTGCAGAGGCTTTTGTAACTTCTGCAAATCCCACATTGCTGGGTTTCCCCAGTTCTTGGACTAGATGTGTCTGGAGTTCAGTAACAGGTCTGAGAGTTTGCAAGTGGCCTGACAGGAAACAGCACCTCCCAAGCAGCTTTCCAGCTCAGGAAGCCTGGGGGAACGTGTGTCTGCTACAGACAGAGAGCTCTCTGGGGTCTGGCAGGCAGTGAATCCACCAAAGACCCAGCAGCCCTGTGCTCCAGCAGCAGGGTGTGCAGGGAGGTCGGGGCAGAGGCACAGCCCCGTGCTGGCCCAGCACAGCTCTCACACCTGGCTCTCAGGCCTGTATCTCTCCACCCACGGCAGCTCCTCCTGGGCCTGGCTGCGGCCCGGCTGGGCGCAGGGCGGATCCGCAGCTCCCGGCTTGGCTCTCTTCCTGGGAGGAGCTGTGGCTCGGCTCTTCTCCGCCCCGGGGCTCGGGGCTCTCTGCTGCTGCCCGCGGGCTCTGCCGGCGCCGCCCCTCCGCGGCCTCACGGCGGTGGCACAGGGGCCCGTGCTCCCGAGGAAGCCATCAAAGGGATGTGCCAGCCACTCTGCCACCTGCAGGAACACAAACCGTTGGGTAGGAACGCAGCGCCCTCCTGCCCTCAGCTGGGCAGAGCTAGTTTTGTCAAAGTCTGGCAGTGCCCAAGGCCAGGCTGGACACGGGGGCTGGGAGCAGCCTGGGACAGTGGGAGGTGTCCCTGCCATGGCAGGGGTGGCACTGGGTGGGCTCTGGTCCTTCCAACCACAGCCGGTGTGGGGTTCCATGATTCTTCTGTATGAAACAGAAAGCTGCATCATTGTGCCAGGAGTATTCTGCAGCAAAATGGCAAATCAGAACAAGGTGAGAACTCCATGAACACACATCCAACCTAAAGAATTAAAGATTAATGGAAGAGCAGTGTCAGCTTACTCAGAACACTTTTATATGATGGTAATGTTCACACTCTCTGTGTGGTCTTCAGTATGTGGCACTTTTCCCCCACTTTTAAAAAATATTTGCAATGCAAACATTTGTGCATCAAGGTTAGAAACATTTGGCAGAGGACAGTTATTGAGGCAGTACAGTGAAATTAGGGAGTGTTTGCTGCTCTGGGCAGCTTGGGCTGAACCAGAGCCCGTGCCAGGACAAGGAGCAGTGCTGAACAGCAGCAGCAGCAGCAGCAGCAGCAGGGTTTGATTCTGGATTAGAGGAACACCCCACTGGGCCAGGGAGGCAGGCTCAGCCCCAGTAACACCACAGGGGCTGTGGCAGCCCCTCGGTGTGGGGCAGCAGGCTGGGTGCCAACGCCCCACGGTGAACATGGGAGTGCAGCACAGACACTGTGAAACCCTGAGCCAACACAGCAGAGAGCTGGCACTCTCAGTTTCAGCATTATTCACTTTTGGGGTGAATAATGCTGAAACCAGCCTGACTCCTCCATCCCAAAGTTCCATATCCTCAGAGGCAGCTGAAGCTGTGGCAGAGCTGGACAAATCCCCAGAGCAACCACAAACCAAGTGACACCACGGAGAGCTTCTGCAGAGCTGCTGAGCTGGCACAGCCTGGGCACATCTGACTGGCAGGGCAGCACTTCAGACTGGAAAAGCCCCGTCCCAAATTTTAACAGCAGCATCTCCTGATGCTTCCCTTCCTGGGGGATGTGGGATTCCTGCTGCAGGGGGAGGATGTGATCTGAGGGCCACTGCTGCAGGCAGTGCAGAGCCATGGGCACACAGCCTGGCTGAGGAAGGTCACTCACTCTGCTCTGTGGCTGTTTTTGCAGCTGTCACACAGCCACCCCAACGCTCAGAGTCACAGAGGCACCAAGGCTGGAAAACACCTCCAAGACATAAAGGCCAGCCTTTCCTTCACATTCCCACTGCTTGTGTAATTCACATTTCAGCTGTGGCTGCACAGCACACTAGAGCAGTGGTTATGGTGTACAGAACAATTCTGGCTGAGATCTCTTTGTCTGGTCATTATCAAACACATCTGTTTGGCAGCCCCAGGGCTGCAGGACGAGGCTCAGTGCCATGGGCACAGTCCTGTCCCCCTGGCCAGCTCTGGGGCTGGCACCAGACCCAGCTGCACTCTCTGAGGGGCAGGGAAGCTGGGGTTTGGGGTAGATTATGGCAGGTTTTGGGGCTCTCTCCTCTTCACAACATGACCGCCCTGGGCTGGGATGGGGCCCAGGCCCCACACCCCAAATCCCCCTGGGCTGGACCAGGGCTGGGACCCCAGGCCCCAGGGAGCCTCTGTGAGGCAGGGAACATTGTCAGAGGTGATTCCTGCCATCCCAGGGGAGCAGGAGCCTCTGCAGATTCCTATCTGTCCCTAGTGAAAGGGAAAGGAAAGAGTCCACTTTGAAAGGAAAAGTCTGCTTCCCTCAGAGTATATTACACGGCTGCTTCTCGGATGTTTTTGTGTGTGAGAGGCACGTCGTGCACGGATCTCATGCTCCCCAACCCACAGACTGCACCCCGAGGATCTGAGATTCCCTCCTGTGACTGAGAGTGTCCAGATCAACACCCTGTCCTGGAGATCTCTTTCTCAGACATGTCCTTACATGTCTCACCGTGTCTTTCCTATTCTCTGCAGCACTGCTCACTCGTTCCAGCTCTCGTTTCAGTCCCCTCTCTGAGAGTTTGGAAAGCCGGGGGGTGCGGGGCAGTTTACGGAGGATTTTGGGGGTCCCTCCTGCACCTTGTGACTCAGCGGGAGCTTCTCTGACAAGCTGCGATTGTCCCTCGCCCCGTGCCCGGGACAGAGCGGCGGCCCCGGCACCGTCATTGCCAGACTCACCGCGTAGGGCCGAATTTCACAGTCACCCGCAACACCCCCGTGAAAGCAGGGTGTCCCTCCCGCACGCAGGAACACCAAACCGAATCTCTCCCAGCAAAAATCAGAACAACGCCTCCTGAAACAGCACAAATACAGAGCCCACGGAGGAACGACAGGGCCGCCGAGAGCCCCTTCCCCACACCCACCTCCGCCGGCCGTCCTGGGCCGCTGCCGGACATCCTCGGCCGGGAGAGCCTCCCGCCGAGCCCGGCCGGAGAGCCAAGGCCAGGGGACTGGGTGCCCCGTGGCTCGGAGTGCCAGGGTGCTCCGGGGGCAGGGCGAGCCCCGTGTGACTCCTCCCGGTGTCCCGGGCAGCTCCCGGCGCTGCGCTCTCAGCCCGGCCCGGCCGCGTCCCCTCACACGGCGCCTAGGGGTCCTTCCTCTCCGCCGGCTCTTAGCTGTCCTCGCCGCGCCGGGCAGCGCGGTGACGCCATCGGCGCGCGCGGCGGCGGCGGAGGCCCCCGCGCACGTGTCTCCAAGGCGACGTGCGGCGGCCATGAGGCGGCCTAACCTGCTGATCACCGGTGCGTACCGGGGCACGGCACGGCCCCAGCGCGGCCCGGGCAGCTGCGGGGTGCTGGGTCCTGGCCCTGACCCGGCCCGAGGGGATTCGGGGCGCGGGGTCCCAGCCCGGCAGGATTTGGGGTCCGATCCCCGGCCCCATCACAGCCCGGGGCGGTTGCGGTGTGAGGCAGCAGCCTGGCTGGTCTGGGGTGTGGGTCGCAGCCCGGGGTGGTTTTGCAGCTCCCCTCCCTCATGAGGACGTGCGGCTCCTCCGTGTTAGCTGAGGGTTTTCCAAGGAGTGCAGATTTCCCTTGGGTCCCGCACTCTGTCAGGGACGTTCCTGCTCACAGTCCGAGCTCTCTCCCTCTTTTCCCGTTTCACTGCCCTCGCCGCCTTCTCTTTGTCCTGCGGCTTTTTGGCCCCTTTTCATCCCGTGAACTCTCCGATGTGGGCTGTCAGAAGGCTCCAGGTCACCTGCTAGGGGCTGTCTGTGCGGACCTGCAGCTCTCCCCTTACCTGTAGCCGTGGTTTGTTCTGCAGGCACGCCGGGAGTTGGGAAAACCACGCTGGGAAAGGAGCTGGCCTCCAGAGCTGGGCTGAGCTACGTCAACGTGGGGGACCTGGCCAAGGAAGGTGCTGTGTGACAGCAGCCCCCAGCTGTGACATGGGGACACGCGGCTGGCCGGGACTCTGCTGGGCTGCCCCGGGCACTGGGAGCCCCTGCACTCCTGTCTGGGACAGCTGGGCTGGGCTGTGAGAGAGGAGAGGGCTTTGGGAGAGCTCAGAGCCCCTAGCAGGGCCTGAAGGGGAACTGGGGAGAAGGATGGAGGGACAGCACACAGGGAATGGCTCCCACTGCCAGAGGGCAGGGATGGATGGGATCTTGGGAATTACAGATTGTTCCCTGTGAGGGTGGGCAGGCCCTGGCACAGGTGCCCAGAGCAGCTGGGGCTGCCCCTGGATCCCTGGCAGTGCCCAAGGCCAGGCTGGACACTGGGACAGTTAGGGGGTGGCACTGGGTGGGCTTTGAGGTCCCTTCCAGCCCACACTAACCTGTGGTTCTGTGCTTTAAATGAATTTACTTCAGCAGGCATGTCTGTGGCAGCATACCTGGTGCTAAGTAATAAATAACAAACTCATCCCTCCATGCAATTGTAAACAAAGTGCTCTCTACCCTGAGCTCTGCCTTTTGCCTGCAACCTCCCAGGAGAAAACAGAGCTGTAAATCATTGTGGCAGCTGCTGTGGTGCCCAGCAAACACCTGTGATTTCTGTGCTGCAGGAGAGCTCTATGAAGGCTTTGATGAGGAGTATGACTGCCCCATCTTGGATGAGGACAGGGTGAGTGCAGCCCCAGGACCACCCCTCTGCTCTCTGTGGCTGTGCAGTGCAGGTGAGCCCCTCTCTATCTGTGGGCAGTGCCAGGTGAGCCCCTCTCTATCTGTGGGCAGTGCCAGGTGAGCCCCTCTCTATCTGTGGGCAGTGCCAGGTGAGCCACTCTCTCTGTGTGCAGTGCAGGTGAGGCTGATCTCTCTCTCTCTCAGTGGGCTGTGCAGTGCAGGTGAGGCTGATCTCTCTCTCTCTCAGTGGGGCTGTGCAGTGCAGGTGAGGCTGATCTCTCTCTCTCAGTGGGGCTGTGCAGTGCAGGTGAGGCTGATCTCTCTCTCTCAGTGGGGCTGTGCAGTGCAGGTGAGGCTGATCTCTCTCTCTCAGTGGGGCTGTGCAGTGCAGGTGAGGCTGATCTCTCTCTCAGTGGGGCTGTGCAGTGCAGGTGAGGCTGATCTCTCTCTCAGTGGGCTGTGCAGTGCAGGTGAGGCTGATCTCTCTCTCAGTGGGGCTGTGCAGTGCAGGTGAGGCTGATCTCTCTCTCTCAGTGGGGCTGTGCAGTGCAGGTGAGGCTGATCTCTCTCTCAGTGGGGCTGTGCAGTGCAGGTGAGGCTGATCTCTCTCTCAGTGGGGCTGTGCAGTGCAGGTGAGGCTGATCTCTCTCTCAGTGGGGCTGTGCAGTGCAGGTGAGGCTGATCTCTCTCTCAGTGGGGCTCTGCAGTTCCAGGTGAGGCTGATCTCTCTCTCTGCAGTGCAGGTGAGGCTGATCTCTCTCTCTCAGTGGGGCTCTGCAGTGCAGGTGAGGCTGATCTCTCTCTCTCAGTGGGGCTGTGCAGTGCAGGTGAGGCTGATCTCTCTCTCTCAATGGGGCTGTGCAGTGCAGGTGAGGCTGATCTCTCTCTGTGCAGTGCAGGTGAGGCTGATCTCTCTCTCTCAGTGGGGCTCTGCAGTGCAGGTGAGGCTGATCTCTCTCTCTCAGTGGGGCTGTGCAGTGCAGGTGAGGCTGATCTCTCTCTCTCAATGGGGCTGTGCAGTGCAGGTGAGGCTGATCTCTCTCTCAGTGGGGCTCTGCAGTGCAGGTGAGGCTGATCTCTCTCTCAGTGGGGCTCTGCAGTGCAGGTGAGGCTGATCTCTCTCTCAGTGGGGCTGTGCAGTGCAGGTGAGGCTGATCTCTCTCCCAGTGGGACTCTGCAGTGCAGGTGAGGCTGAGCCCCCCCTCTGTGCCCCTCTGTGCAGGTGGTGGATGAGCTGGAGGCCAGGATGAGCGAGGGAGGGGTGATTGTGGATTACCACGGCTGCGACTTCTTCCCCGAGCGCTGGTTCCACATCGTGTTCGTGCTGCGCACAGACAACTCCTGTCTGTATGACAGGCTGCAGAGCAGGTGTGTCACCTGGGCAGGGCTGCCGTGGCACTGCCTGGCCCCAGGAACCCCTCCTCAGGCTGCCTCTGTGCCTCACGCTGCCTCCTGGTGCTCTTTCTCCAGGGGCTACACAGGGAAGAAGCTGCAGGACAACATTCAGTGCGAAATTTTTCAGACTCTGTATGAGGAAGCTGTGTTATCCTATAAAAAGGAAATTGTACACCAGTTACCCAGCAACACTCCAGAGGACCTAGAGAGAAATTTGGATCAGATTATGCAATGGATTGAGCAATGGATGAAGGACAACAACTGACTTTTGGTGAAACAGTAACTGCTGGATCTGTTCTTGGGAGGGAGGGTTTGATAAATGATACTCATAACTCTTGTATTGTAAATGACCATGAATTTTGTTGTAACTGGCTGGGGAGTAGGATAAGATTCAGAGTAGCCCGGGTGTGAGGATGTGTAACAGCACCCTGAGAGGCAGCAGGAGAGCTGATACTGATAAAACTGATACAATGGGAGGAGTGACTGGAAGGATGAAAATGAGGCAGTTGTCCTGAGTAGCAGGAGCTGTGTTCAGTAACTGAGAATTCTTTAGACCTTACAATGAAACCAAACCATGAATTCCCTGTGAGAAAACTGTAAAATCCTGATAAGAGGTGGCAGTCGAGGCAGTTCTGATTTCCAGAGGGTGGAACATGGTCCTGGAAAGGAGTTGGTTGGATGCTGAGTTGTGGGACTAAAACCTGCTGTGCTCCACTGTGGGCTGTGAGGACAGTGCACAATGAGAGGGTCTGGTGCAGAGTATGGTGTTGGAGGGAAAAGAAGTGATGTGAGAGTTATTTTAAAACGATTGCATGTTTGGAGATTCCTTCATGTGTAAGGAGACATCAGCTGTGAGAGCACTGGTCTGGAGTGTTAAACAATAAACTTCATTTTTCCTTTTTTCTCTTGTCTTCCCCGTCCCCTGTCCCAGTCATGGGAAGATGACCCAGGAGCTGCATGCCTTGTCGGGACAGGGATCCCGAGCTAGGATCTCTTCTGGCTGCTGTTAAAGCCTGGGCCCCAGGGGGGCAGGGCTGCACAAGGAACAGGAAACCTTTCCTCAGAGAAAAGCTGCTTGCAACCAAAGCCTTGTGAAAGATTCTGTAGGAAGTACTTATAAACCCTTTATATACACGAGTTTGGGTAGTAAAACGACTTTCTTGAAAAGTTCTGTTGTGAAGAGTGTTGTTCTCACATATTCATAGCTTTCTTTTTTATTCCAAATTCACTACTGGGTTTTTTTGGGGTGCTTATTTTGGTGACACTCGTGGAGCGACACTGCCACAGAAAAGTGACGATGCCGTAAACCAAAACGGTGAAAAACAGTGTGTTTCCTTGGAGAATTGGGCCAGCATCGTGTCAGCTGGGGCAGAGAGCAGGAAGCAGGTATGGAGTTTGTGCGGGGTGTCCGCACAGCCCCGGACAATGCGAGAACATTGGAGTGAGTGCTCCTGGCCACCGCAGCTCGCGGGTCCGGGCCGGGGCTGCAGTGCGGGCCACGGACCAAGGGCAGGAGGGAGCCGAGCCCTCCCTGCGAGCCGCCCTGGGCCGGGCCGGGCCGGGCTGGGGCTGCAGTGCGGGCCGAGCCCTCCCTGCGAGCCGCTCCCGGAGCCGCCCCGGGGCGGGACCGCTCCGCCGCCGGCGGGCGCGCAGGTGGGTCGGGGGCTCGGGCGGGGCCGGGGGTGCCCCCAGGGGTGTGTCCCCCCCCCCAGGTGTGTGTCGTCTCCCCCCAAGGGTGTGTCTCCCCCCCCAGGGGTGTGTCCCCCCGGGCCGGGGTCTCACCGCGGGCGGCAGCGGGGATTCGGCAGCCCCGGCTCCCCCAGCCTCGCGTTTCCCTCTCGGCGCTCGTCCTGTTGCTGTAAACGCGGAGCTTTTCCTGTTTTTCCAGATGAAATCTGGCCTTGCGGGAGGCGCTGTTCACCGGTAGGTGAGAGGCCCTCGGTCAGGAAAAAAAATCCCAAACCAACCGAAAACCCGAAAAAAAAAAAACAGGAGGAGAAGATGGAGGAGGCAGAAGAGGATGACATGACATGTGGAGACCTGGGAAACGGATTAGGGAGAAGACCGGGAGGTGTTTATGAAGGGGAAAACGTACACCATTCCTATTCAGTTAGATCTAGGAAGGGATCTGGAAAGACT
The DNA here is from genome assembly GCF_022539315.1 of Serinus canaria. Taxonomy (NCBI): domain Eukaryota; kingdom Metazoa; phylum Chordata; class Aves; order Passeriformes; family Fringillidae; genus Serinus; species Serinus canaria. The sequence goes on from NC_066343.1 coordinate 8,477,899, forward strand.
TGTAATTCCCTCTTGTCAGCAAAGGTAGCAGAAGAAAGCGATGCTGCATCTCTTCCTGCTCCAAAACGAAACAGCTTTTACGACGGATCACTCAACAAACCTGCCTCTAGTTCCACACGGCAGAATAGCTGTGGTAAGAGTAATTTGGAAGTTAATTATTCACCATACGAAGGACTTCTGTTAGTGGAGTTGAGCCATTCGGCTGCCTCACAGTGTCATCGAGTTTAATGGCCAAAATCCCTGAAGGGCTTGGTGCCTGCTGGGATCCTCCAGCTTCCTCCCAGAACAGGAGCAGCAGAATTGCTTCTCAGTGGTGAAGGCAGTGACCATTCTTAGTGTAAACTGTCCAGTTTTAAAGTGTTTAATTTTGCATTTGAAAGCGACGTTGATCAGAGAGCATCCTGTGGTGGGTGTACCAGCATGGGTTTGGCTGTGTCTGTGAAATTGGGTGGCACTGCTTGGATTTCTGCTTTAGGTCAGGTAAAATCTTCCTAAAGACAGATCCTTACCCTTATAGCTGAATATTCAAAATCTTATTTGCTCTTTAGTTGAAATTAGTGCATTGGCTTACGTTAGGGGTTAGGAATTAGTTTTTAGAACCTGCACAGGCATTCATCTTCCTTTTTTTGTGAAGGCAGTGCTGCTGTAAAAACTATCAAATGTAGGCAAATGCTGTTCATTACAGTCTGGGTGCTCTCCCGTCAACCTTCAATATTTTGACTGAGGTATTTCTGTGTAACTTACTTATTTCTCTCCTTTAAACAATTCCCTGTTACCCTTGCCACAGTAAGCTGAGCTATCTCTGCCTCCTGAAAATTGCCCCTACTTCTAAGTAGTGCTAGCTGTTGTTTTGAGTGTGGATGTTGAAAAGTTACAATCAGAAAAGAATCGAAACAATTTTGTTTTTAATCATGATGACAATTTTGTTGGCTTTATTTTAAAGGAAGTTATAAAATTATTGTCTTTATGTCTCTTTACAACAGACATTTTTACCCCGTTTCACTTCTCCCACTGTGAAGCAGCATGTTTGAAGCTTGTATTGATGTGTTTCTTAAATCTGTTTATTAGCTACACAAGAAAAAAAACCCCACAACACAAAGATGAAAATTCACCTTTGTATGTTACCTGTTTTCAGGGTAAAATCCTCACTTTTTTTTAATTTAAAAGTCACAATATCTTGTCATTTATTATCTTCTATTGATCCTACAGAACCTAATATGGAAGTGACAAATGAGGAACTGAAGCAACAACTTCAGGAAGCCCTGGAGGTTGGTAACAGTGCCCAGGGTGCTGCTCTCCAAATCTGCATTTCCCTTCCATGTGGCAAGAGGATCTTAGCATGCTGGGAGTTTTGGGTGCACCCAGGTTCTTGGGATTACAGCAGGAGTTAGAAGCTTCATTAAATTTTATGCCAGGAAATTACAGTGTGAGGTGTACTTTATATTCTGGGGGGTTTATTTACAAAATATTTTAAATAATGGAGAGAATATTGAAGGTACTGTTGTACTTTTCTAGCAGATGTTTATGTTTTATTAAGCTTTGGGGCTTGAAAATGTGTAGTGTAAACAATCTTTGGATTTTTAGTCTGCATATCTGTTGAAAGGTGGTTAACAGTATATTTTGATTTTACTGTGATTAAATGTGTTGAGGTGTTGGCATCACAGCCACCTGACTTCAGCTGTAAAAATACACATTCCACATGCACTGTGTTCTCTGACCTCAGGTGAGCCCATGAAAAGACATCATGCAGGTAAAACAGAGGTTTGTTCTTTGAGGAGGGCAAATTTACTTTGGTTTTACAGCTGAATCTTATCAGGATTACCTGGGCTTTTACTCAGTGTATCTACTTTGCTTTACCTCAGGAACTTGAAATTCTGAAAGTTGAGCTTGAAGCATCTCAAAGACAGCTTGAAGGAAAAGATGAAGCCCTAAGAATCCTGCAGAGCATGGTAGGAGCTGTTCAGAAATCTCTTGGTGGTAACAAGGAAAACAGAGGAAATCTTCTGCTATTCCTCATCAAAACCTCTAAAACCTTAAGGCCTTCCCAGGGCTGCAATTTACATCATTGAGTCTGCAGGTGTCTACAGACTTGCCTCTACAATTTACTGCAACTAGTGTGTTATTTAAGAAGACTTTAGTGTTGTAGCAATTCTTATAATTTTAGCTTTGACAATCCTTGAGGATCTATCTGCTGAAGATAAAATTAAGGCCTTTTTCCAGTCCCTTATGTTGAAGATTTAGGCATGCTTGGAGTCCTGCTGCAAAGCATGACTATTTCGAGTTGACTGCTCCATCTGCTGCCCTAGAGGACAGCGTGCCTTAAATGTCAGGTCGTTCTTTTCTTCACCATTTGTAGTATTTTCATTGTCTTTCAAAACAAATTCTGCTGAGATCAGTTCCTGGAATTTAGCCTATTACATAACCCATTTCTAGTTGTGTGGTTTCTGCCATCACACTTTTGTAGGCAGTTAGGCCTGGATCAGAGCTTAGGTGTGCTGTAACCCAGTTGTTCAAGGTGTGATTTCCTGCAGGAGCCCTGGAGAAGGCACAAGCTCAGGCTGAATGATGCTGTGCTCTCACAGCAGAGGTTCTGGGATCGAAACCCAAAAAGTTTGTAGTGCCAGTTAGACTTGAGATCAGAACCCTCTGGGGCTCACCAGAGGGCTGCTGGTAACTCTGCACTCTGCTGTTTGACCAGGAGTGTGGAACTGAAAATGAGCTCAGTTTAATCAGTGTTTGACAGAGTTGCATTTTGGGTTTTGCTTTGGTTGTTTGCTGATTTTGCAGGCTGTGTTTGATAAAGCCACGAGCCATACAAAAGCAATGCTTCAGAAAACTGAGGAAGAAAAGAGGACTCTAGAGAAGGTAAGTGTAGGTGTTTTCCCTCACACAGAGAAGCCCATGGCTATTAAAAAGAGGTTATCAGACTGTCTGTTTAAATCAGTGCATACCTGACATTAATTCCAGGGGTTTTGTGAAAGGAATTCCTGTTCCTTTTTAGTACAAAGAAATAGGAATTAATCTCTCTGGATCTAGGCCTTTTCATGCTATAATAATACTACTGGAAGACTGCCAGATCTCCTGCAGTACTTTGAGCAGGTGCTGGTTGAGGGTCTCAGTTGCCCAGAGTGGGCTGCACAGCTCCTCAGGGACTCAGCTGAGGCTTCCTGGTGACCCTGAGGGACGGGGAAGGAGGGGGAGGTGGCGTACAGCTCCCTTGTTAAACTCAGCTTTTGGCTTTGTGCTCCTACTGCTGCTCTGTTCCACATACTGGGGTGGGACAGCGTGGGTTTGTCTTTGTTGGAGGCTTCTGGAACAGAGACTGGTGTCCCTAGGCCAGTGGTGCAGAATCTTTGGTGCCTGGTACCAAATTTATTTGTTGTTTGATCTCAGATTGTCACTGAGATCTCTGCCAAATCCAGCACCCCTGGCACCCTTCTGAGGGGAGCCCTCTGATGAGCTACTGCAAGTTTGTTTTGTTTCCACAGGAAATAAATATTTTGCAGTGGGAAATTGAATTTGATCAGGACAGATTTAAAAACATAGAAGACACCTGGACAGAAAAATATGACAGGTATTTGGCTCACACTGTGTATCACTGGGGTTTTTGTTTGATTTCTAAAATTCACTGGGTGTTCTATGTCATCTGTGTTCCAAGCTTGCTTCCTAAGGTTCTTTGGAGGCTTCGTATTTTCCCAATTCCCTTCCAAATTCTGGAACATTTTGATTTTTCACACTAGTCACATGTGTATTTTTCAATTAAAACTTCTAGATGTATTGTCCTGATTTCTTTTATTTTTAGGTGTCTAGGCTGGCTTTGCTGGGCTGAGTTTTTCTTAATCATATGATGTTAGCCAGCTGGGGACTGATTATCCTTATTTACCTTAGCCATAGATGAGGCAGAGAAAATAATGGTTTATGCATGCATGTGTAAATATAATTTCCTGGTTAATAATTTCTTTATTGTCTGGCACTGTAGGTGTGGGCATGAGCACAGGTAAAATGCAGTGCCTCAGAGAGAGGCTGATCAAGAGGTTCTTTGTTAACAGGAGTCACTCTGGGTGGACAGCAGGTGTGGCTGGGCAAGAGGAATGTGCCAGAGGCACTAAACTAATTATACAGAACAGATCTTGAGAAATGGGACCAGCAGGCTCACTCATTTACATCTAGAACTTGTATCTCTGAAGTCCACCCATCAGAGTTGGTGTTGTATTATTTGTTAATATTTTTGCAGTTGTTTTTACAATTCAGAATATGCTTTTATTTAAATATGTTTCAGCTTCAAATCAAAGAATAAGCCACAAGTTTACAAACTATTCAGAGACACATTTGTCAAGGGATGCCTCTTGAAAGGCTCTCTGGCTTTCCTGATTGAGTAGGTTGGAAATGTGGCTGTGCAGTTTGGAGCCACAAAACTGGGGTTGGCTGGTGGAAGCCACAGACATGGCTTCAGAAGGCTGACAGCCAGGGGCTCAGCCTGCTTTGCACAACAGCTCATATTTTCCTGAGAGTTTTCTGACATCTGAGGCAGCACGACAAGAACAATGTGCGTTTTCCTTTGGTTTTTTCCAAGTGAAATAATTCAGACTAGACTGCATTTACTGAGAGCTGAGATGCACCAAATAAATTGTATTGCTTTGACATTTAGGACGTCAGATTGCCACTGTTCTGTTCGAGAGGGAAATGCTTCAAGGAAAAATGCATTATCAGTGTGTATTGCGTGTTCTCAGTTGCAGCACCTGAAGGCACAGCTGTTCCTGAAAACAGGATTCAGACTACAGGAAGTTTACAGACCAGAGCCGCCGCTCCTCTAATAATCACTTTTGTTCCTTCAAGGAAATGGGAAATTTCTAGCAAGGGTTTCAGGGGTTCATGATTACCAATTTCTTTGCATTTCTAATAGAAATGTGGCACTTATGTCTTGTTAAAGCTATGGGCACTGCCTACTTACGTGTGAATGTTTTGGGTTTTTTTTTAATTTATATCTAGTACTTGACTCCTTTGACTTTTGATTTTTTTTACTCCATCTTTCAAGTAATCATAATTTTAATTTGCAGAAATATTAGATACCATGTTTTAACAGGTTAATTTTTAAATTATTGAGTGCCCACTTAAAAACGTTTTTAAGATTATAATAAAGCCATCTTCTGACTTCTGCAGGATATACTGTGAAAATGCAGCTCTTAAGGAAGCATTGAAACTGAGGACAGAAGAAGTTAAAACACTTAAGGCTGAAAATGCAAGTAAGCCAGCAGCAGCTATTCCTCTGAGTACACTGTTTTTCAGGAATAAATCAGGCTTTAGCTGTGGTGTAAGATTCCCGTGGGGATCAGTGTCTTGTTCCTGGCACCTGATCTTAGCGGATATGCAGAAGCCTGGAAATTAAACTGGAAAGCAGCCAGGGCAGCCAGTGAATCAGAAAACTCAAGTCCCTTTCCTTCATTTTTGCCTTCCAAAAAAGCTTTGGAATAGCTGACTTAAATCACCACTTGCCCAGTGTTGTGCTGTTCTAAAGGGAGGCTGCCTGACTTTGGAGTGTGCAGCCAGTCGGGCGCTCCGTCCTGAGGCACAGCAACACAGGCACTGCTCTCTCTCTAAGTGGGCCATTACTTCTGGGAGAGCACAGAAGGAGAAACCACTGGGAGATGAGTTTCTCCTTCTACACTCTCATCTCGTTCCCAAACTGATGCTTGAACTGTAAAACTGCTTCATGCAGGTGTAGTTGAACTCAGAAGTGGAGAAACCGGAGCAGGAGATATTTGTAATCTCTTTCTTTGTTTTATTTTGTAGTCTTGAACCAGCAGTGCTTGGAATTCCTTGCAATGCTAGATGTGAAACAACAGAAAGTTTTTCAGGAGAACATGTTGAACAAAAGTGACATCACTGATTTCACAGGTCTTGAGGTAAGTATTGCCAGTGTGTTTTTCCAAATGGCTGCTTCAGAGATATGTTTGCATACAAAATACAGAAAGAAAAATCATTGCTCATTACATATCCTTTTTTTGAACCCATTTTTAGCTAATTAGCACATGCCTTTGCATGCCTGTTATTCAGTTTTCTTCTTCCTGGTCCACCTTGCAAAGAAAGATTAGGCAGGAGAAGGCATCAGGCTATTTTTCACAAGCTGTGATGCTTATTTTTATTCTGCCTAGCACTTAGACCGTGCTTGCTCGTGCTGTACCGAGCCCAGCAGTGCCCAGGGAGGGCTGCAGGGTGTGGCACACCCATCTGTCAGGTTTTGCCTGAAAACACACCTCTCTCACTGTGAGTCATTCCCTTTCACCTCCTGCAGCTGCTCCTGCTTCCAGGGGGTTTCTGCTGGCCCCTCTGTAAAAAATGTGTATTCTATGATTGGCTTTTCATAAATATTACAGTGAATATTACATGTGTTGTGTTAGAAAGGGATGCTGTGTTAATTCTCTTTAGTAGTGTGTTAAATATAGTTTTAGGCTATAACACAAGGTTAAAATAGAAACTATGCTATGTAGGATACTTTTTTCCTAAAGAAAGGGCTCACAGTGAGACAGCAGCCACAGGACACCTGGATCTTCCAGAGAAAGAGAATTTATTGCTCCATTATCAGGAGAAATGAACTTCTTCCTGCATCACTCGGGCAGGATGAGACTGTCAGGATCCAGAGGCAGGAGCTGACACTGCCCAGCCAGAATCCTGTGTGTGAATGGAATTGATGCACCATGGATGAGCTGTATGAATATGCACCAGGCTGTTGCTTTTAAGGGTTAATCCTCTGTTAATGTGGGGCCTTTTTGGGCTTATTTTACCCAGAAAAAGGTACCCAGACCGTCCATAAGTCTTTGTTTTTATTGTCTCATATTGTCCTAATCCAAATAGTCCAAATTATTATTACTCCAGTTATATTGCTATTTTTCTAACCATGTTATTACTATTAAACTTTTAAACTTTTAAAAACAAGTGATTGGCGTTGCTCACACCTCTGTGGGCAGATGCTGACCTCTGGCTTGCTTTGGGTTCCAGCTGGCAGTGCTGGGAGCCTGCACCTGCAGTCCTGCTGAGGGGCAGCCCTGCCCCTGTGCCAGAGTGGCAGCTCTCACTCGGAAGCAGCTCCTTCATCTCAAGCAAGAGGTGAGGAGGCCTGGCAGGGAGGGGATGAGGAGGGGGTGCTCCTGTACCAGTCCAAACAAAGCCAGAAACACCCAGACTGTGCTTACACAAACTCTCACAACCACAATGGATCTCAAAATACTGTAAAGTTTGTTTGCAGTGCTTGTAATGCCGTAACTTTTGCTGGTAGAAAAATTTTTGATTTTATCTACTCAGCTTTACTAGTTAAAAAAAAATAATTTTTGCATTCTTTTTCTTTCTCCCTGTATTTTTTAATCTGAAAAAAGAGAACGCACCCTAAGTGTGTGCTCTCCATGAATGTACACACTGTGCATGTGGACTGGCACTGAACCTTTCCCCTTCCTTCCTGGCAGTGCATTTCACCCCTCCCTTGTTGGCATCAGCAGCTGCAGCCTGCTCACTCAGCCAGGGCAGCAAGTTGATCTAGCTGGAAAATACCTGTTTACCTCACACTTAAATCAGTGACATGAATTCCAGGGCCCTAATTTTTTTCTATTTAGTGAAATTGTATGGATTTAGAATTTTTCTTCTTTTTGTATTTGACTCTGCAAATGTGGTAGGCATCCTTGTGGTCCTGCTGCAAAACTTCCAGTTGGCTAACTGGTTTTGAAAGTAGGTGCTAGCCTGTCCCTCAAGATCCCTGATATGGGCTCCAATCTCCTGCTCCTTTTTCTCTTGGCCTGGATGTGATGGGACATTATTTTCTTCCTCAAGCTCTTGTACATGTGCAGAGATAAATAAATACACAGAGATGATTGTGTAGGTGGCTAGGGGTGTGATCATTTGCAGACAGTGCAGAGTAAGGACTTTATTACACATTTCAAAATACATTTCTTTACATGTCAGGAAAACCCTTGGATTCCTGCTACTTCCTTGATTATATTTACTTGCAAGCTGTCTGTGTCTTAATTTTACATCTGCTTTTGCTTCCAAATGAGCTAACATGCTTTAAATTTTCCCTGAACTACAACCAGATGGAGAGTGTGAAGAAGAGCAAGGAAGAAGCGTACGTGCTGGCAGATGCCTTCAGAATTGCGTTTGAGCAGCAGCTGCAGCAGAGGCAGGAGCAGGTCCTGAGGCTGGCAGAAGTGCTCCCTGTGAAGAAGGAGAGCAGATTTGCAAGCTGGAGACGCCTGCGGGGTGCTGGTAGCTGGGCAGTGTGTGTGGGGGGCTGGCTCCCCAGAGCAGGGCTGCTCTGGCCCTGCTGCAGGAGTGCTGGTGCCTCAGCTGCTGGGCAGGGCTGGGGACTGCATCTGGCTGCCTTATGTGCTGCCAGCAACTGCTCTGCTGTTGGGGTTTGGCTTCAAATGAGCTCAATGGGAGAGCTGGGGCAGGGGGAGAAATGCAAAAAAAAAAGTATGTTTGGAGCTGTTTTTAGCTCCAAATGGGGTATTGAGCAACCTGGTCTAAGGAAAGGTGTGAAACAATATGAGCTGCAAGGTCTCTTCTAACCCAGGCCACTTCATCATTCACTGGAGTGCTAAACAGATTCTTTTCCCTTAAACATTTTTAGCCTTTTATTAGGCATGTGTATCAGTATTTGTGTTTATTACTGTTCTTACACTAATACACACTTACAAAGCCCTGTGTAAAAGAGGAACCATTTCAATCTGAAAAGTAGGAATAATTCTAATAATCTTTTATTCTTTCAATACACAAAAGGCATAAAGAGAAGTATTTAAGTGCTTACATCATGGTCAGAACCACCGCAGACTTTAGGAACAGCACAGTGTCTTTGTTTTGACCATTGGCCAGGAGGTGCCTGGCACAGAAGTGTGGTGTGTCTCCCAGGTCCCTTGGGCTCTGCTGGGTGCAGCACTACAGCAGCATAACCTTGAGTAGCTGTTTCCCCAACACTTCAGGCTCTGTTGCCTGGCACATCTGGTCCTTAATTTTAATGTATTTTACTATTTCTGGAATTATCACAAACTTGTAAGTAGCCTTTGTCAGAGAATCCTTGTATTTTTTAGGCTACTTACGGTTCAAAAACAAACTACCATGAATTGATCTTCAACTAGAGCATCAAAAGTGTATTTTCCATAGAGCAAAAAGAATTCTCAATGTGCCCACGTGTAAGGTCTGTGTAGCCTTTGTGGGACAGCAGGAGCAGTGGGAACCTGCCATGTCCCACGCAGTGGGGAAGCTGCAGCTCGTATTGCCCTTTTTAATGGGATCGTTAAATTAAATTATTTTTACCTCTTAAATTATTGTTTATGGGATCCAGGTTTACAAGTGCTTGATCCCAGAGTTGTTTATCCCTACCTGAGCAGTTCTGCAGCTGACACACCTGTGTTTTTCCACAGAGCACATCAAGCTGGAGGGCAGCAAGAACAGCCTGGGGCAGAAGCTGTCCAGCCTGCTGTTGTCAGAGGGGGACTGCAGGAAGGTGGGGGAGCTGGACAGCGCCCACGAGATCCTGAGGATGCTGATCGATCTGGTCAGTACCTGTGTCAGCTCAGGAACACATAACCATGGAATGATTGTGTGCAGGTGCTTTTGTTAACAGCTCTGGGTGTCAGGGCTACACACCCAAAGCTGACTCTGGCATGGGTCGGATCAAACATGTTTTATATTCTATCATTGTATCACTTACATATTAATTGTTCAGCTTATATTGTTCTATTGTATACATTGATTTCGTCCAAGCATGGATTTCTCGTGATCCTCTCAAACCTCTAACATAGTTTCTCATGATTCTTTAAACAATAATTATATCTAATCACATCTAACAATTACATCATTTATCACATACTGACTACACAGGTGCAGTTTGCCATGATCTAGCAAACACAAGGCCTAACATTTCCCAGGGCCTACCAAGCCTAGCTTTCTTTCTCGCACCCCGAATTTTCTGTGATTTTAAAATCCTTTACTCTCACCTGGTTCAGCTCCCCGGAGCGCGTGTGTCAGCTGGGCTCGCAGTACCTGAGCTGACCGTGGCCTGCTCTCCTTCCTCTCCACAGGTGAACGACAAGGAGGAGGCCCTGGCGCACCAGCGCAAGGTCAGCTACATGCTGGCCCGGGCGGCGGAGGCCGGGCCGGCCCAGGCTGGGGGGCACACGGCAGGATGGTGTCGCAGCCCCGGACGGTGTCGGAGCCTCGGAAGGCTCGGAGCCCAGCACTCCCCGGCCGCCCCTGCCCCGAGCCGTGCCCGGCTGCCCCTCATGGGAGCGGCGGCCATGCCGCCCAGGCCGCGCTCCTGGCCCTCAGGCATGGCTGAGGGGCTGTGTGTGCTCTCACTCTAGCATGACTTTGTAAAAAAGAAGATTGTAGTGGAAACACCAGGAGCTGTGATGGCGTCGCTGTGGGGCTGGTGTCGGAGTGCAGGCTCTGGGGGGAGAGGGGCGGCTGCACCAGCTCCAAAGGGGCAGGGTCTGCTGGGCCCTGGGCCTCGTCTGAGCCCAGTGCCCGGGGACAGAGTGACAGTGACATCACTGGGCGTGTGATGTCACCAGGACAGGCAGGGGTCTGCATGGGCAGGGCTGGTGGCAGTGACGTCACTGCGAGAGGTGTGATGTCACTGGGACGGGCACAGACAGGGGCCTGCATGGGCAGGGCTGGTGGCAGTGACGTCACTACAAGAGGTGTGATGTCACTGGGACAGGCACAGACAGGGGCCTGCATGGGCAGGGCTGGTGGCAGTGACGTCACTGCGAGAGGTGTGATGTCACTGGGACAGGCACAGACAGGGGCCGGCATGGGCAGGGCTGGTGGCAGTGACGTCACTACGAGAGGTGTGATGTCACTGGGACGGGCACAGACAGGGGCCGGCATGGGCAGGGCTGATGGAGCGGCAGTGACGTCACTGCGGGATCTGAGGGTGTGACATCACGGGCCCTGGATGGGCGTGGCGCCCCCTGCCGGCGGGGTACGGGACAAAATAGCGGGTGTGGCCTGCACGGAGGCTCCGCCCCAGGGCAGGCCGGTCGGCGACTCCGCCCTCTTGCGTGGTCGATCACAAACACAACAACGCCCATTTCTTCATGCCACGCCCCCTTGCGCTGTCCGTCAGATGCGTGGCCCCGCCCCGGCCCCTGCCTGCGCTTCACACCGGGAAGCGCATGCGCAGGGTGGAGATAGGCGCGGTGGTTGTGGCGTCACGCGAGGGCGTGGCCGCGCAGGCGCGCTGCGCGCAGCGGAGGGTCGAGGCCGCCGCCCGGAGCCGCCGGCGGGGCCGGGGCGGGCCCTGAGGGGAGACGGCCCCAAGACAGCCCCGAGACGGCCCCGAACCGGCCGGGTGAGGTCGGGGCGACGCGGCTGTGGGAGTCTGACCTCTGACTGAGGCTACCTGGGTGGGTTATTTGCCCCCGGAGGTTTGTGGGTGTTAGTGATAATTTTCCTTACTGCTGTTTTTATATGCGGTATATCGAGTATAGTATATGTACAAAGAATACTTTGTAGGGTATATGGAGAATATATATGGTTTATAAAGTAACATAGACTGAATTATTTTATAGGTTGTATAGAATACATACATGGTGTAGAGAGTGGAATGGACAGTCGTACACCGTACACTCAGCGACTGTAAGTCATTTTGAGTCTGTGTTTCAATACGAGCAGTTCTGACAGAGAATGGTCACTGACACCTTCTGGGGAGCACGGCCCAGGGTGCAGGCAGAGCCCGTGCTGTCCGTGCCCTGTGGCTGGCGAGGCCTGATGCGAATCTCGGCTGGTTAATGATGCACATCGGAGCAGCGGGCTGTTGAGGGAGCCGTGCTTCCCGCTGGGCACCGAGGGCTCTGCCGGGCCCGGGCCCGTTCTCCAGAGCCATTTTCTGTCACGGCCGACAGATGCAGGCGGTGAGTGTGGGTTGGTCTGGCTGGCCGCTCCTCCCCGGGGCAGCTGGTACCGCTGCTGTGCCAGTCAGAACCGGTCTGGTCTGCCTCCAGTTCACTGTGTCCACGTCTGGGCTTCACAGCAGAGTTAAGAAGAATTTACTGGGCAGGGTCCAGGGCAGGCCCTAGAGAGGATTTGGGCTCTGCAGCATCTGTGCTGGGCAGAGCCTGCGGGAGCTGGGCTGGGCAGGCTGCAGGAGGGAGCCCTGCCAGGGGATCCATCCCTCCATCCATCCAAACATCCCCAGGGGCTGCCCGAGCACGGGCCGGGCTCTGCCCAGTGCTGCCAGTGCCAGCAGCAGCAGCAGTGCCCATCAAACCAAGGGCAGCAAGGTGCAGGGCAGCAGGAGGAAGAACTTGTGTCCCTGGAGGGGCAGAGCCCTGGAACAGCTGCCCAGGGAGGGCCTGGAGTGTCCCTGGCTGGAGACACCCCAGCCCAGCTGGACACCTTCCTGTGCCCCTGACCAGGGCTCCCTGCCTGGGTGAGCTCCAGAGGAACCTTCCAGCTCTGTAGTTCAGGGATTCTGTGATTCTCTGGGTGGTGTAAGTAATGCTGCTCTCAGTTCAGAGGAGTAGGGGTTTTTGTGTGGATGAATGAACAAAAATCCTCGTAAGCTGAAGGTGATGTGGGATGGAGCTGTGAGGGTGGTAATGTTCACGCTGCTGCTGGAGTTCTGTCTTTCTGAAGAGTGTATGTTTAACTAAGGGGATAGCATTCTTCAAAATAAAGACGATTTGTTGTGGTGTGTCCTGTAAGTTTGGCCTTATGTGTCTGAAAACTTCTGACGCTTCTTGTTTACCCCATGATTCAGCTCCTAAACTTGCTGTGGCAGCAGCCATCTCAGCTTTTGGTTTGGACAACAGATTGTTCTGCTCAGCAAGAATAATTTTTGTTTTCAGATTTTTCATGCAGTGTTTGTTCTGTTGTGCTGAACTTCTCCATCGGGTTGATTGCTGATCTGTGGGCAGCTGTCCCCTTAAACTTTTTGTCTTTAGGGCTTCAGGCCTGTGTGTGCCTATATGGTGTTAAGGAGGGCTGAAAAGCTGGGAATTAATTCCTTCAGTACCCTTGATGCCTTTTCCTTGGTCTTAGAATTAAGAGTTAGATACGGGTAAGGGATAAAAAGGTTTTTATTTCTGTATTTAATAAGAATTTTTATGGTTTAACAATGTGTCTCAGTGGAATATACAAATATGCATGTGTATGTTAGATGGTGTATACAATTTTACAGATTTTGTAAATTAGTATATTTAACAAAGTTGTTTCACTGAGAGGTTTAAGTAAATAGTGTTTTTTTAAAATTTATTTTAAAGTATTCTTTCTTAGGTGTAAGTTTACAGGATGTGTTTTAAAGGGGGTCTTGGTTTCTGAAGATAGTGTAAGGTTTTCTGGCTTCTAACTGAGAGGCTTTTAGGAGTTTGGTGCTTTGGCTTAGCAGAAAGAATTAGAGGTATGTATGTTAGAGGTACTGAGAACATATAAAAGGTATATAAAAGAAGAGATGAAAATCACCATGGCTTCACCCTTAGTGAGGGATAGGGGGCACACCTTACTCCATGAGCGTTTCACAGTGAATTTAGTGCTCAGTGCTCGTGTTTATACTGGAGGCTTTGTTCTGCTGTGGTAACTGCTGGGGTGCTAAGGTGGAAAATACCATTTCAGTCCTCCCACAGTCCTTAGTTCAGCATTCTGCTCAGGCTAAAGCTGATAATTCAACACGATGAGGGAGCTGAAACAACGTAACCAGGGAGCAAAAAGACGGGAGCTGTGGTGATCAGAGTTGAGCGGTGTTCATCCTGTGGTCCTGTCTCTGGAGGGGACACCGCTGTGCCCCTGCTTGTGTTCCTTGGCCTGTAAAGCCCAGCTTGGGCTGTTGTGGTATGTTTTGTGTAGAAGCAGGCCTGGCCTCTGCAGTGGGGATTAGCTGTAACAAACTGCACGTCTGGTGGTGCCCATAGGAACGCTACAGAGAGTGGTTTTCTGGGGTTCTTAGACACCCAAAGGTAGCTTGTCTTCAGACCTTGAATTGGCTAGTTGGTAATAATTAACCTATCCATTCTGCTTTGCAAATTATCTACACTGAAAACTGCTTGCTGCCTCCGTTTACAGAGTGTACCTGGGGAAAAAGCCCTGACAATCCATCCTGTGAGCTGGCCACCAGTAACCCAGCAGCCTTGTGTTATCTTCTCCTTTAAATAGCAGTGTGTTGAGAAATCCCCGGTGGAATGCTGGTTTTGCACTCTGGAACATGTGCCTGTTAAGTTAGGAGGGAGAAGTAATTCATGAAGGATTTAAAGGAATTGTTGAAGGGTGTGAAGTGCTTTTAAACTTGCCCTGTCACAGCGCAGTCATCGAGATGTCAGGATTTGCATTCCACAGTTAATAGTTAACAGTTTTAATGGGGTGGAACTGTTGCCTCTGGTTCTTAGGTCTGTGTGGGACAGTGCTGGGAGTGTGTCAGACCATTTGTTGGAGATCTAAGATGAGCCTGCTTAGAGGTTTATCTGGAGAAGTGACGTGTCCAGTATGCACTTTCTGGTCGTACCTTTTGTGCTTAGATTATTATTTTCCCATTTTGAGACAGATTGCTATTTTATCTTCAGGTCTCCTCCTGCATAAATATGTAATCTATCTTTATCTGAAACCATGCAGTCTTTAACAGACAGTGATTTAAATATAATTTAAAAGTTTTTAAAGAAATCTATAAAATGGAGCAGGTGAGAGCCTAAAGTTGTATGTCTCCTTGCACTGTTAGGGAGTTATTGCCTCAGGTAAAGTAATAAGCATAACGTTTATTTTTAAAAAATACTAATCTGTGAACTAATCAGTTTAGAGTGTGTCTAGTAACTGTATTCAGAGCTCTGAAAAACAAAATCAGAAAACAAGAGTTTGTGTCTGCCTAAAAAACATATACAGTGGTGGTGCTCCTGGTTTCTGATAGGTAGAAAATAGTGTAATTCTTTTGTTGCAAATATAAGTCTTAAAATAATATGCTCAGAACAAATGCAGTTTGCTGAAGTCCATGGTTCCTTCAGACCCTTCACTCAGGGCAGCAAGCAGCCATTTAATAAAAATGTGTCAGCAGAGCTTTTTCATAGCTTCTAATCCAGTAATGTAAGCACAGGGACAGGCTGCAGGCAAATCCAGGCAGCAGAAAGTAAAACTTGTTCCTCTTGCTGAAAGAGGGTTTGGAACATGAGGAACTAGAAGGCTTTTACAATTCTTTGGTGATGTAGACATGTGGAGTTGAGACAGAGAGGTGCAGGGGGGTACTGCTGGTCTGCCCTGTTTTGGGCGTTTTGATTCTGTTGTGGGTTTCAGTTCTTTTGCTTGTAGGTCTATTGCAGAAAGATGAAAACATATGAAAAGTTTGAGGAAAGAGTAATGAAATTAGAAATAATGCATGTGTTAGTTTTTCAAGGTTAGGTTAGTTATTCAAAATACTTTACTAAGTCAAATAACCATTTTATTTTAAAAATAGATTTAACTAAACAAAGCAACATCGCTGGGTTAGTAGACGGAGGTATAATAGTTTTGTGGGCTCTCTGTAGAAGTGGGTTAATCTGTATTAAATAGATGTAAATATTGGCATGTGGTTTTAGTTCTACAGTTCTTTTCATTGAGTTCTTCCTTTTTCTGGAGACTTCAGTAGGCCAACGGTGTACAGCATCAATGCACCCTTCTAATTAGCATTATAATCTAAAAATAGATAGTCTTGTCATCTAATAGTGCCCTTATGCTTAAATCACAGTTAGTTTGTGTGTCTCTCAAGAGTGCAACACAGTGAATATTCCTTAGGCCTTTTTAAGTAAAAGACAAAGGTAGATGAAATAATTACTTGGCCTCTAGTCTGTATTTTTTTTGAAATGGGGAAGGTTTTGTTATTTGTAAGCTTCTGTTGTTATTGATATCTGTGATGAGTGGTGAGGTTGTATAATAAATACCTACAGAGGACACAAAGCGGCATTACGCATCCTCTGATGCCGTTTTCTTGTAACCCTTCAATATTTCTTGTTTATGTGGTCTATCTGAGTATTGACTGCCCTCAGATACGTGCTTTAGGGACGGGATCTGCACTTTGATGTCTCTCAGTGAATCACCAAAAGCTGTTAATCGTGTTATTTCTTAATTGAAATAACTTCCAGTTCATGTTGTTGCATCCCCCTTGCCGGGAGGTCGTGATTGTTACAGGAAGGAGCTGTGTTCAGATGGGTGAGGAGAAGGGGCACCGAGGCTGTGCTTGCTGCTCTTCCAGCCCTCCAGACAGCAGTCACACTATTGGAGTGCAGCCTGAAGACCTTGGCTGTGACTTAAATACTGGCCACGGATATCCAAACAGTGATATATTTGGGTCGTTCATTTTTTGTACCACTTGTTCCAAAATTTTAAAAGTTTAATATAAACTAAAATATAAAAATAGTAATACAAATTACAGCAATAAGAATTTGGACAACCAGAGTTAGGACAATAAAGGACAATAAAACAGCAAAGAATTACAAACGTTTGGATGCTTTCCTCTCGAAAGCATCGGTCACTAACAAAGGATTAACGCTTAAAAGCAGTCACCTGTTGCATATGCATATATCTCATACATGATTCAAAACTTCTTTTCAAACAAAGGGTGTTTCCTGCTTATTGTCAACTTCCCCCCCCCATCTTGTAAATCAGTCATCTCAGTCCCCACCAAGTCTGGTTCTTCTCAATAAGGAGGCAGTAATTCTTCTCTTGGGGATTTTGGTGTCTTGATGCTGTTATCTCTGTGAAGAATTTCTTGAGTTACTTAGAAAAGTATCTTACATTGCATAGTTTCTATTTTAATATTATGTTATAGCCTAAAACTGTATTTAACACACTACCGGAAAGGATTAATACAGCATAACTTTCTAACATAACACATAAAATATTCATTGTAATATTTGCGAAAAGCCAGTTACATAATACACATTTTTCACATTTTTGGCTTACATATGGGCACAAAGTACTGCGTTACTGCGTATTTGTTTCACCTTTCTTAACGCTTTTGCAAGCCTCTCTTTGAACTACACATTGCCTTCAAGTGTTCTTGTTCCATGCATATTAATAATTGCATCACACGTGGTGAACAGTTACACATTGACACAGGTTAAAGCTCCTGATCTGAACTATTCAGTGAGGGGACCTTAGAGCTTGGGGGGAAGTGAGGCATGGAATGTAGCTCTGTAGCTGCAGGGTGGTGTGAGAGGGTTGAAGTGTTTGTTTGGGCTCTAAGCTTTCAAAAGGACGACTGGGCATTACTAGCTGGTCAGAGCCCCAGTTGCATTGGGGTAGGCTGTGAGGTCAGCCTGTGCAGAGGCTGAAGGCACTGATAAAAACAGAAGGAAAACTGGACAGCTCTCCACAGATGTGGTTTATTAGGCTAAATGGATCTCAGTCCCTTCAGTTTGCTCAGAGGAACTGTAAATATTGATTTTTGATAGGTAGTTCCACTGTATGGGTGTTCAGCCATTGAAGAAGATGTGCAGTTGGAAGGCAATTTTGAGTGACCAAAAAGGCATAAAATTGAGTAGCTGGAGAGGTTAATTAAACAAAAACCAGGGTGTTTTGCAGTGGGGGATGTGATTGATAAATAAATAGCTTTCTGATGATCTGGTAAGTCTATAATAAGAGTTTCATGTTCTTGGGATCTCAGTAGTATAGTTGTTTGTGTGTTTCAAGTAGAACAGAAATCATGATTAATTACCATGTTGGATTTTTAATTTTTATTATTATTTACACAGTTCAGTTGTGTTGAAAGGTAATAATGGCCTATTTTTGTTTTTTGCCTGTGAGCTGTGTGGCATAAAATGTTTATGGGGTCAGACTAGAAGATCCTAATATTCCTTCTGGTTTTAAATGTGCTGACATTGTAGTGCCATAGCAGGCACTTTCAGATGCTTTTGGGGTTTTTTTGTTTTGTTTTGTTTTGTTTTGTTTTGTTTTGTTTTTGAGATAAGCAATTCTGCAGTTTGAAGTGAATTTGGGGATGTATTGCTCGTAATGCTGAGTACACTGATCATATCCAGAATACTTAGAGGCTTCAGTCCTGTTTGTGCTTAGGTTTTGTTTACATGGAGAGAGAACAAAGTATTAATAAAAATAAAAAACCACCTCATATGAGCTGCTTTCTAATGTGAACAGTTGGGCTTTGTAAACAAAAATTGCTTTGAATTAAATACTGTGTTTTTCTCTGTAGGTTTAAGAAGGCTAAAGCTTCACTAGATCTGTGACTAGAATGGACAGTTACTTTAAAGCTGCAGTCTGTGACTTGGACAAACTGCTTGATGAATTTGAGCAGAATACAGGTTGGTTTCTGCACTGCCTTTTTAGTGGAAGTACATGGTCAAATGACTGTTACCATGGAGTTTGAAAGTAGCATCTGCTAAGTAAAAGCTTGTATTGATGAATAGATGGGGTTGAGAGGGAGTACGCTGTGGAAAGAGAGGAGTCTTATAAACTTTGCTTTTGATCTCTTCTTGCTTAAAATAGATGAATGTGAGTGCTTCAGAACACCTCAGAATCCATGCGACTCAAAGCTCTCTTCAGTCCCAGATTGCCTAGAGCATGCACACCCCACAGCAGAGCTGCCAGAGGATCCTGCTGGATGTCCTGCCCCAGAGGAGAGCTCTCCCTGTGCCCCTGCAGGCAGAAGTGATGTGCTCAGCTTCTCACCACCCAAAGAGAAGGGTGTTGCTGGACCTGACCTCTTGTCCTCTGTGGACAGTAGTTCCCTAAATGAGGTTCAGGCTTTGAACCTGGGAAGGTGTAGTGTGCCTGTGTGTGATCTTATCAGTGACACAGCGAGTTTAATCCCCTCAGTGGCTGCTCCAGAAGAGGCTCAGGAGCTGCAGCCGGATGAGTTCCAGGGCAGCCAGGGGCCCGCTGGCTGTGGCGTGTCTTGTGTCCCCACTCCTGTTTGTGTAACTTCACCTGGCTGCAGCGGCGCTGCCAGCACACAGCAGAGTGATGGGGACTTGGTGTTACAAGATTCAGGGCATCTTACAACAGAACAAATGAATGATGTAGCTTTAAAACCAGAGAGTTACGCTGCAGGAACAGTCCTGGGTCTGTGTGACGACCAACACAGGACAGAAACTGTAAAGTGCAATGAAGTACTCGACCAGCCTGGACAAACTGCTGCCCTGGATCCTGAATGTGTCACTGTAACATCACAGAGTTGGAATGCACACGGTCCCAAAGATGAGGAGGCCTGTGAAAAACTGCCTTTTGAAACACAAGATGACAATGCATGCTCTGCAGCAAGCAAAGAAGTGTACGGAGGAAATGCCATAGGAAAGGTAGACCCAAACAGTGGGGGTAATGCTGATTCCATGCCTTCAGATCTGCCAAAGAGGCGTCCCCTGAGCAACAGCAATGCAACCGTACCTGGAAATTGTGTCTTACCAGGCTCCTCGTGTCAAATAGGAACTGAAGTAGAATTGGAAAAGAAAGGCACAGAAGAGAATGTAGATAGTGAAGAACTTAATAGGAGTGAGATACCAAGCAGTGTTTCCGGTTCATGTATGTCAGCTGAGGATGTCCAGACATCTCTGTCTTGTCTTTCCCTTCCTGTGTCCATGTGTGGTTCATTAGTTGTAACAGAAGAAAAGGTTAATCCTCTACCTCAAAATGCAGTGGCGGAGGTTATTAGTGATACTGTAACTGTTCATGCTGGAGAGTCTAAAACTCATCTCCCTGGCAGGGAATCCTGTGAAAGTACTAGCTGGCATGAGGAAGAAGATGTAGCTGAAATCAGTGAAAGTATGGCAGAAGAAAGTGGAGATGGAGAGAAGTACAATACTGAGAATGTAATTGATGATAGTGATTCTCAGCAAATCGAAGCTTTTGCTTCTGCTTTCCTAGACCTTGGAGCTGAGCCATACGGTGTTGGTGTAGACACTTTTTATGATGAGAGCATGAGCTCTATTATGGCTGACTTTAGTATTGAGGAAGATGTTATTAAAAGTGATATTCTGATAAGTGATGCTGAGCTTGATGATTTCTTGTATGGACAAAGTCTGCAGTCCAGTGTGTTGAAGTCTTCAGACAATGATGGTAACTTGGTGGAAGCTGATGCAGATGGAGGGACTTTAACAGATCTGAGCAACCTGGATTTCACAGAGATTAATGAAGAGCTTATGCAAACAAAACTGGAGGAGATAACAAGCATTAATAGTAACCCTAAAGCATCTATTCCTGACAATGAAGTGGAAGCTGCAGCAGAGGTCAGCATATCTCAAAGCCAAGGCGTGACTGAGAGTGGCAGTGGAGCTCTGGCTTCTGATATTTGTATTAAAGGTGCAAGACCAAAGCAGTTACTTGACCTTTCCCACGGGACTGCTGGTCAGAAACAACTGAGTGGAGCAGATGTACTTGAAAGAGAAAACCAGGAATGTGGTTCTGTTAGCCCAGAAGCTCCCCTCTCAGACTCCAGTGTAAATGTTGGTAATACAGACCCTGGGGAAAGCAGCTCTGAGGCTGGAGGAAGTCAAACATCTGAAAGTGCTGAGCCACATAAAGCACCTGCAGCTCTGTCATGGAAGCAGCCCCTGTGGGTCCCAGACTCAGAGGCACCCAACTGCATGAGCTGCCAGGTCAAGTTCACCTTCACAAAGAGACGACACCACTGCCGAGCCTGTGGGAAGGTGAGTCACTGGGGAGGGGTCCTCTGCTGCAACAGGAAAAGGACATTCTCATTTAGGGATAACCAAGATAGAGAAGGGAAAGAATATTGACAGAAGTTTTCCAGGCTTAAAGTACTTTAATTAACAAAGGCCAGGTTTTATTTTCCCTACATAGGAACCTAAAGACTGTTGGAAAAGATTGATGTTAATTAAGAAACATGTGACTTTTTTTGTGCAAATTGTTTTTAAAGAGAAGTACAGAATATGTTCATATCTGCCGTTACTGGCTAGGTTGGTGTTTTGCATAGAGTAGGGGAGTTGAGATGATGGACTAATTCATCATAGTTGTATTGAATCAGCCCATTATTGAGCTTTTAACTTAAGTGTTTATGTTCTAAAACATTGAGGTGGTGTTGTTGAGAATCCAGTGGTTTTGCTAGTTGTTATAACTGTAGGGCACTGCCCATGAACCTGAAGGGATTGTGTTCTTTCAGGAGCTGTAGCAGCAGTACCAATGCAAAAGGATTTATGGTCTAAATCTGTCTTCCAGTGTGTTTAGATGTATCACTTTCTAAGGAGCTCTCAGGGGAAAAGTATGTGATTCACCAACAAAGTGAGTAATTGCAGAACTTTTTTTTAGCCTGAGGTCTTCTACAGAGAGTAAGTGAGGCCAGGTACTCAGTTCAGAATTCGCTCGTGATCTACTGTGGCTTGTACTAGTGCATAAATGGAAATGCTAGGAGTATTGGTGACCTCACTGTTCCATGTTGCTCTGTAAGCTCTAAGGATGAGGAGACAGAGCAAGGACTGGTGTTAGCACTAAATTTTTGCATCTCCAGTGTTAAGCACCACCTGGAAAGGCACGGTAGTTTTTCTTTCCACCTCTCTTCTAGCACTGCGTTTTCAGAGCATGATGCTCATTTACTCAGTTGCAGCCACTGTGAAATAAAATGTAGGTGTGAATTGAGGTGTCCAGGAAATGAAGAACTCCTTGTGCTGACCTGGCGGCCATTGAACTTCCTGCCAGAATATCCTGGTGAGATTTTGTGATGGTTTAAGCACAGTCCTTCAGAGTGGGTTCCATTTCAGTCATAAGACTGACTTCAGGTTCCTGTTTTACATGTGCTGTGAAGTTCTCACACCTTGTCTAGAGATGGGGATGGGAGACCCTTCACTGCACAGTGCTGTTGACAGCTGTGGTGCTGGTGGCAGAACAGCCAGAATTAAGAAGTACCACAATGTCTCTTCATTAGGAGAGGGAGTGAAGGCAGCATGAGTTGTCTAAACCTTACAGATATGGCAGTGCTGTGCAATTACAGCTTTTCTGAATGTGCAGCTTAACCTTCTGCCTCATAAGACTTTCTGTCTTTTTAATAGCAACTTTCTTTGTCTTAAAAAATCCCAAATCGGACATTTCTTGTGAAACTGTTGTTTGTTGTGTTTTCAGCCATTTGGGAACTAAGGGAAAACTGTTTGGAATTCACAGTTGTTCTCTGTGAACTGTTCTAGAAGACAATTGTATGGATTCCCTTACCTCTTTTTTTATCAGTGAAAATAGCAACACTTGTGGACTCTGGCATCTGTGGCGGAGGGAAGTATGAAGTTAGTGGTCCCTGTTTTCTCTCCCCTCTGCAGCCCTCACAAGGCCAAACAGCTTTGCAGTCCCATTGTCCAGGTGTTTGTCTCTTGCTGTGGTACCTTTCTTCTTCCTAGTTCAAGCAGGACCACTTGTTTGCTCAACAGCCTGCTACTCACCTCCTTTCTCCTGTCCCTTAGTTTGCCTTCACCTTTCAGGTGCAGTAGGATTAATCCTCCTGCAATCCCCTGCAGGTCCCAGTGTCACCCAGGGTATGAGGAGAATACTCCTTGCTGGGGATTGTGCTGCTTGGCATTTGAAGCCCTGAAGTGGATTATAACTGATTAGCAGTTAGTCCTCATCAATTAGTTCTTACCATATGACATACTGAGCATGCGTGTTTCCTGTTGAGGTAGATTACCTGTGGCACTAATCCAGAAGCAGGAATAATTTCTGGAATAGTTTCTTTTTTTAGCTCATATTACACTGATCAATCACTGCTTTTGCAGTGACTTTTCCTCCTTGGAGGAGTTCATTGTAATAACTTGCTTTTTTCCTATGACACTCCTGTTTGGTATTTCCCTCCCCCCTTCTCCCCCTGCCTTGATCCACTTTTTTTTTCTGGATTGGGAGCAATTAGGAGTAGAGAACACCTTTAGGGGGTTTCAGAAGACCTTTTGTAAAGGGTCCAGAGTCTGCATATAGCTAAAAACGGTGTGACTCGTTAAAAACTTGCAAATCATCCTTGAAAGAACATAAGGGGAAAGCGACAAAACCTCCAGATATTTATGGCAACTCTTGCAAAACACCAGCTATTGTAAAGACGTAATTCTTTGAATGGGATTGTATAGATCCCACTGTAGATTGTCCAGGCTAATGAGGCACACTTTCCCCCTGCTTCTGCTCTAAAATAGACAGGATATATACCCAGTTGGAATAGAAGAGCATATTCTGTTCTTCCAAAGCAGCGTTCTTTGCAAACACTTGTCTGAAGGGAACTTGTCCCATGCAGGCAGCACTGCTTGTTCTTGCTGAGGGAGCAGGAGAGCCACTCAGCCTGCCCCAGCAGCCTGCAGCAGGGAGCTCTGGGCTGTGCCAGGCTGGAGAGGCAGCCTTGAGTGCCTGGCAGACTGGTAACAGCTTCCTGAGAGCCGTGGTGAGCTCACGGGGCTGCAGAGATTGTCCGAAAGCACCAGAGCAAGGCCCAGCTCGGCGCCTCAGTCCTTGGCCATGGCACTGTTGGCTGATGTAAAGTACTTATGGCAGGATCACAAGTAGGATTGAGAAGAATTTGGGATGGGTGGTGCAACCCGAAATTCTTTTCATCACTCCAGAGAAGAATTTTATTGTAATTTCAGTTGGGTCCTCCATGTTGCTGCTTTCTGCTGGGTGTGTATTGTGGGTTTTGTTTTTGTGGTTCTTTTTTTTCCTGAGGATTTCTTTGTCAGGGATTAAGATACAGGCTTGAATACAAGGCTGCAGATGGTTTAGAATGAAGTAAGTGTATTTTTCTATTTGCTGTGCAATATGTCTATAATATTTAATGCAATCCTTTTCTGATTCAGGTTTTTTGTGGTAGCTGTTGCAAACGAAAATGCAAACTGCAGTACATGGAGAAGGAAGCAAGAGTCTGCAATGGCTGTTATGATGATATTAATAAAGGTAAAGAGGTTTTTTTTAGTAATTGCAATAATCATTGAACTGTCTCTTTAACCTTTATTCTTTTTGGGGAGCTTGATTACTTTAATTGGTGTAGGTTTTCCTATTTCTGAGATGGAGGATAAAAAGAACAACTGTTCCTTAGTTGGATTCCAGTTCTTATTTTGAACTTTGAGGCTTGAGTTAGTTGTTTTTTTTATTAAAAACAAAAAAAAGTAGCTTTTCACTCCATAGGACTAAATAGGAAGTTACAGAGGAATGCAATTTGAGTCATCTGTGACTGGAATCTAGCAGAAGTTATCCTCCCTCTGCAGTAGCCCTGTGTGTGTTTAAAGGCCACATCCCTCCTTGTTCTCACATGTTTACCCACTTTATGTTGCTTCCTGTCCTGGTGTTTTTAAAGTCACTTACCAGGGCTGCAGTAAATGACTCATCAGATAACCTTTCCTTAACTGGAAAGCTAACCATGGATGCTTATGAAAACATCAGGAGAAACAACTGAGGTCCTGCTGATGAGTATGTAAATAACAAGTTGAAAACATGTCAGATTTTTAATAGGCACCTCAGTGGAGTTCAGCCTGACAGATATGACACGTGTTTGCCCCAAAGGCCAGGGGTCACAGTGGTGTAACCACTGCAAGGAGAACAAGGGGAGGTCTCTTTAGCTCATGAGGAATGAGGCAATTATGCAGGTAGAAAATCAATCTAAATTTTCTTCCATACAACAGTTTGAGTATATATTTTTCGTAGCTAGATCACAAACTGTGTGTTGCCTCTGCCAAAAAAGTCCCACCCACCTACAGTACTGCTCTGCAAATGAAATTTAATCAATTGTGAGATCTTAAAAACTAACCGCATTATTTTAGCACAGGCATTTGAAAGAATGATGAGTCCAACTGATCCTGTCCCCAATTCCAGTGTCTCCTCTGAGCGTTCTTCCGCTGTTCCACCTGTAGAGGAGGCCCAGATACTCGGGGGTGCCAGCTGTCCTTCACCATCTGCACTGTTGCCTATCTCAGCACTTAAACAACCTGGTCCCGAAGGTACAGATCCTCAGTGTAACATGCATCTAACACTTTGAGAGTCTCTTTGGAAAGAGCTACTTAGCCTGTCTGCGATTTATAGTTGGTATTCTTTGTGTGAAACAGGAACACTCTGAATGGGAACACTTTCACTTCTCAGTTTTGGTGCCAGGCCCCAGCCGGACCTAAAGCTCCATTTATGAAAAGTGGATGTTACTTTTTTCATTGCCTTCTCTGTTTACATTGTAAATCTTTTTGTGTAGCTGTTCATTCTATAATTTTTACATCTCTTGAGAGATCTCTGGCTTGTGTTGGACTGCCAGTCTTAAAGTGAAAACAAAAAGTAGCTGTTCAGGGAGAAGTTACAAGGGAAGAGCAAAGCTTATTCTCTGTGTAAATACAAATGATTAGTGGCTAACTAGTGTCTTTGTTCCACTTTTATTAAATATTTTACCTTCTTCAAAGAAAATGCATTGTTAAACAAAATCTTAAGTCAGCTTTTTTTAGAGTGTATTCCTCCATCTTTTAGTTGTGATATGCATTTCATTCTTATGTCACTACTGAGGCATGATTGAGGAAGTAGCCTTCTGTAAAATGAATTGATAGATTTAACTGTAGCAGGGCACTTCCTCTGCAAGTGAGAGGTTATGTTGCCTGGTTGGAGACTGGCTAATGTCACCCTGTGCTTTGTTCCTTTGTCCGTGTGGTGGGGAGAAGGGGCTTCATTTCTGTCCCTCAGCTGTTGGAGCGGCTACAACTTGCGATAATACAGAGTTGTTGTTCTCACCTGTCGCAGGGCTGTGCCCCAGAGAGCAGAAGAGGGTTTGGTTTGCAGATGGTATTCTGCCAAACGGGGAGGTGGCAGACACAGCAAAGCTGTCCTCAGGAGCAAAGAGGTCGCAGGACTCCAGCCCAGAGAACGCAGACCTGCCCGAGACGCCCGCGGTAGGAGTTGGGAGGTTACCTGCACAAATTACCTGTTGGGAGAGCTTTGCTGGCCAGGGATGGGCCCTTACACACCATGGCTTCTGAGTCACAGCCTTTGGAACCTGAGACAATGCTTTTGGCAGTGGCTGTGAAGTCCTTGGTTTGGAAAATATTGTAGTAATTTTCAATTTGAGTAAAACCGAGCAAAGTTTTCAAAGGAGAACCTTTGGTTTGAGATGCCACAACAGTTCTGAACTGAACTTCAGAACTGGTGTGGTTGAAAATTGGCCAAAGCAGTTTTTCCAGTACATGGTATTAGATGAACCACTTTAGTGAAGGTGACCTCAGCCACAGTTCTTAAGGCTCTCATTAGCAACATGCTTATAGTACAAGTTTGTAGTTGTTTGTTTTTATTTCCAGTGGCCTGCCATATTATATTTTATATATACTGTATAATCCATCCGTTTATATATATATATATATATATATATATAAATACATATTTATATATAAGTTTATATATATATTATATAATCCATCAGTTTCCCTGCTGGATTGCACTAACCAACTTGCTTAGTGCCCTGCAATTTTAGGGCATTATAGATGCGATAAAATCTGTGTATTGCTTTTAGTGCAAACAAATACTGAACTGAGAGGGATTGGTTTCTAATCATGAGTCACATCCATACTAGTGAATGAACTGCACTTAAAAAAAAAAGTTGACAGAAGAGGTGTAAGTTTGCTGTGGAAAGACTTAGCAAGGTTCCTCGGGTGAAGCCTTTTTAAGATAAAACATAGCACTGAAGCACTGTCTCAAGTAATAACTTAAATTCCACGATTTTCACAGCACTCAAGAGTTTTTAAAATATATTGATAAAATTAAAAAAACCAGAGCATCATTTTTTTGTATAGAGAGGATCTGAGCACTTAACAGGAGTATAGCATTTAACCCAGCTTATACTCGTGAAGAACTTTAGTAATCAAATAAAAAAAGAGTTAGAGGAAAACAAAAGATACAGCGTGTCTCTCATTTTGGGGAAGAGTATTCTAGGGAAAGATATGTGCACTTGCAGAAGATGGGCAATGTCTAAAACTAAAAGCAGCATGGGCAAAGTGAGTGGAAGAACAATTAGTTGATGGTTCTCCTGTGCAGCCTCAGGAGCTCAGAGAAAACCAGCACAGTGCAGTTCTGAAGAAAAGGCAACACAAAATCCTGCAAGTGCTGCCTCAGAGTGTGTGCAGGGCAGAAATGCCAAGTGGTATGACCACCCACAAGCAGATTCAGGGAAGAAGTCTGTTATTAGCCAATTTAGCCTTGTTTTTGTCTGTGTTTTTGTGGAGTCTTCCCTTTGGAGTTGGGGGCTTTTTTTTTTATTTTGTGGCAGCCTATTTGTTAAGTGGAGGATTTGCTGGAAGCTGATGGGACACCAGGAGAACTGCTACAGGGCAAGCATAAAGTTGCTTGGGTTTTGTTTTGTTGGTGTATAGACAAAGTATTCTCTCTGGATATAGGATACAAGGCTAAAGAAAGAGAACATGCATCTCTGTTTTTTTGGAGGGGTCTTGGGGGATTGTTTTTTTCCATTTTATTTTTTTATGACAGCTGACATCCCAGCGTGCCTGTGCTCATGGCTTGTCATACCTGTCCTGCTGGGGGAACAGTGTGGGTTAAACTCCAAACTAGAAATTAATCAGAATGAGCAAAGCTGCATTCAGCTGTTAGTAGAATAGTAGAAATAGTGTGGAAATGTTTGCAGTACACAACTGCTGAGCCAGTTTGTGTTACCAAACAAGTACATTGAGTATGCATCTTCACCCATGTAACTCCTAAACATAAAAAAAAAAAAGGAGGATCCAGGAGAGATTTGATCGCTTTCTTCTTATTAGGAGGAAATGCATTCCCAACTTTTGTGATAGATTTCTTTCTCTTTTTGCTTCTAGAATACTAGTAATGAAAGTTTAGCTGGTTATGAGATAATGTAGATTTTTTTTTGTTATTTCTTCTTCACAGGCAAACCCAGAGGAAGATGACCTGGTAACTGATGTAAATCAAAAACTGAAGGAAGAAATAGATGAGATGACAAGAATGGAGGAATTACATCCTTGTGTTCCTTCAGATGGTGCACAGCAGGCCGTGCCTGGCCAGGGTGAGGCGACTCCTAGTTACAGTTCTGTCCCTCCAGGGGCTGAAGAGAGTTCCCCTGCAGCAGCAGAAAAGAGCAGTCCCAGTTCAGTGGGACAGAGCCCACAGGCTGTGCCTGTCTCTGCTTCAAGCTACAGAGCACTCTGTGGGGTAGAGAAATGGGTGCGACGAGACATCAGCCTTCTCCCTGATGGTGATCAGCTGCCTCCACTTCTGCTTGCACTGGGTGAAAACGGGAAAGGTAAAATCTGCTAACTTCTTCAGAAAATTGTTGGTATTTACTCATAGAATCCTAGAATTGCTTGGGTTGGAAGGGACATTAAAGCTCATCCAGTGCCACCCCCTATCCCCCACACCTTCCACTGTCCCAGATTTGTAAATACAGACTCAAAAAATTGTATTTTACTGTAATTCTCATGTAATTTATTTGTTGCATATGGGATTGTTGGGTAATGACTGTGCACTTTTAACAAGATCAGTATGGTATGAGAAGAATGGGTCACTACTTAATTGCTTGATGGTGGTGGCTGTGCAGAATCGGGGTATGGATGAGGAGTCAGCACACCTTCAGTCAGGGATTTCCAAAGAAGGGCAGCCCTGGTTTGCACCTTTCTTACAAGCTGCTGTTTCAGTTCTGTGTTCCCTGAATCTTAGGGTAAGCTGTTCCCTGGTTGATCTGTACCTATTCATATCTTGGGAATAACCACGGGGGTAGGAGGATGGGATGGCTCTGTCATTGGTTTGGGTCACTGGCTGGTATTTTGAACTAAATCATGTGTCAATTTATTTAGATCTTCTGGTGGAGGAACATCCATTTCACCAAAAGGTCACCTTGCTGCTTGGGGAAGGAGGTCCTAATCCATTGACTTTTATTCTAAATGCAAACTTGCTTGTCAATGTGAAGCTCATAACATGTGAGTATTATACATTTTCTTTTCCATCAAATCAAGACTTTTTTTTTTTCTGTCTGTAAAATAGCATTACTATGGTATTTTATCTTTTTAAAGATTCCTCAGAAAAGTGCTGGTGCTTCTCAACAAATGGACTGCATGGTTTGGGTCAGGCAGAAATTGTCATTCTGTTGCAGCGGTTGCCAGATGAAGATGTTTTCCCTAGTGAAATATTCAAATTATTTCTTGACATCTATAAAGATGCAATGAAAGGTGTGTCATTTTAATGTCTAACTTTTTCTTGTGTAGAATATTCTTGCTGATCTTTAAAACCTAAAGTTGATAGGTAATTTTTCTTGAATTATTTGTCTGATGATTCTGTTGAAAGAGCTTGCAGTGTTAGACTAGAGTTCTAAATAACAGAAATGAATTTATGTTTGGTTACTTCTGTAAGCATCCTGTTTGCAGGTTTTGTTGTTGTTTAGTCATGTTATGGTGGAGATTCTGGGTGTGAGTCCTGAGTCTGTGGTTTTTAGCACACTTGCACTTCATGTGTAGAAGTACAGTGCTCATAAATGTATATATTTTAGGTCTGTTGATCAAAACTGCTCCACTGATGTGTTTAGGACTTTAGGCACTTGTTTGGAGGAACTTAGCTCTATAGTCAGGTTCATTTGGTGATGAAGTACAGGGCTCATATTCTGTGAGTTTAGATACCTGGGCTTCAGGAAGATGTGAGGGGAAGGGTGGGCTGGCAGGTCTGTCAGAGCTCACTGTTAGAGCAGTTCTCTTGGCACAGAGGTGTGAGTGACCCAGCTCTGTAAACACTCTCCATATTCCTCTTTCTACAGGAAGGTTCATAAGAAATATGGAAAACATTACTTTTACAGAAAACTTTCTCAGTAACAAAGAGCATGGTGGATTCCTGTTCGTTTCACCAACTTTTCAGAAATTTGATGATCAGATTCTACCAGATAACCCTTTTCTTTATGGCATTCTTATCCATAAGCTGGAAATACCCTGGGCAAAAGTGTTTCCAATCCGTTTGATGTTGAGACTGGGAGCAGAATATGGGGGTAAGTTTTAACAGTGCCAGTAGGTGCATAAATGTAAATTTCCCTTTGGAAAATAAAAGTAGTTTTTAGACAAGCAAGCTATTTTAAAATAATCTTTGCAATATTTTATACTTGTATAAGCCCAACATGCGGAGCCACCTGGGAGTGTTCATTGTCCTGATAGACTTATTTGATTTTTTTTTTCCCCCTCTTAGCAGATGAGAAAGCTAAGAAACCAAAACTGACAGTAAAACATAAAGATCTTTTTTTTGGTTGTAGGAGGAAGGTTTGAAGGGATGCCCACAAGCCCAGTTTACAACTCTGATAAAATGCTTATTTTAATTAAATTACTTGAATTAAGTATATTGGCAAAATATTACAGCTTCATTAACCAAATAAAGGTATTGATAACTTAAAAGGATAACTTATTAATGCAGTGGAAACATCTAGGCATGTAAAAAGACAGTAGAAGCTGCAAGTCCATACATGTGAGAAATGGATTTGTAAGGAATTCTCCAACCTTGACTGAAAGCTCACAGGGTCTTGTACATCTGTATGCAAACTCTGAGATAAGGTGTGCAGGCTTAGGAAGGCCATGGAATAGAGATGACATTGTTGAGAGAGAGATTGAAGTAGAAACAAATTTCAAAGGATGGCCTTGTAAACAGACCAGATATTTTGGAGAACTGGAACTGTGAAAGATGCATTGAAGCAGGACCACGTGGGGTAAAATCATAGGTGGTTGGTTGGTGTTAGAAGTATTTCAGCAGCATTGTGTGGCTACAGCTAGTAGGCTGAAAGGCATTTGTAAGGTATTGTAACCAGGAAATAAGTGGGTTTCTGATAGAATGGCGTTGAGTTTTACATCTATGTCACACTTTAACAAGACTGATATGGAATAAATCTTTTAAAATGCCTCTCAGTTGCCCTATCTTTGTAGAGCTGGTAATTGTTCAACACATAAACATGTACCTGTCACCTGTCCATGGACTTCTGGAGCCCACAGTGGACCTCTACCAGCCAGATCCCATCTGTGTGGTGACAGGGGTGGCAGCTGCTTTGTTGTTGTTTTTTCTCTTACAAACCACTTGTTGTGCTTGGCTTTTTTAACCAGTTTTGTCAGATATAACCATGGGGGGGAAGAACCACACAGTGGCTGAAAATTAGAGAGGGGCTCTGCTTCCTTTGGCTGGTCAGATATTGAGATTTAGGGACAGCTTATAGCTGAAAAAACCTGTAGAACCACTTGGAATAGCAAGTTGCAGAGCTGTGGGCAGGTAAATGTGACCTTTTTCTTCCTAGCCTATCCAGCTCCTGTGGTAAGCGTCAGGCACCGGAAGCCGCTCTTCGGAGACATTGGACGCACAATTATGAATCTGCTTGTTGTGAGTAGATGCTTCATTACCTGCCCTTCCTGTTGTAATCAAAACTGCCTCCAAGCAAAATCAAAATGTCCTCCAGACAAATGCTGAATCTTGAAAGGAGAGCTAATGTTTTTGTTCTTCATACTTGACTTAAAATTGGTGAGAGAGTTAAAAAAGCAGTTTGTTTCACCTTGTATGGTTGTGCATTAGTTCTGGTAGTGAAAAAAGGCTTTTAATGAGTGAGGGAGGTGTTGGCATTTGCACTGATGCTGGTAGTCATCATTCAGGTCCATTTCTTTCTTCTGAGCATCATTGTGGTACAGGGATTTTGGTCTTAAATTTGACAGTTTTAAATGCGAAGAAAGACTTGACAGGCAGATGCTGTGGACTAACTGCAGCACTAGTTGCTTTGTCAGACAGACTTAACATTGCCACAGTTATTTAGCTGAACTGTCTTTTGTGAAGGACTTTTTGGCAGAATCATAAGTCTGGAATTCATGCCATTTCCTGTGGAAGCTTTCCCTCTGTTACCCAAATGATTTGATTTCAGATTGCAGTAAGCCTCTGTTCCTGACCAATAACCTCCCACTTCTGGTATTTACACAGAACTTCCAGCCCTTCCATCCCAGCATTCAGGGCAGGGCGTGGAAAACAGAAGAGGTCTCATTTGGGCAATCACTGCATCTTCTCCTGGGTCTGGAGACCCTCATAGCTGAGATGAAACTGCAGTCTTTGCCCCTTTTTCCTTTTTGCCAGCACAGGTGTGCAGATCACAGCTGGAGGAGGGGCCCTGTTAAAGAACAGCATGTTTCCTTCTCCTGTAGGAGCCTCCCACTGAAATCCAGGAGCCTGGCTGGTGCTGTGCCAGTGCCACTGTGTAGCTGTACCCTGAGGCTCTGGGCAGCCTTGCTGCTGTGCTGCTGCTGGATGGGGTTTCTGTGGAGCTCCTTTCCAGGTGGAGCAGAGTTACTTGTGTTCCCCTTGGGGGCTGTGTCAGCCTGAAGCAGGCAGGGGCAATGCTTCCCCTTGCAGGAGTTTCAGTCACTGCATGGCTGCAGAATGTTCTCTGGGTGGTGCCTGGGCAGCTGTGATGCAAATGCTCAGTTAGAGATCATGCAGAGCCTGTCCCCACACAAGTGGCTGAGCCAAAGGGCACCTGTGATTTACATCCTCAGTGCTGGATGCCTGTCCCATGGAAACCTTAGTGCACTGAGATGTTTTGTAAATACCCTTCTTGCTGCAGCTCTGCTGATGGAGGAAGGCACTGATTGCCTGACTCAGGTGCTGAAAAGAGCCTCTTTATACTTTTTTTTCCCAGCTGAAGTAGTACTAGCAAATGAGACCATTGTAATGTTGCTGTTCTGGAAATAAACAGAATTTTGCAGAAGCGGCTGAGGGGATGGGAGATTACTTCTGTCACAGAAAGGGATAAGAAAGGTTGCACTATTCAATCTGCAAATCAACAAGTTAGAGCTGTAGGGGACAGGCTGTGAGCCTGCAAACAATCTCATCTAGGTGGTGGCTTCCACACTTCACTTTTCTATCAGAGAGGGAGGGTGTTGAAGTTTTTCTCTCCCTAAATCACCGGGATTCTAATGTGAATGAAATAGCCATAGAGTAAATAACCCATTGGTTAATAGAGCTAATTTGTCAGTGCTCTGAATTTATGAATACATTCACTGAGATGCTTGTCACATACACCAGGTGGGCATAAAGGGATCCCTAAGTCTTCAGCCTAAAGGGATCCCTAAGTCTTCACTCTAAATACTGCTATTTTTTGGTAGTCCTACAGATGTATTTGGAATATCTTCATCTAAGTGATGAAGGTAAGGAAAAGAAAATACTTAATTGTCTGCTAACGTAAATACTTTGTCTGTTATAGGACCTTAGAAATTACCAGTATACTTTGCATACCATAGACAACCTGTTTGTCCATGTGGAAATGGGTAGAAGCTGTATTAAAATACCTCTGAGGAAGCACAATGAGGTGAGTACCCCCATCTTAGTGTCCTAATCCAAGCTGCTTTAGTCTTCCACTTTTTGTATGACACCAGTCACACCTCCACCATCAGCTCTTTGAAAAAACCCTCTCTGAACTTTATACTGACCTGCATGTGTAATGGGAAGGGCATGCAATTACCTGAGCACACTCTTCCTTCTGTGAGACACTGGAAGTAGAGATTTAGGGTAGCTGTGAAATACTGAAAGGTCTGCAGTTTCTTCAAAATCTTTCTGCATGTATTTTCAAACATTCTCTCTTGCAGATTTCCTGATGATGATGTTTTGCTTTAGTGATTAAAAAAGCCAAACAAGCAAAAACCAAGAAACCGCTCTTGGTGAGGTCAGTGTAATAACAAACTTTGTGTTGACAGGTGATGAAGGTGATCAATTCCTCTAATGAACATGTAATTAGCATTGGAGCCAGTTTCAACACTGAGGCAGACTCTCACCTGGTGTGTGTGCAGAACAAGCAGGGCCTCTATCACACACAGGCCATCAGTGCCACGGGACAGCCCAGGAAAGGTGAGAGGCCTGGGGGGAATAATCACATTTCTAGAGCAGAAATGGAAGTTCAGTGTTAGGCTGCACAGAAAATGCATCTCTGGTGTCACATTAAATTGTGTTTAAGTTTAATGTCAGTTATGACTGACTGGAGTGACACAAAGTGGTGCTGACTTCCTTCCTACTTTGTCTAGTTACAGGTGCAAGCTTTGTGGTGTTTAATGGAGCCTTAAAAGCATCTTCAGGATTTTTAGCTAAATCCAGTATAGTTGAAGGTAAGAATTTTGTTCTCTTCTCCTCTTAAGAGAATTAAAAAGAAAGAAAGAAAAAATAGCAGCAGTCTTGTGCAAGGTCTTTATGCCTCAGTAAGCTAAAGACTTCTTTTCAGGTTTTTAAATATTGTATGAAACCTATTGCAAAGAAATAAGCTGCCTAAAAATACATGATAGTTCACCTACTTGTTTTATAACTTTTAAATTTAAACTCTGTTTAATGAATGCAGGTCTTTCCTGCACTATTTTCATTGCCATATTGCTGAAGTACGTATATTGGCACATTTATGCAAAAGAAATTCTGAAATTAAATTTAAAATTATCTTTTAGTTTGAGTTGTGTTGACAAATTAGGTTTTCTTCCTCTTTCATGTAACATTAGGTGGTGTAGGTGGGCATGGAATACTTCTGTGCATGTATTAATTAACTGTAGGAGATGGTTGGTCTCAGTAGAACTTAAGGCAAGATTGTGTAAGAAGCTGTGCTGCTTTTCCTGTGGATAATGTGGAATTTCAACTGGTTTTCTTCTAGATGGGCTAATGGTACAAATAACACGAGAAACCATGGAAGGCCTCCGTCAGGCACTGAGAGACAAGCAGGACTTCAGGATAACCTGTGGAGAGGTGGAGGCAGGGCACGTGAGGGAACACGTAGATATTTGCTGGGTAGAAAATGAAGAGGAAGCAAACAAAGGGTAAATGTACTACCAAAGCCGGAGATCTGAGAGAATTCTTGCTCCCAATGTTCAAATTTCTCCCTTTAGTTTCTTGAAATTAATCTGTTCTTGTGAGAGAAAGTGCTTGATACCAAAGATGGTTTATAGTGTCTTCAACCTGCAAGATTAGGTTTCTATTAATGCTTTTAGTTCCCTGTTTAGGATATTTCCTTTTGTACCATCTGTATTTTCATAGTGCAAGTCCTCTGTTGTACTTTGTTGTTAAGGTGTTTAAATAGCCTTAAAGGATGGGTAAATATTATTTCGTAGAAGTTACTGTATCTAAACTAATTGTTGTTTAAATTGCTAATCACACTATTGTTTTCCATAGAATTGTGAGCCCAGTTGATGGAAATTCAATGGAAGGAACTCGGAGTGAAAAAGCACCACAATACAGAGACTTCGAAAGAGAGGGAAAAGTTATGAAGTGCACTGAAGTTAGTGAATTACATAGTTCTTGAGCCTCTTTCATTACTTTTTGAATATTTTAGTGGAAATGTGATGGTACTAAGTGATGCTATTAAAATGAGCTGATTTTATGGGTAGCCATGCTGCCAGGCAGAATGTTCTGTGCAGCTGCTGGGTGAGTTTACACACGTGTAATTTGTCTCCTCTGGAAAAGACTCCAGACTGTTGGCAGTGACAGCTCTGTAAATGCCTAATGCAGGCATTCCCATGGTTCCTGAAGTAGTTTGATTGTGTGGATGAAATACTCGGGTGCTTTCCCAGCAGACAAGCATCACAGCTTGCCCTGTTTGGTGTTATGTGACCTTGAACTACTCTTTTTCCTAGCTCTGGGATGGACCAGGCTGCTGACTGCCCTCCCTTTTCTCTCATCTTAGGTGTACCATTTTGCAGAGGGTCGTGGACCCTCCAGTGCTGTTCCCCACCAGTTTGCAAAAGAGATTGCCATTGCCTGCAGCACTGCTCTTCACCCTCACATCAAAGCCTTGAAAAATAACGGGATGAATAAGATAGGACTCAGAGTTTCCATTGACTCAGACATGGTAAGCGTTCAACTTTTATTGCACACACTCCATTTCCACTGAAGTACCTTCCCTTGTAAGTACCTTGGATCTCTCCATGAATGTTTAGAGTTTTGCCCTACCCAAGATCCAGGCTGAGGATGACATTTGGGGAAGAAGCTGTCTTAGTCATTAATTTCTCACTTCATGGTCCTGAAATATTCTTTTGCTGTGATACAGCACATTTTGCATATAATGTTAATACAAGAAGTGTTAATTAATATGTTTCCCTCCTAGGTTGAATACTTAGCAGGATCTGGAGGGCACCTTCTTCCACAGAACTACCTGAAAGACTTGGACAGTGCTCTGATTCCTGTGATTCTTGGTGGAATGTCAGATCCTACAGCTCTGCCACTGAAAATGGAATTAGTATTTTTCATTATAGAACACCTGTCTGGATGAGGCTGATTACATGCATATACTGATTTGCTAGATCTGAAAACCAAAGTTGTAATACCACAAACACTAAAAATGTTAAAGTTTCTAAACCCTTTATGTTTTAATAGCTTTTCAAACTGTTTTTTTAAAGCCCCTCCTCTTCCTCTGCCACAAGAGAGTCAGTTTGTGTCATGAAGTTCTGAAAGTTGACACTTTATACAGGCGCAGAAGAGTGCAGGTTTTGTTACTGTCACACAGCTGCAGCACTTGGTAGGTGTGGTGTGACGCCAAGTCATAGGATCTTGCCTCTCACCAGTGTCTCACTAAAGCTGCTGGGGCTCCGTGTGATCTCTGCAAGAGCTGAGCACTGGAGCAGGGCTGGCCCAAAACTGTTTCTTTCCCATAGGAAGGGGGTTCAGACCCCAGACCTGCTGTAGCTGCCTGGAGCCCCCCTGTGTGCCAGGGCTGCTCTGGCAGCACTGGGGAACGCTGTGGCTGTGTGGATAAATCCTCACTGAGGTCCTTAACCTGGGGATGTGATGCTGGTGCTTCAGGAACATATGCTCTCAGTTAATGTTTTATAGAGTACCTGTTTTCTTTCTTCTATTTATAAGGATTTATCTAACTTTAATGGATGCTATTTTTATAAAAAGTGCTTTTTCCTTTACTCTGTTCAGAATTCCATACACAATTTGACCTTTCAAGGATTAGGAAAAAAACAGATTATTCTTGATGTAATCTACATGTAGCAATAAGTCAGACAAGAATTCTGCAGTATTTTTTCTGCTCCTGTCTATTGCTTTTGCCACATTTTAGTAGCCACCTTTGCTTTCAGGGAGATCAGATGTATTGAGTCTGAATTTTCACAAGCAGGTTGATTCCAGTGGAAGGTGGGGTTGGGACTCTTTAAGGTCCCTTCCAACCCAAACTGTTCTGGGACTTTTAGTATACCTGAGGTTCTTGCATAGGATGTATTTTTTATACTGGGTCATTTAGATCTATTTATGTATTTGTGATGCATGTGGTTTGTACTGAGGTTCATCAAACTGCATTTGGGGTTTGGTGGCAGCCACACAACTGCTTGTCGAGAACAGAACCAAAACTAAATATATACGAGATCTATATTGTTTTCAGTAAAAATGCTGGTACAATTTTATAATGAGAGTATTAAAACTTGGATGCCTTCTTGATGCTAATCGGGGATATTTTATGTTTTTGTATCAAAAACAATTTGTAATTTAAGCTAATCTTCTCTGCTGTTATCTGTGCTTTAACACTCCAGTCCTGGAAGGCTTCGGGCCTTCAGATTTTACCCTGGATGGAGCTGAGCTGCATTTCAGCCTCTGAGCTGGCTTGTCCTGAGCAGCTGCTGTCAGGGAGAAGGGCTGAACCCAGGCAGAGAACAAACACAACTGTCCTTGTTGAAAACAAGCTGCACCCAGGCCCTCGAGGGAGCCCCAGCAAGAGGCTGAACAGTGCTTGGGTCTGTGACAGGGCCAGGGCACCTGAAGGAACAGCAGCCTCTCGGCACCTAACCTCTACTAACTCCTTTTCAGTAATGATCAATAAAGTTAACTACAGTGCTTGAACCTTCGGCCTCTTATTTGTAATGAAACAAACAAAGATTCGGGGTGTGTGTCCTGTCTCTGCAGCTTTCTGGGACTCCCGATGTTGCCCTAAACATGGCACTCATCCCTCAGCGTGCCACAAGCCAGCAGTGACACCCAGGAGAGACCCTGGCTGCTCCACGGCGCTGGGCAGGCCTGGGTGCCCGGGCTGTTCCCGCACAGCCCTGCCCTCTCCCTGCCATCCCTGACACCAAGGCACAGCCTGGATTGCCAGCAGTGCCCGAGCTGCCCCGCAGCCTGGGTGAGCCCAGCCGGGCTCCTCTGACCTGCAGGGCTGAGCCTGGCACTGCCCTGAGCGGGGCAGCTGCAGCTCCTGGGGGCCCTGAGCATTTCCACAGCTCTGCCAGGCACCAGTGCATGTACGCCAACATCCTGATTTCACACGGAGCCACAGAATTAATCACTTGGAAAATCCCTCCCAGCCCAAGGAGTCCCAGCTGTGTCCCATCCCCACCCTGTGCCCAGCCCAGGGCTCTCAGTGCCACCTCCAGGGGACACCTGCAGGGCTGGGCACTCCAAACCCCCCTGGGCAGTGCCAGGGCAGTTCCCGAGCCCCCTTTCCATGGGGGAATTCCTGCTGTGCCCACCCTGAGCCCGCCCTGGCCCAGCTGAGCACCGCGTCCTCTCGATTTGAGCCGCGTCCCCCGGCTCAGGCCTGTCCTGCCGATGAGGCTCCAAAGGACACCGAGGCACACCATCCCTGTCCGGCTCCTTCCGACACACTCCGCGCCGAGCCCCGGCCCGCCTCCGCCCGGAGCGAAGGCGGCGGGACCCAACCCCCGGCGGGCGGGGCCGGGCCATGGCGAGCGGGCCGCGGGGTGAGCGCCGGGGCCGGGGCCGGGCCGGGCCGGGGCTGTCTCGGGGCTGTCAGGGCCGGGCCGGGGCTGTCTCGGGGCTGTCTGGCGCCGCGCTGAGCCTGCCCGCCGTGTCCCCGCCGTGTCCCCGCAGGCGCCTGGAGCGAGTGGCCCGTGGATCACTTCCTGCGCACCGGGCGCATCGCGGCCAGGGACGGGGCCGCCGTGCGCTGGTTCCACGCCGCCAACAGCCGGGCCCGGGCCGCGGAGGCCGCGCGAAGTGAGTGTCTGTGGCACAGGCCCCTTCCTCCTCCTCCTCCTCCTCCTCCTCCTCCCCTTCCCCTCCCTCCTCCAGGATCCCCACGGCTGTTTAATCCCTGCAGGGCTGGGCACTCCGAACCCCCCTGGGCAGTGCCAGGGCAGTTCCTGAGCCCCCTTTCCATGGGGGAACTCCTGCTGTGCCCACCCTGAGCCTGCCCTGGCCCAGCCTGAGCCGTTCCCTCTGCTCCTGTCCCTGTTCCCTGGGATAGGATCCCAAATCCCCCCTTTCTCCTCTCAGGGAAGGGTTGTGCAGAGCCAGAAGGGCCCTGGTGCAGCAGCCTGGGCGGCAGTGAACTGTGTGTGAAGTGCTGTGAATATTTGACAAACACATTGGTGTAAATGTGTATATAATATCCTTCATCCTGAACGCCATCGCTAGCTCTTTTCTTTGTATTTCAGCCTTCACTGTGTGTATTGGTTTCTCTGCCCAGATTCATTACATAAAGCTCCTGAGACCCCTCTTTGTCGTGTCTGTGAGCTAACATTTTCCTTGTCTGTTTGGGCACTGAGTCAGGGGGAATGCTCATCCTCTGCCCGTATTAAATCCTGCGCTCATCTTTCCTCTGGCAGGAACCCTGTTTCCAGAGGAAAAGATCTGAAATTTAACCGCAGTGGATTCACATGTTGGCTGTCCGTGTATCTGTTCCCGTGAAAAACCCCGCGTGTTGCTTGGCCAAATGCACCCTCAAACCTCAATTTTCACTTGGTTGCAGGCTTGCAAAGAGTTGAGTGACTGTGAGCCGCAGCACGGCATCTTTTGTGTGGCAGGGAGCAGCTGGGAGGAGTGAGGGTGCCGGGCCCTGCGGACAGACTCGCTGGGTCATTGCTGCCCTGCAGCACTGAGAGCTGAGGGTGAGTTTCTCCTTCCCCAGGCGATGTGCACATGGTGGAGGTGGATGTTGTGCTCCGGGGAGGGGACGGGGAGCCCATCCTGGCCCACCCCCCGGACACTGACAGCGACATCACCCTGCAGGAGTGGCTGGCACAGATGGGCAGCACCAACAAAGGCATCAAACTCGACTTTAAGAGGTACCTCAACAGAAAGATTTGTTGTTTGCATTCTTACCTGTTACAATTCTACAGCCAAACTCCTCCTTATTGTGCAGTTTAGCATTCAGAAGCATAACCCATGTGGAAACATAGTGCATAATTCTCAAAGCACGGCAAGAACAAAACTTTTAAAAGTGTTTTGGACTACAAGTAATGATTTTTTTTTCTTTTTTAAATCAGTGAATTAGGTGCTGTGAGCAGAGCTTTCCCATGGAGCAGGTGAAATGCTGGTGCCTCTCTGGAAGGCTCTTTTCTCTGCCCTTGCTGACTAAACATTCAGAGGTTCAGTCACAGTTTGAGCCATTAGCTGTTTCATTTCTGGAATGGCAAACACCCCTAAATGTCCCAGGAGATTGCCTTGGAAGAGTTTGAAGTGAGCTGTGATTTCCAGACATGCACCCCTGGGCTCCTGACTCTTGCTTTGTCTGAATTGCCATGTGCTCAGTCTGTTTTGGCAGCAAATTAAAAGAGCTTCAGCAGTGCTTAAGGACTCTATAGAAATGCAGAAACCCCCCACGAGACAGTTGTAAAATGTGATTTATGCCTGTGCTTCTGTGTTACACAGACACGGTTTTCATGTGAAAGTTCATGAAAGTCAAAAACGTGGGCAGGCTAAAGCCTTTTATTGTCACAGGATCTGTGTGTGTCCTTCTGGGCAGAGAAGGGAAAAAGGAGCAGTAAGCATTGGTTTGGGCTTGTTTCTTAAGAGTTTTGGTGAAGGTTTTCCTCCCATTTTAATTATTGTTTAAATTAAACTACCCTACCTTTCATTTTTCCACAAGGAGCTTACAGCCAAGTGGAGTAATTCAAGAAAACTTTTTAAAGTACAGGCATTAAAAAAGAATTGTTGTATAAAAACATTTAAAAGTACATCACACAGTGCAGATAGAGTCAAATAAGTGATAACAGAATTTGATGTTCCTTTGAATAATAGTTTGTTCGATGCCATTGCTGAAGTTTTGGAGATTATTTCAATGGTGCTTTAAAAATACTTTTTAGTGTACTTTTTATATCTCTGCTCTATCAGCCTGATTGACCACATAATTACATTTCCTGCTGGCTTTGGCTACTTAAATTAATGTATTCTGCAAAAGGCCTTCAGTGTCCCACTTCAGAAATGCCAAAATAATTTCACATGAAGTCAGTCAGCTGTAAGTCTTGACTTTTCTAAATGCTGTGCAGCAAGACCAGTGCTCTGGGGTTTGTGGTTTTTTGGGAGTGGATTTTTTTGTTGTTATTGTTTTGCTTTGGTTTTGGTTTTTTT
Source organism: Serinus canaria (assembly GCF_022539315.1). NCBI lineage: Eukaryota > Metazoa > Chordata > Aves > Passeriformes > Fringillidae > Serinus > Serinus canaria. Next base: position 8,519,062 of record NC_066343.1, read on the forward strand.
TTTTCTCTCTCTCTTTTTTTTTTTTTTTCCCTATCTTGCCATTTTGCTTTGTGCTTTTTTCTCACTGCAGTACAAGGGGAGGCATTCCTCTGGCCTGACCTGTGTGAGGTTATCAAGTGCTGTGGCCCCAGACTGTGGGAAATGCTGCAGCCCCCACCTTAACACCAGCCATCCCTGGCTTTTCTCCTAGGGAGCCTGAGCTCTTCCCAGTGAGTGGAATTCCTGCCTCTGTGCTGCTTTCCCAACAGCACAGAAGGCAAAATACACAAAGTGACTTTCAGAGGAAACAAGGCCAGCAGCTCAGGGGACTTTTAGAGCTAACCTAATTCCAAACCTGTGATAGTGCTTTTAAATTCCTCAGTCTTACACAGTGCATTAATTAATGGGCTGTGACAGAAAGATTTTCCTTGGTGTTCATCTCTTTTCCCCATCTCCTTTCCTTCCACAGTGCTTTGAAAGCTGTGCTAGGCTAGAAGTAGGAAGAAGCTAGTTATGCTTTTCCTTGTGGCTGGACAGGACCGTAGGAATCTGTGAGCACAGGTTTTGTTAATGCTCACAGGGTGTCTGCACTGCTTCCCCCAGTGATGCCAGCTCATGTGTAACAATTTCATAATTGTCTGTCAGATGATCCGTGGACAGGCAGGCTTCTGTGTGCTGCCACATTTTGGAACTGTGGGACAAACCACAAGCAGACACTGAATGTTCAGTCGGGTGCCTTTTCTCTCTTTTAGTTGCCTTAAATTGTTCTGTGTTGGCCTTTTTATTCTCCTAGTACAGATGCATCACCCTGCATGGATCTGAAGGTAGCTTTGAGTCTGGATCTGCCTAGTGATGAAATCTTTGCCACTTTGAGTGTGGTTAGGGTGGGGAGAGATGGCTTTCGCTCTCTGCACTGGATTGACAGCGTTTGTGGCTTTCAGGTCTGGTGCAGCACAAGTGTTAGAGACTGCGGTGGCTTCCTTTGGTAAAACCCTTGTCAGGCCTGAGCTGAAGAGGTGACCAGGTGACAAGGTCAGGGGCTGTGAGGTGAGGCCAGGAGTGCTGGGAGCAGGTGCTGGGAGCAGGGGGTGTTCCTCCTGCAGGGGCAGCCAGCGGATGGCAGCGGGCACTGGCTGTGTGTGCCCTGCCCGGCTCGGGGGGCGCGGTGACACTGGTGACACTGCGGTGACACTGCCATCCCTGACCCTGCCCCGTGTCCTGCACAGCCTGGCCGCCGTGGGACCCTCTCTGGAGCTGCTGGGGCAGCTGGGGCAGTGCCTGGACAGACCCGTGTGGCTGAACGGGGACATCCTGCCCGGGCCCCGCGGGAGCTGCGCGCCGCTGGACGCCCGCGCCTTCCTGGGCGCTGTCACCTCCTCCTGCCCCGATGCCACCCTGTCCCTGGGCTGGACCACGGGCTGCCACCGAGAGCAAGGTAAGGGCAGGGCTCCTTGGCTTCCTTGGCTGCAGCAGGCAGCAGCCCTGGCCATATCCTGGCTGGGAGCAGCAGTGACAGTGGGACCCTGTCCTGTGCTGGGGTGTGGCACAGAGCGCTGTGCAGCACTCAGTGCAGCGCTGGGGGGTGAAAGCCACGTCTTTGTGTTCCTAAAATAAGCTGGTTTGTGCTTCAACTCCTTCTCACCTGCTGAGCACTTGTGAGGGACAAACCCATTAGCCTCTGTTCCAGGGAGGCCTGTCCTGAATCCTGGGAGCATTGATGTGGTGGTCAGAGCCCTGGCACGTGTCCTGAGGAAAAACAGATCAGCTGAAAACGTGGAACTCTCTCTGCTTGTTTGGATCACTGAAGTCAAATTGTGGGTCAGCCTTATCCCTAACATTTAATTTCTCCTGGAAACTTGAATTTTGGCAGTAAACTTTCCAATTTTCATTAATACTAGGTCTTTTTCACAGGCTTCCTCTTGCAGTTCTCATTATGAGAACAGAGTCCCCTCCAACATTGTCTGGGGCCACCGTGTCAGGATTATACACTACTCCTGTTGCTCCTTACTCATTAGCAAGATTTAGTGGTTTGTTGTATGATGTACTGCAGTGTTATCAAAGTGTGCAGTGCTTTCTCCCAGGTATTTCCAGTGCAGGAAAAAATTGATGGAAAATGCATTAGAAATACTGGGTAACCTGTGAAAAGGAATTCCATTTTATCTCCATTCCCGATTTCAGTTTATGGAAATACTAAGTGAGGTTCTACTATGAAACTTCAGAAAACCAGCTCATCTGAGTGATTGATTTCACCTAGAAGTTGCTGCTTGCCTCAGAAAACTGTTTTTAATATTTAGTGTGTTTTTACCCTTTCTAGTCACTACATTCCATCTGAGGAATTGAGGAAAAAGTTATTAACTGTTGTTATAGGATTTTCATAGCCTGTGGAAACAAAAGAACAGGTACATATAATTTGCAATTGCTCCAGTCCTTATTAAAACCCCAGCAAAGGCACTTTCAGTATTGTAATTTGCTTGATTGTAGCCTTTTTAGGCACAGAATGTTTTTGTCCGTGTGTTTTGATTTGTGTACGTCTTCATTCCTAGTGGATTAACTTCACTTTTTGTCCCAATTTTTTCTTAATGCTTTTATTTTTAGAGGGTCCCTGACAATGTTACACTAGGCCATATTGAAGTCAGTGGCAGCAGAGCTTTTGGAGATAGGGCAAAGATAATGTCATGGTTTGAGCCTGGCACAATGCCAGTGCCCCCATGAGATCACCTCCTTCCCTGGCACCCACTGTGAGATGTGATCAGAGACAGAGCAAAGCAGGCTCCAACTCAAGGTTAAAAGGAAAAAAATAACCTAAGCATGCCATGTTGTGTAGCTGTATGTAAAGTAAGTAAGTGTGTATGTAAGGTGTAGGAAGTGAAGGCTTTCACAGCAGGGTCATTTTCCAGGTGGATATTGCATTTCCTGCATTTCTGCTCGGGGGCACTTGCTGCTCAGAGCCAGGCAGCAGTGTCAGGGTGGAACTGTGCGTTCTCCAGCAGTGCTGGCGCTGCAGGCTGTGTGTCCCAGGGCCCTCGGGGGCTGCGTGGGGCTGTGCCAGGCAGGGCGAGCCCTGAGTGCCCTCCTGTGTGTCCCCAGGCTACGAGTGGCCGGCGGTGCAGGAGATGTGGCGGCTGTGCCGCGCGCTGTGCCAGCCGGTGACCTTCGCCGTCAGGGCTGCGCTGGTGCCCGGCTCCGTCCCGCAGCTGCAGTGGCTGCTGCAGCAGTGCCACAGGTCAGTCTGCTCCTCGGGGTCACACACAGCCCGTGCTCGGGAAAGGTGGAAATTCTTCCTCTCCCGCTGCTTCGCTTCCCGCAGCCCTCCGAGCCTTGGGGGCCCCAGACAGAGGCGGTCACTGCTGATTTCCCTAAAGTAGTTAAATCCCAGAAGCTTTATTTTCATTACCTACCATGAGGACTTTTAAATGGTGTGTAGGTGTGGAACCCAGTTCTGCTGCAAACATTTCCTGAGGTGAATATCATTAAACAGACTAAGTAGTTTGATGTTGGGAATTCATCCAATCCAAAGACTTCGTGTTGGATTCACTATTTATATTTTTGGTTGCATTTTTGAGAAATGTCAAAGATGATTTCTAGATTGGAAGTCAGGTGTTTCCCTCCAAGCTAACTAATTTTGCTGAGGCACTTGAAATGTATTCATTTTCATGCAGGAACTTACATTTTCCTTTCAAAATCATTCTTACAAACCCCTAACCATTTCATTATAGAAATTATTCACATGTCATAGAATGAGAATAAAACCAGATTCCCACATATTGCCATTTGCTCATCTTTTTCAACTGCTCTGCCTATCCAGAGTTTAATAAAACTGTTCCAACCAAGGTCAAAGCCCAAGACAGAAAACTTAAGGGAATCTCTGAAAAATTTCTAATTATTCAGAAAAAAACAGGGTGGACAAATTAAGTGCTGATGTTCTTTTTTATGATGAAGACTCAAGACAGAAATTAGAATTAAGCTGTTAAAACTGGGAAATTGATTAGAAAATGTAATTGCACTAGGAATGTATCTTAAGAATTGTGTCAGTCTCAAGTATCATTGGATACAAACATTATTCCAACTAAAATACTGGGATGTTCTTTTTACCTCCTTGTAAAACTAAGGGGGGTTCTTCAGTGCATGATTAGAAGACAGAAATTCCTGAGCCAGTTTTGCTCACATACAACTGAATGTTCATTTATCCATTTTTTAAATTAATACAGTTTCGTTAAACAAAAGGGAAAAATGAAGTATATGTCATGTGGAGGATGTGGAAATACTGCTTAAACTGAACACTGCTTTGGGGGACTTCAGTGTTTTTGGAGAAGTTCTGTGCCATTAATGAGAATTGGGTTAGGTGGCATCTCTACACACTGCTGATGTGACAGAGCACAGAGCACAACAATCACCTGCGTCTGGGATTGCATCATATTTCCTGTTTTGAGGCCCAGCTTCTGACTAGTGATTACTTTATCAAACCTTAAATGCTCAGTTTTTGTTACTGGATATTTACCTGAGGTTTTTTTATGTAAATCCCTCTTGAGGTTTGACAGAACAATCACAGATAAATTGGTCTGGGGGTGCAGTTGTTTGTATTTAATTACATTTCTGAAGTTAGGATGCTCTAATCCTGAGTATTTTTAGGGGTCTATTACTGCAATGTCTTTCTGGTTTACATGCTTTGTCTTAACACACTCTTTTTCTCTTTGTTTTGTTTGTTTTCTCCCTTTTTCTGGACATAGGTTCAGCCTCACTGTTTGGACAGGAAAGGAGGATGTGTATTCTGTAGAAGACTTGCTTCTCATCCGAGAAAATTTTGATAAAAGTAGGGTTTATTATGACATTTTTGAGCCACAAAATTCTGAATTCAAAAAAGCCATTGGAATGGAACAGTAGAGGCAAAGCAGGCAGTGGCTGCCCCTATAGTGCTTTACATTGTAAACCCCTTTAAATTGAGATGTTTTTATTGAAAGAAAGGCAGTGTCCTTGCAGAAGGGCCGTGTGGAGCACGCCTGTGGTTGTTGGAGGAGTTTTTGGCTGGCCCTGTGTAGAAAGGCCCCTCAGACAGAAATGCAGTGCCTTCCCCATTGTCCCTGCTCGTGGCGTGGTAGGCTGGTGCCACACTGCAGGAGGGGAGGGTGGCACTGCCAGCTGCTCTGCCCCTGCTCACCGTGCCTGTGGTCCCCACCCATGGCCTGGCAGTGCCAGAGCAGTGCCATGGCCAGCGAGCAGCCCTGGCTGCTGCTCTCAGCTGGGCTGGCTGTGGCAGCAGTGACAGCTCTGTCCCCAGCAGGGCTGTCCCCCTCTGGGCTGTCCCCAGGGCTGCAGGGACATTCCCCGTGGCTCTCAGGCTCTCAGCCCTTGCTGGGCCCCTGCAGCTCTCAGAATTCTGTGCAGTGGAAATTTCCCAGATCAGAGCTAAACCCCTGCTCACCACCTGCGGGAAGAGCCTGACCTGGTACATTTAAACCATTTATTGCCCCTTTTGCTGCTGCAATTCCCCAAAATTCACACGGACTGAGACACGGCCCTGTGTCATTGGCTTCTGCCAAGCACCACAAACGATACCAGAAAAACCAAAGGTTCCTTCCACAACCACACAGGACATTTTAGCTTCTGAATAACAGCTAATGCCCTGAGAAGCATTACCTTGTCACCTTCTTGTCCACCTTTTCCTGTTCCTCTCACATGGTTCCTGTGGGACTTTCATTAACTCATCTGTTAACCTAACAGATGCTGTACACTACATTTTACAGGCTGTTAGTACTAAAGTAAATTACAGTAATTTTTGGCTCTTACATGGCAGTGGTACAGCTGTGATAGAAAAGGTTTTCTTAACCCTAAATCTTAAATTATCGTGATCTTACATTAAAATTCAAGACTCCTTTTGTTACCTACCAGTCCTTTGCAAGATTTATCTAATAGTTGTTTTCTCTTATTGAGGGGTAGAGCTTTCTTCATTTTGGTAATTTACTAAGCTGTGCTTGGCTAAAATTAGGAACAAAATTTTCCACATAAGAAAGAAAACGAGCAGAGTATACTTGGGATAGATAAACAGAGTACTGGATTGATTTAGTCACTCCTAAAGTGAGTGGCAGTAACCACCAAAGGGTGGTTGGCTGTGTGATTTCTGCTGTGAGTTTGGAGAAGTGATTAAATCCTCAGTTGTGGCTTGTTGCAGGCAGTTGCATTCATTGATTTGCAGGATTTCATCTCTCAGTGGTTGGCCTCTTTGGGACCACAGGCACACATTTTTCTGCTGTTTAGAAATCTTCCCACTGACCAGTTCCCACCTGAAGTGCTGGGATTTCTTAAGACTCATTAAACTATTAAGTAAAAAATATCAGCAACTGCCAGAAGTATTTTTAAGGAAGAGGTATATCTGAGCAATATCTGTGGATGTTAGGAAATAGGATAATCAGATAAGATTAAAGAAGAGATCATCTGGATTACCAGGAAATGGCTATGTGCTGAATATGATCATTCTGTATGGATTATTCTATATACCTGAATTTCTGTAAGCAATTTTACCTGTGTATCTTTGCTAGTCCCCTGTGGTTGTTTATGTCAGTTTAGTCTACCTTGCACATAAATAAATTAATTTGATTTTGTTTCTCTGTGTTTATTCAAATACTCTCCTAAAATAACATGTGTTGCTGTGGGGCTGGCAGGGAGACATTAATGTGGTTTTAAAATATATGTACAGGTTTATATTTAAAAACCAATGTATTTGAGAGAAGGCAGGCTGTAACTCAGTCCGTCAGCAAAACTCGCATCAAAGTGTTCAAAATTGCTGATGCTTTCGGGGAAAAAACACAGGAATTTACTGCAGCTCCTCAGCGCGCCTCTGTGTCTGGGCTTCAGGAACTTGAGAATAAATAGCCCCGTGTACATTTCTAGAAAATATTTCAGGTGTTCCGGGTAAGATCCCAGCATCATTTGTAACTAGCTGGACATAATTTTTGGGACAAAACCCCTGGATTAACAGGAGCTCTGCAGCTGCCTGCGTCATCAGTGCAGGCAATGCCTGGCTCAGGTAACAGGTGCTGCTGAGAAACGGGAATTTTGCATATTTATACATATCCATATCCATGTCTGTATTTACATCTGTATGTTGGGGAGCTTTTTCACAAAAAGGTTACCCTGTGTACAGGAGTAAAAGACCAGTTTGGAGTTGTCTTTCCAAGAGGGTTGGCAGCTGGATGTTTTATGGGAATATTTAGTGAGGACAACTGGAATTTTATCCCTTTGACTCTAAACTCCCCCCAAGCTGTCTTAAGGTGTTTTGTTATGAAACCTGATTTCCTGTAAATCAGTGCAGTGGCAGCAGTACCTTACAGTGAAAATGTAAGAATACTTTTAAATCCCTTCCTTTAGTTGGGAAAGTAGTTAGTTCTGCTGTATATGGCATGCAGAGAGATAAAGGTCTTAGATGGGATTGATGAGGAGAAAAAAGGAAATTTAGTGCCTACTTAGTTTACTGTTTTTCTTGTATAGGTGCATCAAATTACGGCAATATCCTTCCGGAAGTGCTCTGTAGTTGTGAAAGACAAAGATCACAACAAAGCAATTACTCTTTAATGGCAAAACCACATTAAATGTGCAGGGAAAGATAGTTTGGGCCTGTATTTTGAACATCGCACCTTCAACACAACCTTGAAAACTGCTAGTTTACGACATTTTTGTGTAGCGACTTGCTGCTCCTAAATCTCTTAAACCAAAATAAGGGGAGTTCTTACATAATCACAGCTTTTTGTGAAGCCTCCACTATTTGTTTTGAAGTTACTCGCGTTGTGTGGTTTCACAGCATTCTGCGGAGAAGATGAGGACGAGAAGGAAGAAGCCCGGGTTGTTCCCCACGCTTCCCAAGCAGGCAGGGGGGTTTGAAATCCTGTCTGCCCTGGGGGTGTGTGGCGGTGGCTCAGCCCGGTGTCACCGCCGTGTCACCGCAGCGCCTCGGGGCCACCGGCAGCTGTGGGGCCACAGCCCGGCTCCCCACCAGCCCCGGGAGCCACCAAGGACGCCGAAAAGGCTTGTTTTTAACCCAGGATTTAACATCAGGCACTCGGGTCGGGCTGACCGTGCTGTGCTGAAAAGAACATCGGGGTGGCTGGGAAATGTCATGGATTCAGGCTTCAAAGATAACACAAGTGCATCTCTGCTCCACAAGTGGAGCCGCAGCAAGCTTCCGGCAGGTGGAGAGAGCCTCTCTCGCACCGTACTCTGGACAAATTTAGCTGTATTGGATTAAATTGAAGTAACTGTTCCCATTTTCTTGTACAGAGGCAGCCTGAGAAACACTTCTGAGTGAGTACCTTTTGCAATGACTCATCATTTCCTGAGTAGTGAATAAAAGCATGTGCTTATTTCCATGTTCTCTCTGAGGGGGAAAAATAACTTTTATTTATTCAGCATAACAACAGCAAGAGAACAAAGCTTTTTCCTTTGAAGGTCACTTGTAACAGTAACACAAACAATAATATTAACATTTCACACTACTTTGCATCACAATCACAAAATACTGGTAACACTACCAAAAAACTTCCCTTTTCAAGACACTTGCCACTTCCCTCCAACGTCTGAGCATTTAATAGAAAAATTAGGGTTTCATTTAAGGGAGCCAGAGTCCCAGATACGTAATTAATTTTAAAACCAAAACAGAATAAATTGGGCTTCATACCCTCAGTAAAGATACCAGTTATAACACCTGGTGATAGTCAATTTCTTCTAAGAAAGAATTTTGATTTTTAAAGGTCTATTTTCCCCTTCAGATATTTAACTTCACTAAGTTAAGTGAGAGATGAACAGATGAGAACTTGCCATTTCCTTTTGTATTATCATAAAAACATTTGGAAAGTGTATTCTATGCAGGGACTAATTTGTACTCACTTAATACTGACATATGTTGTTCCACATAATTTCATAAAAATATGTCCACATAATCCTTTTTTGTACCTGGTGTACACAGGGCCTGATCCAGGAAAATCTCCTGAAGGAAAAGGCAGAACCTGAATGGAAACAAATACTCCCAAAAAGTTATTTACAGAGAGTATATGTTTATAATCCCCTTTAAATGGTTTAATGCTTAGAATCCCCATTAAATTGTTTTATGGTGATGATCCCCATTAAATATTTGTATGTTTGTGATCCCCTTCAAATTGTTTTATGTCTCCGATCCTCTTTGGACTGGTTTATGTTTACGATCCCCGTAGCACTGTTTTATGCTTAAGATCCCCGTTAAATTGTCTCCTACTAAGTGCAAAGCTAAATAACATTACAGGCTATTCTTAGGCAATGTCAGATTTGGTGAACTTTGACTGAAGCTGCAACATACCCACTGAGTATTTCCAGGAAATAAATACCTAATTTCAGTATACTGAAATTCTCATTACACAGACACAATCTCAATACAACTAATTTCTGTAAATTACAACAACAGAACACATTCACTTTTTCTCAAAATTTAGAAGATGAGATCTAAATGCTAAATGCAATACCAGAAATCCAGCATGTTTAGGATGCACACAAAGACAAGGGAGACACTTGGAATCACAAGACACTAAAGGAAATAAAGATTTTTAGAGATACTAAAAATACACAGCAGCTCGGAGGCTGCAGAGGACTGCTTTCCACTTGTGGGAAACTCAGCCCTCTGTTTCAAATTAGGCAAAATGTGGGTTTCCATCTCCCAGGTGAGTTTTATAATTAGACTCACAGGATCACAGAGTGTTTTGGGTTGGAAACCATCTGAAATAAAAGTTTGTCTCATTCCAAGGCCCTGCCACGGCAGGGACACCTTCCACTAGACCTGGTGGCTCCAAGCCACTGGAACATTCCCAGGGATGGGGCAGCCCCAGCTTCTCTGGGGAAACTGTGCCAGGGCCGCACCTTCCCTGAAGCTGTTGGGTTATCTTTCTTGGGTCTGTCGGAGCGGGAGGACAGCACTCCTCCCTGCTCCCAAATGTGTATGTGTGTGTGTGTGTGTGTTTGTGTGTGTTTTTGTGTGTGTGTGTGTGTCTGTGTGTGTGTCTGTGTCTGTGTCTGTGTGTTTTTGTGTGTGTGTGTTTTTGTGTGTGTGTGTTTTTGTGTGTGTGTGTGTGTGTGTGTGTGCGCGTGTTTGTGTGCGGTTGTGTGCAGTGCCCCTGCCCGTGCAGACACTCTGGGTGTGTCCCGGTGTCCGTACCCCGGTGCAGGTCTCCTTTTGGGAGCTCCAGAACTGCAGGAGGCTACAGAGCCTGTTCCAGGCGCAGGCTCTGCCCCCCCGCACCCTCGCTTTTCCCAAATAAAAGCGCTTTTTCTCGCTTTTTTCAATTACAAAGTCCCTCTGGAGCGGGTTCCAGAGGTTGCAGCTGCAGCAGCCCGCGGTGCGCGGTGCCGGGGACAGCCGGAGCGGGGCTGGCTTGTGGCACACCCCGGGCAGGTCGGTCACTCGCCCTGCTGGCTCCCGGCAGCGCTGCAGAGCTCCGGGGCTGCCGCCGCCGGCTCCCGGGGCCAGCCGGGCTCCGGGGCACGCTGGCAGCCCGCAGCCGGGGCTCGCAGGCAGCACAGCCCTGCGACACCAGTGTCACCAGCTCTGACGTGTGTGCGAGGCTGCTGCGGCCAGGACACGCGGCCGGTGTGCGCCTGCTGCCACCCGCCCCGCGCACGCCGCTGTCTCTGGGGTTTCTGCGTATATACAACCTGGACACGGGCAGTCCGCGGTCCAGCATCACAGTCAGACGCTTCGGGGTGCCAAACGCCATGTGCACCGCCCCCTCTGGGTGCTGCAAGGGTGCGTGTTTGGGGAAAGCTTGGAGGGGTAGTATTTACAACCTACAATGAGAACTGCAATGCTTAAGGACTGTTGTGGGTTGTCTGTCACAGGCAAGTTGAAAACCTTAACCAAATCAGCAAAACAAACACTCCTTAGTTTGCAGAAGACAGCCTCATTAGATGTCTTTTCATTTGGTTTCTGAGCTGTACCACTCATCCTGAGACAGACATTACTTTACATCACAGACCTGCTCTATTTTGTGATACATACCATTACAGTCAAGAACTGCATTGAATATTTACATATCATAAAGATCCCCTTTGCTCTCCTGTTAAAGATTCAGTGACTGCTGAACCTGCTCAGACTGTGATCTGCTCATACGGCCTCCTCCGCAGCAGATTCGTCTCTTTGGTCCCCTTAGGGAAGGCAGATCCTGGGGGTACTAAGTGAGTTTGTCCGTAAGAAATCATTCCAGAAACTGTGTTTATGACAGTGAGCTCTGGAACTGGGGGGCGGGGGCTCACACTCAGTGGAGGCAGAAAACCTGGCCTTGTCTGATCCAACACTAAGGCTCCTGAGCCCTCTTCCTCTAGAGGAGGAGCCTGATTTCTGCCTCTTGGAGAAACAGGAGACATCTCCAGGCCTCTTCTTGGACTTGGTAACAAAGTCTGGTATGTGGGAAGAATCTCTTTAGTTCCTTTTGATGACTTACTACCTTTGGTATCAGCAGCAGGAATTAGACTGTTAGTTAACTGAGAACCAGAGATGTTGTAATTTGCTTCTCCACTTCCTTTCTTGATAATATTGCCAAGGTTTGAAAGTAAGCTGATTTGTCCCAAACTGGCATCCATGCCCATGGGAATCTCACTGGGGTTATGTTTCTCTTCAACAAAAGGAGTCTGATAGTTTATTGCATCACGTAGTGCTTTCCTTGACATGGTTTGATCAGAGGTTCTCAGCACCTGAGCAGGGTCCTTCCTGTCTCTACTTTCATGACTGGTGGCGACACTCTTGCATAAGTCAAGGCCACCGACTTTACAGGAGAGCTCTTCCATGGGACTGATACTCTGGAGTTCTTGTGGAGAAGCAATTTTCCTCTGCTGGAACACTGCTGGACAGCACTTCAGCCACGGATCACACTGCAGCACCTGTGCCAGCTTGAAGCGTGCTGGTGTGGAGCTGGATTTGGTCATCAGTGGCATTCTTTCAGATGAGCTGTCCCCCTGCTGCCCACCATACAGCTCTTTATAGCTGAATGGGTCTTCTGGACCCTCGTGTGGTTCTATCTCTGACGGGGAGGTGCAGTCGGCTGGGGAAGTGCATTCCTCCAGGTCTGGAGGAGGCACGTTCAGGTACTGCTTGGTCTTCTGCCTCCCCGAGGCGGACTTGTCCGTGGTGATGATGATGACCTCTTTCCCTCGCGCCTTGCAGGCCTTCAGCAGCAGCTCCAGCGTGTCTCTGTCGGCAGCGTTGATGGCGTACACCAGCGCAGAGCAGTTGGAGTGGTCCGGCAGGCTGGGGTCAGCGCCGCTCATCAGCAGCAGCGACACCACCTCGGGGCCTGCCTTCTCCAGGCAGGCATGCATCAGGGCCGTCTTGCCCGACTTGTCCTGGATGTTGGGGTCAGCCTTGTTGTCCAGCAGGTACTTGACCATCCTGGCCTTGCTGGCGCTCTGCAGGTCGGCGTGCTGGGTCATGCAGGCCACCATGAGCGGGGTCTCGCCGCGGCTGTTGCTCTCATTGACGTAGGCGCCGCCGTCGATCAGCAGCCGCGTCAGCCGCAGCCGCCGCTGGTACACGGCCTTGATCAGCGAGTAGCCCTCGGGCGGCACGTCCACTGCCTCCATGGCCCTGCTCTGCCCTCTGCACCTGCCCTGGCCTCACAGCCACACTGGGCTGCCTCAGAAAACACACGGGTCCCCCGGGGAAGGAGAAGGAAATGGGGAAAAAATAACAGAGGGTTCAATTGCTAATTGCGCTAATTGCTCCTGTAAACGCGCTCGTATTTTGTGAAAAACTATGAAGGGAAGAAAAGAAGAAAGCTTTTCCCACCCTTTAGACTTACAACAAATGTGTTGAAAACTTAAAAAAAACCCTTCAATATAAATATAGTGTTTATATAAGATTAAAGCATGACTGTCACCTTACTTTCTGACTGTCCTTTACACAGCCCTCTGCCTGAGCAGACAGTATCAGCTCTACAACAAAAGAAACATTTGACAACATCAAAGAGAATCAGGAAGTTTCACACAAAAAAATTAAGAGCTTAATTAACATTAAGCATAAATACCATACATAACAATATACATTCATAAATAACAATATACACTCATATAAGAACGTATACCTGCAGACACGCAACTAAAACTTCTTTGTCTTGTATGTGCTTGTTTACCTATGTGCAGGGAAAACCTTTAGAGAAAAAAAAACCTTTAATCACTGTCAGACCAATATTATTCCATTACAAGATCAGATATGCATTAAAAGATTACAATCATTTATTTAAAATGTCTTTATAGAGAATAAAAATGTTTAACTGGTTTAACTGTAAAGGCAATTAATTATTCATTTTTATTAATCACTGAAAACACTAGTAATGTTCTGGTGATTAACTGAAAAACAGTAATTTCATTCTGTTTTACTGTGAATACCAAAATCAAAGGATGATCTCAATATACTTTGTTTCAAAAGAAGTCTAATAAGCAAAAAAAAAGAGAGTCAGATTTACTCCCTGGAAATCTGGGGAGGAAATCTGACTTTGACAGGTGGCTTGTTTTTTTCACCCCTCTGTCTTGATAAAACATTTTTAAAAGGTATTTGCATTGAAATTACTTTAGGAATTCACTCCATCATAATAAAAGTACAATACTCAGTACTGTCTCTTTCAGCTTTAATTGAAGTGAAAATCATTATTATGATTTTTATGTGTACTTTTGACAAGTTATGTAATCACAATTATTGTAAAGTCTTTCATAAATGTATACAATCAATTTGTGCATTTAGGTTTCCAGAACGAAACTGCAGAGAAACACCTGGTGGATAACACACATGTTGGAATTGTGGTTGTGTTCTCCCCTGGTTTTGACCTACCTGGAAGTTGTTGGTGATTTTACATTTCTTTCCTATTTATCTAAAGCTCCTCTGATTCTTAACTGCTCACTTTACTTAAGTGACGACATATAGCTTTTATTACATAAGCCCTTCCATCTGTAGAAATCCCCTTTATGGCCCAAAGAACATTAAATATTAAACAGGCATGGAGAGAGAATAATGCTACCTGAAGTGGTGCAGCAGGTCAGGGCTGAAGGTGAGGCTGCTTCTGTGGCATCTCCTCTAACCCCTCCTGTTGCTGAAATTCAATGTTTCTGCCGACTTCAGCAGGACTGCTGGTCTGAGGGGGAAGGCTGACCTAAGACAACAGCTGAAGTTGGAAAGTTAGGAGTAAATGGGGTTGGCAGGTATGAGCTTGTCTGGAGAAAGCCTGAGATGTTTCTGTGCAGAGAAAAGTGAAGGGAAGATTCATTAAATGGGGAAGAGAAACACACAAATTCTTCAGGTTCAGATACTCTACCATCAAAAGAAAGTGTTACAGGTTCACAACTGGAACAACACAATGCAGAACACACTCCTGAGTGCTGGATGACAGCCACAGCTTCATCTTTTAATCCTATCACACCTGGACTGGCTACAACCTGCTCCAAAAACCCCACAGCTGGCTTTTTTGACGTGAAAGACCATCGGCCAAGCAGGTTCCCTAAAATAGTAATTTATTGGATAATTCATCGCAGATTGGTGCTGAGCAGACTGGGACTATACAGCATTCCTAAATTTAATTAACTGCCATGTCAGAGGCACTCCATGAGTTCCTAAGCTATCGAGACTGACACAGATGCCGCTCACCTGTGGAGGTAAACTTTGAAAGCAGCTTCAAGCATTAAAGCAGTTTGAGGAACTTACAGAACTCAGTGTGTGACACTGAATCATGAGCCGGTCTGTCAAATCACCCATAAATTCCTCTTATTCTTGTGCAAATAATATTCCTGCATCGTGCTGTTTAGAAAGGGCTTAGCTTTGTTTTCAAATAGCAATATTGTCCTGGAAAGTACTCTGAGACAAAATAGCACCAGGCACCTCACAGTATGAAAACCTGGTTCTGAATCTAATAGTCTAATCACAGCACTGAGGGGGAAAGAGCCCATCGACGTTATAACAAATAAACAAATGAAGGCAACAGTGTCATGAATGCGTGATATGAATGAAGGAGTCTTTGCAAAGTATTCCTCACCTGTTTAATGTGAGAGCCAGATTTCCTGCCCTCCGAGCCTCAGCACCCTCACTGTTAAACAAGCTCTCACAGTTGCGTTTAGAGAGTCTAGAATCATTCCAGTAAAATTGTCATTGATTCTCATCTCGGAAAAAAAGCTTTCACACTCAAAGAGCATGAGCACTTCGGTATTTTTATGATTCTTCATACACACATTAAACCTGGCAAATTCAGTCAGGGTAGTAAAAACTTATTTTGCTACTTTAAATTTACCAAGTACGAGTTACTTTTGACTCACAAAAATTCCCATTCCAACGCTGCCAAAACTGCTCCGCCACCACCACCGCAAAGTTTCCACCGCAACTCGCAACGCGACGGCTCTAAGAGGCTCCCTGAGCGGTGCCGGGAAAGAGCAGGGACCGCAAACTTCTCGGCAGCGAGAAGCACACACAGCAGCTACACGCAGACACCACGAGCACGAGATGAAGGCTGCGAGAATTACTTTAAATATACTTTACCGCGCTGTCGGCGGCGAGGCGGCAGCGCCGTTCCCTGCGCGCTCGGCTTCGCTGCGGGCGGACGGGACGGAGCCGCCGCTCCTGGCGCTCCCGGCGGCGCCAGCGACACCGGGACACTCGGCAGCGCCGGGACACCGAGCACCGCCCCCGGCACCGCCCTCGGCCTCGGCGGGGCTGCGCTGCCCCTCCACAGCCGCTGCCCCGCGCAGCTCCCACCCCCGGGCCCACCCCCGCGGGCCCGCCCTGCGCCCCACCGCGGCTCCCCCGGCCCCAAAGCCGGACCCACAGCCCCTCACCCTCGGCTGTGCCGCCTCACACCCTCAGCACCCCACGGCTGCCTCCACCTGCTGTCCCTCGGCCCCCCCACATCCACACCCGGACACCCCTCACACCCCACACCCCCCTCACACCCCACACCCCCCTCACACCCTTCAGCCTCCTTGTACCCCTCACAACCCACACACTCCACACACCCCTCAGACCCCTTGAAACCTCTCCCACCCCAAATACCCTTCACACCCCCCCCCACCCCTCACACCCTTCACCTTCCTCGTCCCCCACACACCCTTCAGACCTGTCAGACTCCCACTCCCCTCAGACCCCTCCGACCTGTCAGACCCCACACACCCCTCACACCTGTCAGACCCCACACTCCCCTCAGACCCCCACTCCCCTCAGACCCCTCCGACCTGTCAGACCCCACACACCCCTCCGACCTGTCAGACCCCCACTCCCCTCAGACCCCTCCGACCTGTCAGACCCCACACACCCCTCACACCTGTCAGACCCCACACACCCCACACATTCCTCAGACCTGTCAGACCCCCACTCCCCTCAGACCCCTCCGACCTGTCAGACCCCACACACCCCACACCACCCTGCTCTTGCCCACCCCTCACCCCTCCTGTCACCCCACACACCCTCACACCTGCACCCTCATTCTCTCACACCGTCCCGCAGCTCACAGCCCCACACATCCCGTCACCCCACACCTCCTGACCCCGGCCCCGTCCCCTGTCACGCCCCCAGCCCGCAGCACCTCCGCGGATTGCCCTGGCGCGGGTGGCTGCTCCGAACAGAGGCAGCACCGAGCGCTCCCTGGCCGTGCTTTGTGATCTCCTGCCGGTGCAGCCGACGGAGGAACAACGCACCGAACACCCTCCTCTCCACCACACTGCTTCCAGCCACCCAGGGAGGATTTAACAGGGCTGAGAGGAAGCTGAGCCCAAGGAGAAGCTTCTCTCAGGTGTGACCAAGTTTGACTTAGCAGTAATTCCTGGTTAGTTTCCCAGGCTAGAATCCTATGAAATTTCAAAGCAGAAAGACACTTCTTGGTTTCCATGCAAGCTTAGGACGCCTCCACAGCAACACAGTCTGGCTGAGGCTGGAGCGGATCTCTGGAGGTCATCCAGTCCAAGCCTCCTGATCACCCAGGAACACCCCGCCACCATTTGTGTAATGCCTCCAAGGACAGAGGCTCCACAGCCTTTCTGGGCAGCCTGTGCCGGTGCTCGACAACCCTCACAGGTTTCCTGCGGTTCAGAGCCTTAACTCTGTGCCCCTTGGGTCTTTCCCTGTCTCGCAGCACTGCTGGAAGGATGCAGCTCTGTGTGTGTGCATTCTCCTCTGGTGTGCAGCAGTGAGACCCCTTCTGGGCATTGTTTCTTCCAGGCTATCCAGGAGCAGCTGCCTGAGCCTCTTTGCTTCTGACGGAGAAGAGCCTGTGGGCATCTTCTGGGACACAGAACAAGGATGTTCTCTACAGAAATCCAGGCGGTCCCTGCCCACGCCTTCCTTGGCTCATGGCAGGAGGTCTGCAGGTCGCCCAAGCGCGGCTGCCCTGGAGCAGCCAGCCTGACCCTTGCCGTCCCTGCGCTGTTCTGTGCTCTCTGCAGCTGCTGTGTGCCTCTGGTGGTGCTCACGGTGTGTTCTCTCATGCATCCAAGAGCCACAGGCCCTCCTGATGGTCCCCAGAGGCTCCAGGGGGGTTTTCTTGGAGTGCACCTGGCAGGGCGTCCTCGCTGCTCCCAGGGGGCTGTGTGAGACCCTGCAGGCAGCCCTGACGGCCGCCTCGCCGAGCCTGTACGAGCGCCCAGCCGCCCGGCGAGTGCAGCCGGGCACGAGAGCCTGAGCTGGCAGCCAAACGAGCCGCCACGGCCGGACAGCGAGCAGCTAGCCACAGCACAGCACCCAGCTGCACAGCACTGAGCTGGCATTGCAGACAGAGAAGGTTCCAGGAGCAGTGTGTGAAGGGGATTTGTGCCTTGCTATTTTTTAAAAGTGCACGTCAGGATCAATGAGAAGCCACCATGACTAAGAGCTGGATAAATGGTATGAATAAGCCACTAAGGCAAACAACATTCCAAGGGCAGGTTCCTCAGTTACTCTTTAACCTTTTTCAAAAACTAAGTTGGGAGAATGTCCACAGATGTTTTGGGGCTTTTTCTGCCCATGATAAGATTCTAATTATTGTTGTTTTCTTTTCTCCCCTACCTCATCCACATTCTTAATACTCAGTCTTTGCCATGCAGCCTCAGAAAAGCTTGTGTACTGAGCTCCACTCTTGAGGAGTTTACTGCTCTTCACAGTCCTGTTGTAGGGTTAATTCTGTGAGATGGAGAGGCACTGTACACTTGTGTATATACCAGCACTCCTGCTGCTGAAACAGTACCACTTCTGTAGTTCTTGCAGCTCTAAATGTCCCCTTTCTTATTCCTCTTTCCATCCTTGCCCGCATTGTGCTGTTGAGCTTGATAGCCAACATGAATCATTGACCAAAAAAACCCCAAAAAAAAACCTGCGTATCAAACCAGCTCTTGGAAGAACACTTTTATGAAGATAATTAGATTTTTTTCTTATAAACATCACCATGGATACTCTTGGTTGGATAGAAAAACAACTACTGGTATCAAGAAGTTCCTGCTAAAAGTGAAGGAGAGTGGAAAGCCAGAACAGGCAACTCATCTCAGAAGCACAAATTTTATTATAAAACACAGGAGATGTTTGCATATGCACATGGCATATTTGTTTATCACACTTCTTGATAGCCCTCTCCTGTATTTCACTGACAGCTGGGCTGCCTGGATATGTACAGGAGAAAGTTCCATGGTTGCAGAATTCTAATAATAATTTTAATTAACTAAAACTGTTTGTCACAAATGGATGTTTTAGGTTGCTCAAAGAATCACTGGAAAAGGTATTGCCAAATCAGGTTTAACATAACAGTGAAAGTGCAACAAAGTGACATGCTTCACTCTACTACTCACAGTTCAAGCACAGAGCTCAAAATCTAGATTCAATCAATCTAAAATTAAAACCAAACTAAAGTGATATATGTGGAGGCTGAGGACAGGAGAAAGAGTAAGAACGGGAAAGGGTAAGGATGCAAAGGAATAAGGGAGACCCTGCCACTGAGTTACAGGGTTAAGAGTGGACCTCCAAGCAAAACATAGCCTCAGACTTGACGAAAGCTTTAGGCCTAAAGATTTTAACAGCACTTTAACATAGTGGCACTGAATTAATAGCCTAATTCAAAGAATTGAACAAAGGACTCTCTAGAATTTACTAGAAGCATAACAGTAACTCACAGGCCCGACTTCTGGATCTATTTGATTTAGGAATCAGAGAGCAACATTCCTACTCCTTTTACTGTAGCACATTCACAGTCGCACACCCATGGAGCCAGAGCCTGCTCAGGTGTGCACACTCCCTGTACAGGCTCATCCCTGTGGGAAATGCCTGCCAGCTCAGGGAAGGACTCACTTAGGACCAATGTTCGTAGGGTCACAGTGTTAGTCATAGCAACGTTCCATCCGGATTGCAATTCTGCTTGGCAACTTCCTCCGAATGTTCAACAAGGAAAATGTTCATCCACTTGGACTTGCCATCAGCCAGCACCAGATCCTGGGGGCAGACAGTCTCTGGTGGCTCAGGAGGAGCTCAGCCCTCGAGGTGAGGTGCTGCTCCTCAAGGCCACGACCTAATGAGCATTCCTGAGATCACAGCACGGCCCCAGGTGGGTGATTCTCGATAAACTGTGTGCAAATATGGGCAGTCAGGCAGGAAAATGACATTTTAGTTTTCTGGACACCAGTTGTCAGTGAGTTGCAGGAAGCCCAGCACCGGACTGCAGCCTGGAGCCCAGGAGCCGGGCTTTGGGAAGGCAGTCTCAGAGCTGAAAGCCTGGCTTGGCACCTGGCACTCCAGGCACACATGTGGGGCCCAAGTGTCATCAGCCACAGTCGGGCCTTTCCTGTGTCCTTGGGGATCCTGGCAATCAGCTAGGTCAACTGCTCTACTTTGTTCATAGGAAGATAAAAGAAAGGAAATGAAGGGAAATAGTTAAATTCGATCTGACATCCTCACCCCCTGCCCTAGTTTTGGATTTTGCTTCCCATGAGAAATTGTAAACACTCTGTCGTGTCTGTTTGTTACTGGCTAGCCTACACAAGCAAGAACTTATTCAAGGGAAGAGCCATGATTGCTTATGTATGTAATTACTTATGTATTATTTCACTGCCCTTGAAATTGCTGAACATGATATAATGTAACATAAGTCATTCTAGTAATTGAGTTACTTTATAATGTATTAGTGCATAGAATTATTTTCAAAATGGTGAATGCATGGAAAAATATAGAAGCCTAATTAACTTGGTTTAGTTGGGATGACTGAAAAAAACCCAAACCCTGAAACCATTTTTATGATAAACTAATTTGGTATATAATAAAAATAAATACATTAAATACTTAAATACATTCTAAACCATTGGGTACAGAGGCAGATGTTTACTGTAGTAGAACTGTTTGCTGAGAGGAACGCGCTCATGCTGTAAACAACAGTGTTCTTAAAAATATATCTAAAATGTAACAGGCACACTGCTTGCTTGTTCAAATTCTTCAAAGGGGATTATGGTAGTGATGTAGAGACATCAGTTGAGAGGTCTAAGAGAGAAGTGGAGTGCTATGTTTTGTGCTTCAAAAATAATGATCAAAACCAAACAGAAGGAATTAGGAGTCCATGAAGTGTCTCACAAAAAGCCCATGCGTGCAGTGTAAAATCTAGAGAAGAGCCTTGTTATGTTATTGGTTTGTTTCCCGGGCAATTTGGAGGCACACGTGGCACGGCACTGCCCCTGCTCCGTGGGCCCGCCAGGCTCTGGTGTGACCCTCTGCCTCCAGGCAGATCATGCCAGGGCCCAGGTATCTCCTGTTTCCATCAAGCATGCTTTGATTAGCTATTGAGGATGTGGAGTTTTCTGCTTGGATAAATAATCTCTCTGGAGTGTTTGGTGGTTTATTGCCAAGTACTTCGATTAAAAAACTGAGTGTGTGTGGGAACTGCACTTGTGACACTTGCAGGAATAATTGTGGCTGGTGACGGAAGCAGGGCTCCCTCTAACAGCTTTAGAGAATATATTGCAATAAATGTCTTGTTCCACGGGCACCAGCCTTTGCAATGCTGCACAATTCAAGTGCTACCTTCCCGGCTGCTATAAATCAGCAGGCTCGGGGGATAACTATCTTTTGCCAGCTCCCACAGTCTGTGAACATCCTTAAAGCAGAATCTTTCTCATACATATGTTTATAAATTGTTTAGATTGCAGCAGAACGTTGGCTGTACTTTTATGTCTGGAGCAGTTTCTAAAAGAATCGGAATTACATACTGCAAAAAAAAATATAGTGAACTGTGCAGAAAGAAGGTGAAACTGGTCTGCAACAAAAGGAGAAGAATTTACATGATTCCATTGGAAAGATAACCATAATTTCATGAGAGCCACTGAGAGTCAACTCTAAAGAAATCAATTTTGACTGGCTGAAATAGCAATATGCACAAAACTACTCAGTGAGTAAAGAACTCCAGTCAATTGGGTTGCCTTCTACCATGATAAACAACTGAACAGGCATGGGAAAAAAAGGATTTAAAATTAATTAGAAAACAGTAAATCTTTCTAAACTTAGATATGTTACATTAATGAGGTTTTTCACCAAGGACTGCTGATGGGACCAGATCTAAATTTTAATCCTTTTGAGCAAAACCTAACAAGAGGAGGTATAGTGATTAAAAGTGCTCTTGTGAAAATGAAGCTCTTTTTCCAGCTGTTTTCACAAGAAATCATTTCCAGGAGCTTGTTTTGGACATATTCAATGAGCTACTGATACAGAACTAAAAAGACTAAACACTTCTAAAGTGCTCCTTAGTACAACTGAACAAGCTTTAGTGCAATTCAGTGCCCAATCCATTTTTTAAGGTATTGAGGTGAAGCAGGCATCTCCAGTGAAGGGCTGGTAATCCATCCACTGGGACAGCTGTCCGAAACCAATGTGAGTGTTCCCAGCAGGGTTTTGTGTGGAAAACTGCATTTGGTGGAAGCATGAACATCAAAATGTTCTGTTTTCATGCACGTGCCCATCTCAATTACATCAATTCCATAATTTATAAATTATTTTATGGCTTTGAATAATGGCTTACTTACTGAAGAAGACTCCGCTTGGTGTTAAGAACTTATTAAACTGAACTGCTCAAGGAAGGAAAAGAGATTGATTTAGGGCTCCATAGGTAATGGTGTATCATTCATTTATTGCCCTCTCAGGTTCTGTTTATTCTCAGTTTGCATTTACTTTTCCCTTTTTTTTTTTTTTCACATCAGACATCACTTAACAAAATATTTATTTTCATGCCTACAGCTTTGTTTACTTAGGCAAATATATGGCCCAATTTAAAGAAAAACACCACCACTTAATCAGTAATAAGCACATACTTAAAAAACATCCATTTGAAATACTTAGTTCTCTTGATCAGCCCAATTCTCTGAATTTCTGTAAATTTTCAATCCAATGGGACAACTGAAGAGATAAGGAACAGAATGGCGAGGACCACAGCTCAAGAACTAAAGATGACATACACATTCTGTAGCTAAACCATCAAATAATAAAAAGAGCAAAACAAGATGAGAAAAGATAATCTACTTTAACCCACACATTTTAATTGGAGATGAACAGACAACTTTTGCAATGTAAGCCATTATCCAAGTCACTCGAAAAAAAGTCCTGAAAATGTAATCAGAATAGACCTCTGCTTAAGAGCTCATCTATTCTTTTTCCAACCATGTCAATTAATCTAACAAAAGGCTTCTTGTATGAATTTTGCTTTGATGTTACGTCTCCGAAAGGAGACACACCGATTGCAGAGGGTAGAATAACCCAGGATCACCCCAGAGCCAACTGAAAGCAAATAAAGGCAGGGAAAAGAGCAGGTTTGCCCGCATGCAGTCCCAGAACCGAGGGAAGCAGAAGAGCACTGGGCTGGGCACAGCGACAGACCCTGGGCACGGGAGACCCTGGGATGGGACTCTCGCTCTTGGGTGTAGATTAGGCACCTCCGGACAGCAGCTCCAGCGGAGGATTTCTGTGGAGCTGACAAAGGCAGTCACACAAACGCCCAAATCCCGAAAATCCCTCTCTAAGGACATTCTTTGTCACAGCAACATCAAGGTGCTAAACCCGCAGCACTCTAAAGTGTTTTCTTGGTAATTACAGCTACAGGGCAAACTAACACGATAAACCACGTATCCTTCTAAGAAACATCAATTTCCTCTTCTCAGCTCTCTTTCTCCTCTTCCACTCTTCTGCTTCAGGACCTGGCTCTTCAGATTTTTCAGCCAGCCTTACCCTAACCTGGTTGGCTTTATTCCTATAGCCCTTCAGGGCAAGCAGAGACAGCTAATGCACACCTGAATAACAAGGGAGGCATCTCCTAGTTCTGTACTTCACCAGGCTTTGTCACCTCATCTGTCACCTCTGCTCACCTAATTTTCTATCCTGATTAAGGAACAATGCTTCCCTCCAAGTCAGCTGCTGCCTCTGCCTGCTCCCACCTTCTTCTGCTAGCATAACTTTTTAACCACTCAGGCTAAGTCTGGGTTTAGGTTTAAGTCCTCAGCAAATTAGCTGTCATCTGATGAAGTCAACACAATTGTTGGTTCCCCATTAAGATGTCATGTCAAGTGCTACCAGTGCTCTCAGATAACCTGAATAAGATAATCATTGCCATTCTCCCCTTCCTGTTTTTCCCCTGCTCTTCTGTATAAATACTAATAGTATTTTATTTGCTAAATTAGCTAACTTATTTTTCAGAGTGTACCTTTCTTTTCCACGGATTGCTGTCCACGATAGAGATTTGTTGTTGGAATGTTCCCAGCTCTGACCTTGAATACACCGTGGCTCTAACACTACTGAAAACATCAGCTTTCTACAGCCAAATGGAAATCGCTGTCCACTGTCAGATAAGAGATAATGAGTAATAGACAAGCAATAAAAACATTTATGTTTGTTTTTCACTTTTTATGGAAACCCTCTGGTTTTAGCTATCTTGTTAAATCTAGTATTATCTTTGAAAATTAAGATTTTAATATGTTTGGAACAGTTTGTTCCTGGTAAAGCATGAATGAGGAGGATTAAATTATACCTGTATAGACTTTTCTTGGTGATTGGTAATTACACTGTCACTCATGATGCTGTTCATTGCACTTAGCTGCATGGAACTGGGTAAAAACATGACATTTCCCCCCTGTACTGGACATAATGAGAATCTATGGCTTTTCAAGGAATTATTCATCAATGAGGTACAGGAGTAAACAAAACATGGGGAAGATGCATTTGGAACACAGGTTTCTTTCTCTTCAAGCCACAGTAGCAGAGACTTATTTTTACCCTGGGCAAGTAACAGGGGCCAGGTAACCACCCTCACAATACACTGAGAGCACACAGGCTCACACCCTTCTGCCCACCCATCCTGAGACAGTCTTTAACCTTGGTGTGGGTAAAGAGCAGTGCCTGGGCTGTCTGTCCATGGGGTGAACATGAATTTGCTTTGACTGCTTCACTGCAGTCAAATGCATTCTCCTAATTCTTGACAGGAGGGCTCTGTGTATTGAAAAGCTGTGGTACAAAAGGTCCTGTCCCAATGCAGTGCTTCTACTGAAAACCACACCAAACAAAAATGGATCTTTGTGCAGAGAGCCACACTGAAGGAACAGCATTATGTTCTGAAAAGTTTCAAGCAGGAGACAGAAGTTCGCATTTCCAAGAAACGTCAATTACCTTAATTTGTTGTTGTATCTGACAAAGGACATAGTTAAATCTGGAGAGGACTGAGTGAGTCCACAAAGAATCAAGAGTAACCACTTATGTTCTCAGCAGGCTTGTTTTTGCACCCAAGGTAAAAGTTCTTTGAAACTGAAATGACGCTACAAAACATCCTGACCTCAGTGAACCCTATCTCTGCACTTAGGCACAAAGTTTCTAATGTATGTTGGCCTCAGCCAACATTGCATGAAGTCTTTTCTCCCACTTTTAATAAATGTCAGCTGTCCTAAACACAGTACTTTGCAAACTGCCAGAGCTTTCAACACTGACCTATAACAGGTATGTTTTAAACACTTTTGGGAGGTTATTCTCTTGCCAGGGTCACTGTGACTCGTATTTAAAAAGAAACCAAATGACATCTCCCTGGTAGCAGTCTCTTTCCTCCCCTTCAACAATGTGCTGTCAGTTTAAAACTCTGGATACTTCCTGCAGCATTATGTAAGCATAAACTTGTTTTTATCGATTGATGTAACATCGGCACACACGGAACAAGAAGATCAATACAGGGAAGTGCTTACAGTTTCAAAGGAAACAGAGAAAACTGAGACAACTCAGAGCAGGTGCTGCAACAAATGTGTTTTTTATCAGGTAGGTGTTGTAGTATACTGCCATGGGAAATTCAAGCGGTGCTTGTTCTGATAGCTGATATTCTAAGGGGACATCAGTGCAAATTATTCCAGTTTATTAAATATTTTTTAGTATCTTTGTATTGACCTATATCTAGTATTTAAAGATGAAACAGAACTACTCCACTATTGCTTATAATCTGTATTTGTCACATAGATTATTCAAAATCACACTGATAAACAAACTGCATCTTTACTGATAATGCTTGACAGGAACATAGAAACACAGACTTTTATGAAATCAATGTATATTTTCTTCCACTTTGAAGGGGCTGCAGTCAAACTGACAGTGCCTTTTCATGAGAGCAGCAAAGCTTTCACACAGCTGTGTGAAACATAGGGAAATATTAAAAACCCTGAACCTAGGGATATATTCTTCTTTAACAGATTTTGCTGGGTTTGTGTGGCCGGGTGTGGGGAGCAGGGAGGCTGCAGGGGTGGCTTCTGTGAGAAGCTGCTGGAAGCTTCTTCCCCCGTGTCCTGTGGGGCCAATGCCACTGGCTCCAGGGCAGAGCCACTGCTGGCCAAGGCTGAGCCCACCAGTGGCACTGGCACCTTTGGGACAGCAGAGGTAAGAAGGTGTGGAAACACCCGTGGGGAACAACAGCTGGGGCAAGAGGTGCTGGGAGGGGAGAGGAGAAGGGCCCTGCAGGGCAGGTCAGGCAGGAGCAGCTCAGGCTCCCCTCAGCCCACCGGGAGCCCTGAGGAGCCCACAGTGCAGCAGCAGATGCAGGAAGGAGGCTGTGATCCCGTGGGCAGCCCTGCTGCCGAGGCTCCTGGCAGCACCGGCGGCCCCACAGGGAGAGGAGCCCACCTGGAGCAGGCTGTGCAGCAGGACTGGTGATCCTGTGGGATGTACCCTGGAGTGCCAGTATAAGGATAAAATGTTTCTAAAATCATGGAATATTCAGGGGAATTAGAAAGAAAGGATAGGCCCTGGGAAAACGCTAGGCTGCACCTGTATAATCATTTAATGACTATGATGATATGATTGTTAGATGTGATGACTGTTTGTTAATTGGATATAATTATAGTTTAATCGTAACAAAAATCATGAGAAACGATGTTTGGGGGGTTTGATGGAAGTTACAAAATCCATGCTTGGATGAAATCAATGTATACACTAGAATAATATAAGTTTAATAATTAATATGTAATTATATAGAGATAAGGGTATAAAAATGTGTTTGGTCCGAACCCATGTCAGAGTTAGCTTTGGGTGTGTAGCCCTGACACCCAAAGAGCTCTTAATAAAAGCACCTGCACACAATCATTCCATGATTATGTGTCCCTGACCACTAACAACAGGTCCTGGAGCAGTGCACCCTTCAGCTGCTGCATGACACTTCCTGATCCCCCTTCCCCTGCTGGGCTTGCTTACCTTTACCCCTAGATCAATACATTTTAAAGGCTGTTATAAATGTATACAACACCCCAGTCAAACTTGGGAGGATTGCTGCTTTCTCAGTGCTGCATGTTTTGAACAAGGAGAGAGATACTAAACCCCTTTGTTTCAGTAGAAAAGCTCTGACACAGTCTAATGCCTTTCCTTATCTGTGGAATTGTCAGGGATGCTGCCATGGATTGTAAGATCAGTGCAAAGTCTCCTGCAACCTTTGTTGTGGAATTGCTCAGACCCCCTTCTGCAGGGTGTACCTTCAAAGTGTGGGGTATGGTTTTTGGAACCATTCACTACAGAGGTGTTCTACCATCAGGCATGATTTTCTTCAAAATTTTAATGTATCTTTACACTCAGTAAAACTTCATGGTTTAAAATACCTGCCCTTACACAGAAGTACAAAATGTCTCCCTTATTGTGCCATAACAGTTTTTTCATACACTTCAAATTTGTACTGGATCCCATTCTCTTCTTGGATATCAGCAGGGACACCAGGGTACCTAGGGAGAGAGGTGAAGAAAAAGCAAAAGCCAACAGGCAGGTAAGAATATCATTATGATTCACCTTTATGATTTATCCAATCAATTAGAAAAGCAAATTATTTGGAAAAAAATAAAAGAAAACATTGCCTTTTAGAAGAGGTACGCCATTTTTAGGACTCATATTAACTACTATCCATGATTTATGTGCACATCTTTTAGACCAAGAAAGCATACTCTGACATAAAACAACACCCCTATTTTTGGCTTAAAGAAATACCCAACATTTTTTTATTAAAGCTTCCAATATGGTATTCAAAATGTCAGCCAAGAGATTATGGAACACTTTGTTTTCTTCCTTGCCTTGCTTCTCCTAAGTTGGTTTAGAGGAAATGCTAAGGACAAGGCTTTTTATAAGTCTGCAAGAGATTACTAAACAGGTGACTGCTACCATAGAAAGAGTTCCTCTATATTCCAGGTTTTCTAAACCACTTCTTATTAATAGATGCTTTCAAAAATCTTTTCATCTCCCCGCAAAAGAAGAAGGATTTTGTATGAGTAATACTGACTTTGAGGGAGAGATACATTTTAAATTTATTTGCTAAGGTTTAGCATCATCAGGTTTCCACTTCAGTGAGGAAATTACCTGTTATTTTACAAAATCATGTTCTAACACCAATGTTCATTTCAGTACATTGGCCAAAAACAACATATAGCTAGGAGCAGCCAAGAGGGAGCGTTGGGTCAGATCTCAGGACACTCAAATGAGCACAGAGTAGTTCACAATATATTGGAGTTGGAGAAGATGACTCATCCTCCCCACCCACCTTGTCTGTCCTGCATCCCTCTTCCCTGCCTATCCTCCCCCAGAGCCGTGCTCATCCATTCCTGTGCCCCCCGAGGAGAGTCTCACTCCTCATACTTTCTTCCACTGCGGCTCTGTAACCAGCTGAGAGCCAAAACAGGAGCAGCAGGAGGAAAACAGGTCTGGTCCTCCCTGGTTTTGAGGCAGGTGTATGAATTTTTGCTGCTCCTCAGTGCCTGTTGGACGTAATCTTGTTGGAGAGGGCATAAAAGCACAACTGGAATATGGCAAGGATAATATAGAAGAAACCACAGTGAATGGCAGAAACTGTAAGTTTTTGTACACCTTTTCCTACTGCATTTATTAGGAAGAAGTAATTTTCTCAAGAGGGAAGAAATAACCTTAGAAATACATAAAACTCAAGCCTCTACACCCAAGTCCATTTAATTTGTCTTTGGCAATTTATAAAAGACATTCAGAGGCCAAATACTATTTACTAACAACATAGTGAGAGTTACAAAGCTTACTAAATATATGAGTAATTCTAAACCAGGAAACAATACGAAAAAGCTACTTTTGCAGCAAACTGACACAGACAATTCTTTACTGTGAACATCATAGGAAAGGTGAAGAACACAGCAAGTTCCAAGAAAATCTGTGTAGAGTGTGGTGCCATTCCAGGTTGTAAGTGAAGTATGATTCTGGGGAAAAAATTCACCTCAAACTCAAACCAACATGGCCTTAATATGACCCTTAAAACATTCAAATTAGATTACTCTGAAGATAAGCCTGATACTCATTTTGGTACTTACTCTGTTAGAAGCTTGTAGTCTTTATGGTCAATTTCTGGAAAAAATGTGTCACTTTCAAATTCTTCCAAGATTCTTGTCACAAACAATCGATGATGAATTGGCTTCTCCATTGCTGCCTTTAGAAACAACACAAACTCAGTCCCAATTTTATGTATCACAGGCTTTTAGCAAAGCCGTGAAAATTACACTCTGAATCTCCTCTTTTAGACTCTGCTGAAGAGCACTTTCTAAAGGGATAATTTCACCCTGTGTCAGTTCCACCTGGTAAGTGGCAGCAATACCTATTCTCAGAGCCTGGGGAATCTGACAGAAGTTAAGAACAAAATTTGAATAGCTCTGTGAGAAGAAAGGAACAGTAGGCCCAGTAGCAACAAGCAATTTCTGAATCACACTCTTTGGGAGACAGGAAGGTTTAAGTGGTGAGAGATGCCCACACCTCAAGGTACTTTGTTCTGATGCTTAATATCACTGCTAGGGATTTGTGCCATATTTTTTTTGAATTCCAGATCAATCTACCCCTTGGTTTAACTTCAACGTTGGATCTCTGGATTGTGGCAAAATGATAACAAGTGCTGAAAGCTTTTACATTTCCAAGGTCCTTGCATGAAAATGTTCTAAGATAATGTTTGTTAGGTGAGGTTTTCACCTACAAATTTAGGAGTTAGGAATATACATTTTGTTTTGAGATCGAAAAATGGCAACTCTTCCAGACCTTGTGGGCATTAAAAAAACCCATGAAAAGCTACACTAAGGGCTGGTGTTTTTTTGAAACATTTTTGAAAAGCTTGTGGCTGTTTCGCTTAAACTGACAACGAGCAGTGCTTTTTGTGGAAGGTGACTCACCATGCAGCAGGCTATTAGGAACTACTTCAACAAGCACAGGAACCAAGTAATAACAAATGGAATCCAATAAAATTAATTAACCACTGCTGAGAGGCTAATTTGTAGAAAAGCTGCTCTACTAGAGAACAGTTAGAAATGAAAGACCTAAGTCACAGCACACAAGCACTGAACAGCACTGAACTGGTGTCCATCCAGTTTGTACACAAACACTAGTATTCTTTGTTTAGGGACAGGGAGGTAAGAAGAGTCACACTTGCAAAATGACAGAATAATAATCTGCTGCACAAATAAAAACATGTGTTCTGTAAACAGAGACACTTATGGTTTGTAGTAGAAGAACAAATCAACTTCCTATCCAACCCTGTGGGGAATTCAGATTTATCAAGAACTCTCTACCACCACCAGGGAGGTACCGACCAGAGGCAGTGCAAAAAAAGTTAAATTTAATCCCAGGGAGACCAGATGGTGACCTCTGTTCTAGGGAGATGGTTTCATTAGCTGAGTGAACCAGCCAGCTGTGTCACTGTCCCCACATTCATAGAAGAAGTGCAGACGCTTCCTCAGTTTGCCAGACTGGCTCTGGAGGCTGTGTGTGTAGGTGGCCCATGACCAGTAAGCAGCAACAGAAAAGAGCCTGGCGAAGAGCAACAGGCTCAGGCTGATTTCAGGCCACATATTGCTCCTCAGCAGCTGGCAGTGCCCAGTGCCTGGCAGCGAGCACGCAAGGGCCAAGGACAAACACACTGTTTCACTTGCTCTGCTCTGTTCAGGGCAACTTTCCCCTGCTTTGGGATTCCAGCACACACTGAAATCAGCCACTGGCTGCCATCCTGACCTGGCCACAGCCCTGCCTGGTCACCCCCAGGCTCTGCCTGACCTGGTTATGATCACGGGGACAGACCCTGCCCCATGGACCTGTCCCACCACCCTGAGCCCTGCCACTCCAATTACTGCCCATGGGGACAGTTCCTGTTCCCTTGGGAACACTCAGTCCCCCCTGTTCTCCCGAGGAAACTTCAGAAAACTTCTGCAAAGTAAATTCTGTATCAAACACGAAAATTTCCACAGGTGGAGCCTCCAAAGGAGCCTGTTCAGGGAGGCCGGGACTCTGCCTCAGTGAAATACTGCAGAAGACATGGCAGGGTAGCAAAGGAATTTTGTCATAGTGCTGTCCTTTCCACAAGGAATAAAGTAGGTCCTCACTGATATTCAATCAGTCTTGCCCTGTCCAGCCCACTCCATCGGTTTCACCATTTTTTTGGGACCCAAGAGAAATTAGAGGAGGCACAGAGCTGAGCTGGTGGAAGGCTGATATACTCACTCACCATCATAAAACCATACCATACACATAAGGAAGTTGACAGCTGGGTCTGTTGTTTTTTGTGGATTTGTATGAGATGTGTGTGCTTTTGTTGTTGTTGGTTTTGTTTGGCTTTTTTAACATCCTATTTAGTATTTAAGGATGTGATGGACTTACAGGTCCTGCTCCTAGTAAAACCTCAATGTTGTTTTTGACCGTTCTAAATCACACAGTTTAAATGTAGTTAAAAGAGACTGATACAATTAATACTGAGTAATTTATACAATTTATACTGAGTGGACTTAGAGTAAGCTGGTCTAGTGAAAGGTGTCCTCAGAGTAAGCTGATCTAGTGAAAGGTGTCCTCAGAGTAAGCTGGTCTAGTGAAAGGTGTCCCAGTCCAGACAAAAGGTTTGGAATGACATGAGCCTTTAAGCCCTTTGCAGTCTTAACCCTTCTGTGGGCCTCTGATACCCCAGGATGTCCAGAGAGCACTATTTTTCAGAGTCAAGGCCAAGACCTGAACCTCTCAAGAGACAATACCTCCACTCAGCACTGTGTCTTAACTCAGCAGTGTTTTAACTTAGAACAGAAACCTGGTCTTGAAATCACAGGACAGTAGAATCTCCAAGGTTGGAAGAGACTTTCCAAGACCACTGAGCCCAACTGTTAATGATTCTTCCAACTCTCCCCACTCACCATGCTTGAGGTGTACGTGGGAGCAGCTTTGATATCCATGAATGAAATTTCTTGGGGATGAAACAGAGCCAGAAGCTGTGCTCCAGTACAGCTGATGAGCTCTAACAGCAGTGAGGGACTCCAGGGCCAGCACTAAAGAGTGAGCCAGCACCACAAGCCCCCAGCACACAAGAAGCACTCACAAGCCAGCAGACAGCCCTCCAAACATGAAGTGCTCACACAAAATCACAGAGTGCCTGCCATGATGTGTAACAGCTTCACAACTGCAGTTACCCGCTGCTGGGCTCCTCCTTCCTCATCCAGGCAAAACCCAGCAATTCTAGCTCCTCCTGGAGCTCAGGAGATCCAGAACAGTGCATAGGGAATCCAGATGGCATTGCACTAATATCCAAGCAAATTCACCTCGTATGTCTGTGCTGTCAGAAGGCCAAAAGCTTCCCTGGGGGCATTGCTACTGTCCTGTGGCTACATTAGGAGATAATAAACCTGATGAGGGATCAGTGTCCAGTCAAATTCAGGAAGATGACACCCACATGAGTTTTTCTGAACCCTCACTGAACTGATGGAGCTGTTTTCAATCTTTCCTGCTCTCACTTGCCAATACCAATACTCCACCCAGCCTCTCCCTGTCCCCACTGATCCCCATTTCCCTCTTGCAGAGGTCAGGTAGGTTTTCCTAGAGTGAGTGAGCACAGCATCAGAGTGACCTACACGAGGACTTGGATGGCCACCACAGCTCACAGAGGGCCTGAAGCAGCTGATGCCAATCCTCCCACGCCCTGGAGAGAACTGTGTCCTTGAGAACCAAGGGGCAGTGGGAGAGATGGCCAGAACCAACAGAGGGATGCTCTGTGTCCTTGTAAGTGTTCACAGCTTTGGTCTGAGGAGGAAAAGGGTGGGAACAGCAGCAAACCCCTGCCTCCATGCCACTCTTGGGAGGCAGCATCTTGTCCCAAAACGTCATCCTGGAGCACCTGCTGTAGTACCTTGGCTTGCCTCAGTTGCTAAAGGCTGGACAGGGCACGGCAGCCACCTGTACCTGAGACTGACTGGACACCCCTGTCCCAAAGGTGCACTCAGACAGCAGGGCAGCTGCTGCCCCTTGGCCCAGCTCCCTGGATGAGGACAGGTCGGGCCGGTGCTCCAGCAGGGTGTCTGGGCCAAGCAGAAGGCACAGCATGGCAGGTGTCCAGACATCCTGAACAGCCCAGGGCACTCACCAGGGGTGTGGGAAACAAAAACCAGCCAAGGCCTGGAAGGTCATGGCACACTCCCTGCTCACACCATCTACAGAAACAGGCTTGCAGGATTGTTCCCAGAGCTTGGTGACAACAGCCCTGATGACGGTGGAGCTCCCCAAGGCAAACTGATTAACTGATGATACGGTGCTAAGGCTCCACAGGACAATAAGCCCCTGTCTGAAATAATGCCCTGGAGGCATTGTCTGGCAATGGCAAAGCTGCTGCTGCAGCTTCTGACAGGCACCCTCACATCCTGTGCATTCTGCATGTGCTTCCTATTCCTTGGAATCCCACTCCAATGGAATGTAACCAGACTGAGCTCACTGTGCCCAGAGCCACAGAACAACCTGGGCACAGCAGCTGCAGTGCCGTCCCAAGAATCCTCACATCTTCCCACTCCTCCTCTGACACCCACAGCAGCCCTGACAGGCTGTCAGAGCACATGGCTGCCCGTGGTTCCACTCTGTAGTGATCCCGATGGAAAACCACTGTGCCCCAAGGAGTTAGCAACCCACAGAACAATTACCCTGCACACACCATGCTCCTTGCACACAGCATGACAGGGTCACACAGAAAACCATAACAGAGAGCCTGGAGGCAGATCCCACTGGGAGCCTGCAAATCTGCTACCTGCAAGTGCTTCCCCTGGTCTAAAAGGGCAGCAAGGAACTCTCATGTGAACATTCTTTCTGTTTGATGGTAGAAAGCATAAACAGACTTGGTTTCCTGTAAGAGAGTCCTGTAACAGCCTGAATAATCAAAATGGGGTAGGTCTTTCTATAGACAAGCACGGACTTATATTAATGAACAAAATCAGGTCTCAACCTTTGAGCCACACAAACTAGTGAAATCTAAATAGTGCTTTAAAACCAAATACCTACAACTACTGAATAAAATCAGTTACTTCAATTACCAATTGCTATTTTATTTCCCACACATTTCTACACAGTATAATGGAAATACTCCTGTAAAATCCTTTCTGCATCTTTAATACAGGCACTAAAAATATTACTTGTAGTTTTGGCAGACGTGTATGGTCCCCATAAAACCCTTTCAGTTAACATCACAAAGGTAGTTTGAATGCAGGAATCTGTATGAAATGGTCAGATTTATCCCTAATATAATTACACCTTTCTTTGAAATGTCTTGAGCAGATGATCGAAAGGGCGGAAACAGCCGAAATTTTAGAACCAGAAAAGGGTTTGGGTTGGACAGAACCTTAAAGCTCATCTTGTTCCATGGGCAGGGACACCTTCCACCATCCCAGGTGCTCCCAGCCCCAGTGTGCAGCCTGGCCTTGGGCACTGCCAGGGATCCAGGGGCAGCCCAAGCCGCTCTGGGCACCTGTGCCAGGGCCTGCCCACCCTCACAGGGAACAATCTGTAATTCCCAAGATCCCATCCATCCCTGCCCTCTGGCAGTGGGAGCCATTCCCTGTGTGCTGTCTCTCCATGCCTTGTCCCCAGTTCCCTTCCAGCTCTCCTGGAGCCCCTTCAGACAGTGGAAGGGGCTCTGATACGTCCCTGGAGCCTTCCCTTGTCCCCGTTGAACATTCCCATCTCTCACAATGCTTGTCCATGTCCAGGGTAGCCAGGTCTCCTATTACTTTACACATTCCCTTGTACTGATCCATACAAACAGTACTTTCCAATTTATTCTCGATCTAACCTGCCAATTTATAATGTGAGTATTGGTGAGTAATGGTCTAAAAAACTGCATTACTTTCTTCCAAATATCAGAAGCCTCCAAGACAGATGCTCTTGAAGAAGCAGCAAAAGCAACAGCTCTTTACAGCTGAGCCTGTGGCAGGGAAGGGGCAAACACTGCTGCTCACAGCTGGCTCTGGCTCTGCCCTCTGTGAGGAGAAGCCCTCTCCATAAACCCTCTGCATGGCACAGGCACTGTCATGGCAGAGAGCCAAGGACACTTCTTCTGTAGGATAACATCTGATTATAGCCTGAATGCATTTGCACATGGAACACAAGGTGGACTTCACCATGAGGAACAACAGTGCTATTTCACCTCATCTGCTTACAATCTCAGCAATCTCTAACTACCTCATTGCTTTACTGTGAAAGATGCATTTCCTCAGACACAGAGGCTCATGAAAAGCACGAAGTGTAAAGGCAAGAAGTACCAGAAAAATGCATTGTCCTACCCCGTACACAGGGCACAGTATCAGCCCTGACTCCCCACCAGGGAATCAGGCTCTATGGCACTGATAATCAGTGCATTATGGCACTGTCATCACACATCTCACATCCGAGTGCCCAACAACAACTGCAGTGTATCTCCCAGCATGCCTGTAATGACTACAGGACAGCAGCACTGTTCCTTTCACTGTTAAATAGAATTTGCTTTACAATCCTTGACCCAGGGAGTGGGAGCAGTAGGAACACTGCTGGATGGGAAAGCAGAGTGAGTGCGACCTTTTGTTGTGTGGTTATCTCCTGTTATTGCTGACACCATGACCTGTCAGCTCTCTCTAAATCCTATTTTCTTCTCCATTTACATGTACAAAGTGTCATACTCTGGCTAACCATACTGGAGCACTTTTCCTTTTTTTTTCTTTTCACACCCTTTGCAGGGTCAGTCAGCAATCTCAGTAAAATAAACGCAAAAACATGGTCTCAGTAAAATAAACATAATAATACGGGCTTTTTCTGAAGAATCCA
This sequence comes from Serinus canaria, assembly GCF_022539315.1. Lineage (NCBI taxonomy): Eukaryota > Metazoa > Chordata > Aves > Passeriformes > Fringillidae > Serinus > Serinus canaria. The sequence continues at coordinate 8,554,583 of NC_066343.1, forward strand.
GCAATTTAGGTGCTTATGAAAAGCTCTCAAAAGCACAGCAACAGTGTGACACTGGCCCACTGGCAAGAGCAATGTTCAGCTTCTAGACAGGTATTTTGAGCTTGATAGTTGAGATCCTACTCTCTGAGACCTGTTCAGTTATAATCACTGCAGTTTGCTGGTAATGTGAGGGGAAAGCACCCCCTAAAGCAGCAGTAATAGGAACTTCATCCTCATCCCATCACAGAAAATGAGTAATTTAGGAGGAGGCTAAATGTACCTTGTACACTGAAGTGCCTCCCACGATCCAAACCATGTCTACTTTACTTTTTAACTCTGGTGAATCCAAAAGAGCTAGAGCATCATCCAGACTTTTGGAAAGATAATGCGCTCCTTTCGGGGTTTCCCTAGAAAAAGCAAAGCTCTATTACTAAATAATCAAGGACAATTCATCATGATCATCAATACACTCTAGACACAAAATGTGCTCTGCTGAATTAACAAATAACTACATGCTGCATGTCAGTTAATTATTTTGAAGTGCCTGTTATTGCTAACTTATGTTAGAAGTCTCATCTGACTGTAGGGTTGTTCAACAGATCATAGCTTAACTGTAATTTAGAAGGCATTCTAAATAAGGAATCTGGAATTTCACAACAGGCTTCTGAAGAAGTGTAACTGAGAAATTTACATATCTATAAGATAAAGACACAATCTATAAATTAAACATAGATCATTCAATACAGATAATCAAGAAATAAAATGTAGATTTTGAGTTGAATTTCAGAACATTAATAATTCCTTCTCAACAAAACCAGGTGAAAAGCCAATATTCTCACATAATCACCTGCAAATCCACCAACATCCCTCCAAAGTAATGAAGCACTACAAGTAGACATTTGTGTTTAAAAATATTTACGTGAATGTGGGTGAGGCATTCAAGAAGTGGGTTCTGAAAAAGGACAGTTCATCCACAAATCCTAATAAAAACAAACTTCAAAAAATGAACTTTGGGCCACCAGTGTATGCAGGAACTAGAGAAATACAGTTAAATACATGAGTCAGAAACACTATTGAAAATTGTCAATTGGTTTGTGAGTAGAGCGAAAAGCAGGACTCGTGATGCAAAGTAATGACAATTACCTTGTGAATGAATTTTTAAATATTAAAAATTAGGAGTAAGGTAGTCATAACACTCAGAACAGCAGAAATGCTTTCTAAACAGGTATCCAAAATGCTACACTTGGAACTGCTGTATGCTGTAACACTACAGACATTTTTAGGTGCAGGTTTTCATTTGTTTTACAGGGCCCTTATTTATCATACTTACTTGAGCTCTCTGCTGAGCACAATATTAATCCTGTCTTTTAAAGGACGGTTCTTCTCAGGGATGGAGAACCACGTTTTTTTACCCATTATCACTGCATTCTGTTTACCTGAGCAGGAGAGAACTGAGTTGAATTGTTTAGAGACACTGATGGACCTCCCCTGCCTTTCCAAGCCCCTCTGCAGCAGGCAGCAAAAGCACAAGCCCAGGCCCCAGTTCTCAAATGAGAACTGATTTATAAACCCACAACAATTTCCAGGAGAAGAACCACTCAAATTAAATCTAAAGCCAAAGTGCTACAGGTGATCAATCACACCCTAACATTCACACATAAATATAGTTTCTGACCAAACCCAAGCACTCATAACCTGATTACCTCTCATATGCAAATCTGCTAAGGAAAGGAATGTTTCTTTATGAGGAAAAGGAGTTATTAGAGAAAAAAACACAATGCCAACATGGTCACTCTTTCCATGTTGCTTCCAGGCTGAGACACAACAGACGCAAAGGTGACATCCCTGGTGTGAAGATTTATTGCAGCATAATCCATTAAGAAGTCTGGTTATGAAGCACTCTACCTGCCTAGCATCTGAGATCACAGCTTATCAAAAGATCTGCAGGTAGGACAGAGCAAAATGTTTCTTTGTAATTATATTTCAAACATCTTTTTTCTTGATCACAGCTTATTTCTGCCAGGTAAGATGCAACTTGCAGACATCTACAAAGACTTACAACTGTCAGTTGTATTCTGGCCTTTTTTAGTACATACAGGGTTGCAAAGGGCTGAATCAGGTCTTCTAAACACATGTAAAGTCTTTCACTCTGAACTTTTTCAAAATGAGATCAGGCATTCCTTCTGGATTATGGAACAGATATTCAAATCAGAAAATCGGAGTAACTCTCCTAATCAAAACAGAGCTTCAAGGCAGAAAATTGAGTAGGGCACCTAATCAAAACAAGGGAATGGCTCAAGCTGACCAGAAGTGAGTTTTGACTAACAATGAGTTCTTACAGCATTAAAAAAAAAAAAAAAAACAAAAAAAAACCCCTAAAAAACCATGGAAAAGTGACCATATTGACAAACAACTGCAGTACTTCTGGTCTATGCTTTGGACTTTCTGGTGCATAGATTTGGCTCAGCACGCAGAAAACTGGGCAGAATTACTGTCACAAGGGTCCGAGGGGTGGATCCAATGGCCAAGGCCGAGCCACAGCAAACAAGCGAGATAAGCAGATGCAGCCTGCGAATAACCAACCACCTCTGCTAACTAAGCACTTTGTGAAAACCTTCCCATTTTAACCTGGAGTTTCGGGTAAAGACTTGTTAGGTAAACTTTAGATGAAGTTTTCTGTTCTTCTGACGAAAGAAGGACTTGAAAATTGCTCCCTAAGAGGAGCAATCTGCATCTCCTCTGAAACATCTGCTTCATGTCCTTTCCTCATCTAGGCCGAGCGATTGCAAAGGGCTGGAATACTGGTGGGACTTGTGAGGGCAGGCAGGGAAGAGGGCCGAGGCAGGGAAGGGCTGAGCCCGAGCCGGGGGTGCCACACGCCCCACACGTTACCTGCCACGCGGGCCGTGCTCGTCATTCGCTGGAAGTACTTGAACTCATTCCTGCCGGGGAAGCACCAACTGCGTTACAACGTGTCTTAAGAGTAAGGTCTCTAACTTATATATATTTTTTTTTCTGCAAGTTCTTTAATTTCAACGAAAGATCCCCCCGTGATGGGTGTGTTGCCGGAGGCCGGGGATAGGCGGTCGGACAGAGCTGAGCCGGTGCCTGGCCGAGACGGGACCTTTGTCCCACAGCTGTGGTCGCATGAGCGATAATCTGCGGCCACGGCATGAGAGAGAGCCCACGCGAAAAACAACCCTACAGCCGCGCTCCCGCCACACCGCCGCTTTCCCGCCTCCCAGAGCATCCCCTCAAGCGCTACAGCTCCCAGCGCGCCCCGCGCGGCCCCGCCGCGCCCGCCCGCTGCCGCGCGGCGCGGGGCACGCTGGGGGCTGTAGTGCGGGCGGGGGGCGCAGCGGCGGCGGCCCTTGGTACCTGAGCGGCGGCCAGGGCAGCCGCCCGTCCTTGCCGATGCCCATGTTCTGGCTGACGGCCACGATGGAGTTGAGCGAGCGCACCATGGCCGGGCTGGGCCGCTCCGTGCCGCGCCGGGGCCGTGCCGGGGCGGGTCGGGGCGGGCCGAGCGGGCGCATCCGGCGGGAGGCGGTGCCGCGGCGCAGGGCCCGGCCATGCCGCGGGGCCGGCGGGGCGGCGGGGCCGCGGGGCAGCCGGTGCTGAGCAGGTTCTTCGGGGCGGCGGCGAGCGGCGGCGAGCGCGGGCCGCACTACACGGTGCGCGGGGCGGGGCGGGGCGGGCACGGCCCGCTATCCCGGTGTCCATCCCGGTGTCCCTGACCGGGGCACGGACACTGCGGAGCAGGTTGCCAGCTCCCGGCTGTACGATCTGTGTGGGCACTGGTACTCGGGGAGCAGCCTGGCAGGAAGGACACGGGGCTGCTGGGCAGGGCCCAGGGCAGGCCCCAGAGAGGATTTGGGCTCTGCAGCATCTGTGTGCTGGGCAGAGCCTGCGGGAGCTGGGCTGGGCAGGCTGCAGGAGGGAGCCCTGCCAGGGGATCCATCCATCCATCCATCCAAACATCCCCAGGGGCTGCTGGAGCACGGGCCGGGCTCTGCCCAGTGCTGCCAGTGCCAGCAGCAGCAGCAGTGCCCATCAAACCAAGGGCAGCAAGGTGCAGGGCAGCAGGAGGAAGAACTTGTGTCCCTGGAGGGGCAGAGGCCTGGAACAGCTGCCCAGGGAGGGCCTGGAGTGTCCCTGGCTGGAGACAGCCCAGCCCAGCTGGACACCTTCCTGTGCCCCTGACCAGGGCTCCCTGCCTGGGCAGGGGATGGACCAGGTGATCTCCAGACATCCCTTCCTACCCCACATATCCTGGGATTCTGTGATACAGGATGTACATGTTTCAGAGGAGCTGGAGCATGGCACAGGTCTGGTGATTTGGGCAAGGCCAGCACGCTGGTCCATGTCTTTGGGGCTTTACTCCAGTGTTGATCCCATGTGCCTTCTAGTTTTGCAAAATGTGGAACTTATTATCATAAGTCAGGATGTTCCCTGAGGTTTGATCTCTGTGTTCTTTGAAGCCTGATCAGCCAGAAGTGAGACCTGATCAGTGGGACAGGCAGCAGCTGCATCCCTTAGTCAAGGGCTCCTACAATTAGCAAGTTTTAGGGATGTAAATCAGGATGTTGGCGTACATGCACTGGTGCCTGGCAGAGCTGTGGAAATGCTCAGGGCCCCCAGGAGCTGCAGCTGCCCCGCTCAGGGCAGTGCCAGGCTCAGCCCTGCAGGTCAGAGGAGCCCGGCTGGGCTCACCCAGGCTGCGGGGCAGCTCGGGCACTGCTGGCAATCCAGGCTGTGCCTTGGTGTGAGGGATGGCAGGGATGGCAGGGAGAGGGCAGGGCTGTGCGGGAACAGCCCGGGCACCCAGGCCTGCCCAGCGCCGTGGAGCAGCCAGGGTCTCTCCTGGGTGTCACTGCTGGCTTGTGGCACGCTGAGGGATGAGTCCCATGTTTGGGCAGCTCTGGCATGCAGTGAGTGAGCTGTGCTCCTGTCCCAGGTGCTGGAGCTCAGGTGCCTCGGGGTCTGAGTGCTGCTAGGTGCAAGGCCAAAAGAGCCTGCAGTGATGCAGATCCTCCCTGTGTCACCTCTGGGGAAAAGTGGCTGTGTCTGCAGGTGGATTTCATTCTGAGTTTGTATTTTCCACTCTCCCTCTAATTACTGTTTCCAGCCCCTTCTGGCCTGGAAGGCTGTTTGCTTTTTTAACCTGTGACTCAGGTCAGCTATTTTGATTGCCTTTGGTCCAAAAATATTTTGAAAGTTGTGGTTACGTCTTTCTGCCCTTGTAGAATGAACTTCCTAATTAGTGTTAATTTGGTGGTATTTAACAGTGGGCTTTAAAACTGCTACTCATGTGGGTTGTGGTTATGTGGAGGTTTTGGGTTTAGTTGGTAAGGCTGGAGTTCCTGCTTAGTTCCAAGGAAATTTAAATTCCATGGTTAAACCATCTGAGGTCATGATATGAAATGTGGATGCAAGCTGCTGAAAGCTCCTGTTGTATGCTTCTCTGCAAAGTGTTTATGTTCTGTTGGATTTACAAGTTACTTCTTCATATTGAGTCAAGCTTCTTGCAAAAGATCAATGATGAAACAGCAAAATTGGTGAATTTTCTGCTTACATAGTGTTTTAAATGCGTATTTCAAAAGACATCTAGGGAGAAGGATGCTCCAAGCTCCTCCAGTCTGGCCTTGAGCAGTACCAGGGATGGGAGGTTGGACTGTTTTGCCTTAACTTATTGTGAGGTTGCTTGTTCTCTTTCAGAGAACAGCAAACAGAAAAGGTAACTGAACTTATTAGTTTAATTTACGTTTCAGCCCTCTAAGTGTGGCACAAAAAGGAGCACATCTGCTGAGAGCAATGAACCCTGTGAAAAGAAGACCAAGGCACGGCAGATTACTCTGGAAGAGATCTGTAACCCACTGAAGTCTCAGGATAAAAGTGAGTTGACTGTTAGCAAACCCTTAAGCATTGGCAGCCAGTAAATAAGTTTTTCATTGTCAGCTGCTCTGTTGCTTCAGAAATGCCTGAGTTCTGTCTGGCTTTGAGCAGATAATTTAATAAGTTAATGCTGGTATGAAAACCAGTGAATGTACAGTTCATTATGTTTCCATAGAAAAAAATTAGCCTCTTCAGTTTCAAAGTGGGAACAGTATTAAATTTGTTGGTGTGATGCTTTGAAGTATCACTAGTACACCCTCAAGAGGCAATACTGTCTGCTTAAAGAAGTGTATTGAAAGAAAATCTGCTTGATTCCCAGTCTTCTTAGCTGTGTGGCTGTGCAGTTGTCAGTCCAAAAAATAATGATGCATCTCTTCCCACATGGAGAGAAGCACACAAGTGAGGAATATTGGTTTTCCAGGGAAGTTAACCAAGCTGTTTAAGTGCATGATTCTGTCAGGCTGGCAGAAATACTGCAGTGGGAGAGGAGAGGGAACCTAGGGAAGAGAGACCTGGAGCAGAGTGGTTGTGTCTGTGCTTACTGATGTTCTTCTAATAGACATTCTCTTTTATAAAATAAGTTGCTAATGTGTTTTTTTTTATGAATTTTCACTGAAGAAGGACCTCAGAAGTGTGAGAAGTCCCGTATCTGTTTGGAAACTCTGGGCAGGCTGAGAGAGTTCTGCAGTGATTCAAACCAGCAGTGGACCAGCCTCCGGGAGGATGGCTTTCAGGAGAAAGAAAAATGTCCCAGTGTTACTGGGAGGAGCTCAGAACTGAAAAATCCTCTTCCATCTTGGGACAGCTGCCCAAAGGTGGCACAGAAGGTAGGCAGAGATTAGGCCCTGTGGGGTTTGTGGATTGCTTGTTATGAGTCAAGCCAGCAAACTCTGGCACAAGCTTCCCTTTGTGCTCTGATGTGGAATGGTGCAGCAGAGCCCCACAGACCTGTGCTTGTGTACAGATGTTTTCCTGAAGCTCCTTGCATGGTGAGCAGGTTGGCTGCTCTGGCTCCTCCTGGCACCATTGAACAGCAGCATGGTGAGGGAGCAGAAGCCCTGTTGGTGTCACCTGTGCCCGTGGGGGAAGCTGTGACACACTAATAACACATGTTCAGAGAGGCACTTTGCTCAGCTTGCTTTCAGTTCCAGATGTGGGCTCTCAAACTTCTAACAGGCTTTCTTTGCAAAAATGTTGTGTAGGGTTATCACTGAGATGTGGCTTAATCTAGTTGCTGGTAAATCTAACCAGTCAAGGTGTCACTGCTTTTTCATCTGCAGAAGGTGGGGGTAGCTTACACAAAGAATTGTCATGATGATATGTGTGGTGCAAGTCAAGACACTTGAATGGAGTAATGGTATTTTGCTTCCCCTTACTTAGGGGTAGTTAACATTAGTTAACTGGGGGGGGGTTGGGGGTCAGCTGCTCAGGCCCCTGAATGCATCTCAAGGCTGCTGTGGTGGCTGCTCTTTAGGGGAGTTCTCCATCTGGCTTTTTGAGGGAAGAAGCTTGTATGAAAAGCTGATTTTAGCCTTCCCTGTCTGAGGGCTGTGGCCTTTCCCTAGGGGGGGGTCTGCTTTGTATGGATGTGGGGTCCAAATGCTGAAGTGAGCAGCTTGTGGCAAGGTAATTCTGTTGTGGTAAGGGGTTGAGGTTGTGAGAATGTGGTCAGTTGGAAAACCCAGAAAATTGATTTTTCTTGCCTTCCTTGGCAGGGGTCCTTTTAGCTCTTTGTGTCTTGCTTTTTGCTTGGTAACCTTCCTCCAGCTGGTAAGACCATCTCAGCAAGTCAGTTTTTGTGTCTGCTTCTCCTCCTTTTGCCTGGTTTCATGCCCTTATTTCACACGGTTTGTCATGACAGTTTCCTGTAAAATGAGACCAGGTCACCCTGTTTAGCTGGCACAGACCTTGGACCAAAGAGTGCTGAGTCTGTGATCTGAGGATTTGGCAGCAGAGACATCTGAGCTCCTGAGGCCACCCAAGTTCTGGGTGCAGGGCAGCTTTGTTTGAGCTGGGCTGGGTTTTCTTGCTTACTGGTGTGCAGTTGTGAGGATTTTGCAGTTACAGCTAAGTGCTGTTTTCCCCACTTGTTCTCTGGCTGCACACTTTGTACATTCCCATGACCCAAAGTATATATGATTTAAGCAGTCTCTGTTTGTTTTTTTTTTTTTTTTTTTTTTTTTTTGGTGTGTTTGTTCTGTTTTGTCTTGTTTTTCCTGAATTGCCATTGCTGCTAAACAGTCTGTTCACTTTGCTTCTTGTCGTCTGAATGGGACTCTTGGCAGAAATGTTATTTGATTTGTTTGCAGATGCAGAATTTATAGCACAACCTGACTGTGTTTTGAATATGCTTTAAAAAATTCTGGAGGGTGTTGCATTTGTATTTTTTTTAACCAATATTATCTGCACTTGATCTTGTAGTGTAAGTGAGGGGGAATTTTCCTGTAAGTGAAAGACTTTCCAGCGTTTTGCTCTGCACTTCTGAGCCTGTCACCCTGCTGACAATAGAGAATACCACAGCGTGGTAGAGCTGAAGTTGCTTGGCAAGAATAGGCTACATAATGTCATTGCAAATTATAAACTGCAGACAGAGTGAGCTCAAAGCATTGCACATTGAAGGTTTTAAAAACTGTAGTGCTGATTTTCTGTGTTTAAGTTGTTTTGAGAGGTTTGCTGAACTTATGGAGGAAGTTCAGACTGGAGAAGGAGTACAGTTTTGGTGGCTGAGACAGGGAACTGAGACTCAAGTTGGTTTATTTCTTGTGAAATGATTCTCTGTGAACATCATTAATCTCTTCATGCGGGAGTGTCTCACCTGTAAACTGGAGCAGTAATTCATCCTTATTTCAATGTGTGGCCTGTTTAGACTGCCCAGAGTCAGCAGCCTGCATTGTCTTGGTCTGTGCTTTTAGAGCCTGCGATACAATAGGGTTCTGATTTCCCCTCAGGTGTCTGAGGACTATCTAACTTTGACTTTCATGACTTTTTAGTTCCTTTTCATTCCAAATATACGGTGTTCTGTATATCCTGCTGCAGTAATTGTGCTGCAGCTTGGGGGCTCTTTGCTGCAAGAGCAATCTTTAACTCTGTGGTCAGTGCAAACCAAGGAGGGGGCAATTGATTTGCTGGATTCCTAATTTCCGCTTTTCCATCTTTTATTTACAGGAGCAGTTACAATGTAATCTTAGTCAGTTTTCTGCGTCTCTTAAGTCCTATGAAAACTCTCAAAATTCTTCAGAGACAAATCTTAATAAAAGAACCAAAAGCATTTACACTCCACTCGAACTCCAGTTCATAGAAATGAAGAAAAAGTACAAAGACACTGTTTTGTGTGTGGAATGTGGATACAAATACCGGTTCTTTGGAGACGATGCAGAGGTAATATTTTCCAAGATTATGCAAAGATACTTGGATTATGCTGGTGTCATCCTAGGTTTAGGGCCAGATCTGAAAGAGAGACTTCTTTGGGGGCATGAGGGGGTATTTTGTTTTGTTTTGTTACTTGAAATCAAGATGAAAAATCCCTGTGTGCTGAAAATCAAGACTATCCATTATGCACGCTTTTTTTTTTTTTTTGGCCAAAATGGCATTTATTATTTTGCAATCACATGGTAGTGCTTGCTGTCTTGGATACTGAGAATTTAAGGTGAGTTCTCAGTCAGAGTTTTGTTAAGGTTGAAAAACTTTTTGAGGTGAATTGTACATCATGGCTCAGAACTCTACTGTAATGTAAATATAATACATAACTGTAATGTGTGACATTAGGAATCTTTCAGATTGAAAGGCAGGGGAGCAAGTGGTGTTAGAAAAGAGGAATATAGCAGGTGTAGCCTGGGTGCAGAGAGCATCCTGAATGCATGCCTGGATATGATGCCTACACATGGCAGATCTGTAGGAACTGGAAAGGACTATATAACAAACATAATGTTAAAGTGATTGTTTGTAAACGTTTCATAATGCTTTTTCTTATGATCTGTCCCAAAGTCGTTGCTACCAACCTTTGTTTGGTGCTATTTTCACACTTGAGACCAGTGAGAAATGTTGCTTGGTTACTGGGAATTCATTTTCCCCATCATATTTGTGCTGCGTAATTTGTCTGCTCATTTGCTGGTGTACTTACAGCCCAGAAATAGAAATATGCATTTCAGATAGGTCAGTGTTTGCCTGCAGGTCCTGCCTAGCACCCATCCTGTGCTCAGTGAACACCTGGGGCAAAAAGACCATACAAATCACACATGATAATGTCACATTTTAGTAAGTCTTGTCACTCTTTTTTGTCAAGTATTTAGTTTCCACTGCTGTTCAATATTGATTTTTCAGTATATTAGTTGATTGGCCAGTTTAATCCCATCTTTATGACCACAAACTAAATGCTTCCATTGCTGCTGCGTTTCTAGTGGTGTGAAAATCGTTTGACCTTTTGCTGAGCTGTGTTTCAGACCCCGTGTGTGCCGTGTGGGTGGTTTACCTCACAGTGGTAAAGATCAAGGTGCAACCTTAAAACCTGACACCTGCAGCCTGTGATAGTGAATCCCCTGTTTATGGCAGTGCTGGGACAGGGAGGTGGAGGGGCCCCTCCAGGCTTTCTCCTGGAATGTTTTCCCTTTGTCACTGAGCTTTTAATTGTAGTTGTGCATCACTGTTGTCATAGAGATAAGCTCCTTACCTTCTTAAATTACTTTGTGACCCGTTGGCTGACTCTTGTTGCAGATTGCAGCTAAGGAGCTGAACATTTACTGTCACCTGGATCACAACTTCATGACTGCCAGCATCCCCAGCCACCGGCTCTTCGTCCACGTGCGCCGCCTGGTAGCCAAGGGACACAAGGTTACCCCTGACTCCTGCTAATTGAGTACAGACCAGCCCTGAGAGGACTTGCACTGCTTGTACCTGCCCCTGGTTTCACCTGAGAAGTGGGCAGCTTGTTATCCCTGGTTCCTGCAGTAGAAATGGCCAACTTCCCTTTGTTTCAGATTCTCTGTGCTGGGGGTGTGGTGAGCCATTAGCAGATTCAGAGAAGTGTTCATTTTTTCAGGAACAGTTCCAGAACAATTATTTTTCTCAGTGTTTTTGTATCAAGTTTTTGCATTTAGTAAGGAGAAACATACATACCCTCTCTGTGTTTTATTATTCCTCACATCCTTGTTTTTCTTATCCCAGCCCACTGTTTTTTTCTCTGTTCCTTCCTGTTCTGCATCCCTGTAATTCTGTGGCTTTCTGGTGATAGCCTCTTTTTATGCTTCCATTTCCAAGAAAAGGACTTGTTGATTCTAAATTGGATGCAAGCAACCATTCTCTAATAAGCAGTGACGTCCAGCTAAATTGTTTCAAAATAGGACGAAAAGCACAGGTACAGAAGTTGAGAGGGCAGTCAGGAGTAGGAACAGGGTCAGGAAAAGCACTGCCTTATAATCTCATTAGTAGGATTGATGTGAGAGCCCTTTCTGTTGATCATGTATTCCAGCTTGAATTGTGCATTTGTTGTTTGCACATCTTAAAAGATTACCAGATATATAGAATATTAAAAATAATAATTTATTGCCAGAGATCTAACTTTGCTTTTTGTTTGTCCGCCTGTAGGTTGGAGTAATAAAACAGATGGAAACAGCAGCACTGAAAGCTGCTGGAGAAAACAAAAGCTCTCTCTTCAGCCGTAAGCTGACTGCCCTCTACACTAAGTCTACACTTATTGGAGAAGATATCCTTTTCAAACAAACTTGGTTTCAGACTAACCTGTGGGAGGCCTTGATTCTGGTGTTATCACCGGGATGGAACATGGGCAGCTAGTGGCTGACACGAGAGTGGCAGCAGGAAATAAAGTCCCTTTAATTTTGTGTTGTGGTAAAACATCTTGCTGTCTTTACAAACAAGTCATTCTCCTCAGGGCTGTAGGTTTGTTGTGTTTGCTGCAGTTGCTTTTTGAAGTCATGGAGTGGGCTTAACCAAATCTGCAGTGTCCTGCAGATCTGGCCTAAAAAATGTTAGAATAAGAGAGAAACAGCTTTTAACCAATGAATTTAATTTCTTTTCTTCCTTTTTTTTTTTTTTGTTTTGCTCTATGCTGTCTTGTCTACCTCATGTTTTTAATTTAATTTCTCGAACAAACCTAATAGATACCAGGAACTAAAAAGATTGTTAGATTAATGTCTGAGAGTACAAGACTTAGCTCTGGAAAGACCTGTGAACAGTCCAGCCCAATCTGTGTGGTATTTTTTTGACCATTTGTTACATGTGAACCCTTTGTTGAGGCTGGATGATTCTGTAGATGTTGAAGAAGTAACAGCAGATGTCCCTGATAGCTACCTCCTCTGCATCTGTGAAAATGGAGACCGCGGGAAGGACGGGAAGAAAGGTGACATTGTTACAGGCATTATGGTAAGTTAGTTTCTCTGCAGTCAGTATTTTGGGGTCTCTGTGGGGTTGTTTTGTTGTGCGTTTTGGTTTTTTTTATTTCTGGGGAGGTGGGTGGCTATCTTGTTAAATTCATGACTGTTCTGTCTTTCAGATTTTATTTTGTGGGGGAGTAGGAATTGATTTTTTTTTTTTTTTCCAAAAAAGAGGCACTTTAGGTAAGATATCTGTGTGTGAACTGTGATGGCTTTATATTTGAAAACTTCAAAGCTATGGAGTGGATAGTTGAACATTTATCAAACTGGTTTTGCTGCTGCTTCACTTGAAAAGATATTAGTATTTTAACCAAATACATTAGGAAAATCATTTGTTCAGATGCTTTAGAAATTTAAATGTTTAAACATTTTTAGGGTCAATATTCTAAGGCTTGTGAGCACTTACTTCCTCTACAAAATACCATTCTTTAGAGGAAGAGACTTTAGAGGATTTTTTACTACTTTCACTTCAGATTTGTATTGGTGAAGATTAAACCCAGTCCTGGTTAACCAGCAAAACACAGTGATAACTGAAGCCCAGTCAGCTGGTAATGAATTAATTAAAAAGTGTCTTGATTGTGTCTCTGCTTGAATGTCATACTGCTGCTGGGAGAGAACAAGAGAAGCAAGTGTTCAAATTCCAGTTCGAATTACATGTGCATTTCACAGGCTTCAGTCAGTAGATTTGTCTGGTATTAAATATTCAACAGTGATGGACTGCTAACAGCAAAAGCACATTTACATTTGTAAGGTATTGTTCCCACTTCCCAGGACAAAGTTGTGTTAGTGTTTTGAGGTTATTGTTGTGTCATGGGTTTGAAGAAAAGCACATTCAGGTTTTTGGATCTGCCGCTTTCGCTCGCTCTGTGTGGGGGTGCTGTATAATTTTACACCATTGATTTTCTTTCTGGTTAACAGTTTGAGCTGCTGAAGCAGTCCCTGAAAATGTGAATATCCTCTGGATATATGTGGTACATTTTTGTTTGTCAGGCCATCCAGCCAACCACAGGAGAAGTGATTTTTGACAGTTTTCGGGACGGCGCTTCCCGCTCGGAGCTGGAGAGTCGCGTTCTGCGCCTGCAGCCCGTGGAGATAATCCTTCCATCCAGGCTGTCAGATCCATCTGAAAAGCTCATCCACAGCATAACCTCCATGAGGTGAGTTCTGTGGGGCTCTCTTTCCCAGAGCCAGCGGTGGAGCTGAGATCTGGGAGCAGGTATGGATCTCTAGTTCTGTCATGGCCCTTTCCAGAGTGGCTGCAGTTTGCTGCTGGGTTCAGAACTTCCCAAATCCCTCCGAGTGCTGGGCACTTGCTCCTAAGTTGTGTTTAGACTGAAGTTCATGGCTTCTGTCTGTGTCCTGTGAAAGATTTGTGCACTTAAACATTGTCATTGTCGGGGTCCTGCTAGCACAGGATCTGCTGGAATAATTTCCAAGCTCAGTCACTTAACTCTCAGATATGAAAGAGGTGCTATGTGGCTTTTTTTCCCTGATTGTCATAGTTTTGAGATTTCTAAAAGACACGAGACTTCCTTTTCTATTACTGTGGGTAGGTGTAGAAAACCCTTGCAGCTGCTATTTGATCCTGTTTGTCCTTTTGCACCATCTTGGACTGGGGTACAGACCTGGAAGTATTGTGACTGATCATCTCTTTGCTTGCAGTTCTCTTGGCATGTTTCTAGAGGAACTTTGTTACCTGTTTTCTCTATCACTTTTTCTGTGTAGTAAAGCCAGAGTAGGATCTAACTTTTGGGATGATAGGTGAAAGATGAAGTAGTGTTCTGAACAGAGGGGATGAAATCCTGCAGATGCTGTTTTTTGGAGGAAATTCAGTTTTTCACCTTTTTCTTTTTAACCTTGCAGTTTGGGGCTGTAGAGAGCTGGTTTAGAGTTTGGCATTTCAGTTTTCAATGAAATTGTTGTTCTGGTGCTATTTTTTTTTTCTTTCTTTTTTTATTTGGTGTTTTGTTCGTTGTGCACAGTAGAGAATGTTAATAGTTCCAGAACAATTATTTTTCTCAGTGTTTTTGTATCAAGTTTTTGCATTTAGTAAGGAGAAACATACATACCCTCTCTGTGTTTTATTATTCCTCACATCCTTGTTTTTCTTATCCCAGCCCACTGTTTTTTTCTCTGTTCCTTCCTGTTCTGCATCCCTGTAATTCTGTGGCTTTCTGGTGATAGCCTCTTTTTATGCTTCCATTTCCAAGAAAAGGACTTGTTGATTCTAAATTGGATGCAAGCAACCATTCTCTAATAAGCAGTGACGTCCAGCTAAATTGTTTCAAAATAGGACGAAAAGCACAGGTACAGAAGTTGAGAGGGCAGTCAGGAGTAGGAACAGGGTCAGGAAAAGCACTGCCTTATAATCTCATTAGTAGGATTGATGTGAGAGCCCTTTCTGTTGATCATGTATTCCAGCTTGAATTGTGCATTTGTTGTTTGCACATCTTAAAAGATTACCAGATATATAGAATATTAAAAATAATAATTTATTGCCAGAGATCTAACTTTGCTTTTTGTTTGTCCGCCTGTAGGTTGGAGTAATAAAACAGATGGAAACAGCAGCACTGAAAGCTGCTGGAGAAAACAAAAGCTCTCTCTTCAGCCGTAAGCTGACTGCCCTCTACACTAAGTCTACACTTATTGGAGAAGATATCCTTTTCAAACAAACTTGGTTTCAGACTAACCTGTGGGAGGCCTTGATTCTGGTGTTATCACCGGGATGGAACATGGGCAGCTAGTGGCTGACACGAGAGTGGCAGCAGGAAATAAAGTCCCTTTAATTTTGTGTTGTGGTAAAACATCTTGCTGTCTTTACAAACAAGTCATTCTCCTCAGGGCTGTAGGTTTGTTGTGTTTGCTGCAGTTGCTTTTTGAAGTCATGGAGTGGGCTTAACCAAATCTGCAGTGTCCTGCAGATCTGGCCTAAAAAATGTTAGAATAAGAGAGAAACAGCTTTTAACCAATGAATTTAATTTCTTTTCTTCCTTTTTTTTTTTTTTTGTTTTGCTCTATGCTGTCTTGTCTACCTCATGTTTTTAATTTAATTTCTCGAACAAACCTAATAGATACCAGGAACTAAAAAGATTGTTAGATTAATGTCTGAGAGTACAAGACTTAGCTCTGGAAAGACCTGTGAACAGTCCAGCCCAATCTGTGTGGTATTTTTTTGACCATTTGTTACATGTGAACCCTTTGTTGAGGCTGGATGATTCTGTAGATGTTGAAGAAGTAACAGCAGATGTCCCTGATAGCTACCTCCTCTGCATCTGTGAAAATGGAGACCGCGGGAAGGACGGGAAGAAAGGTGACATTGTTACAGGCATTATGGTAAGTTAGTTTCTCTGCAGTCAGTATTTTGGGGTCTCTGTGGGGTTGTTTTGTTGTGCGTTTTGGTTTTTTTTATTTCTGGGGAGGTGGGTGGCTATCTTGTTAAATTCATGACTGTTCTGTCTTTCAGATTTTATTTTGTGGGGGAGTAGGAATTGATTTTTTTTTTTTTTTCCAAAAAAGAGGCACTTTAGGTAAGATATCTGTGTGTGAACTGTGATGGCTTTATATTTGAAAACTTCAAAGCTATGGAGTGGATAGTTGAACATTTATCAAACTGGTTTTGCTGCTGCTTCACTTGAAAAGATATTAGTATTTTAACCAAATACATTAGGAAAATCATTTGTTCAGATGCTTTAGAAATTTAAATGTTTAAACATTTTTAGGGTCAATATTCTAAGGCTTGTGAGCACTTACTTCCTCTACAAAATACCATTCTTTAGAGGAAGAGACTTTAGAGGATTTTTTACTACTTTCACTTCAGATTTGTATTGGTGAAGATTAAACCCAGTCCTGGTTAACCAGCAAAACACAGTGATAACTGAAGCCCAGTCAGCTGGTAATGAATTAATTAAAAAGTGTCTTGATTGTGTCTCTGCTTGAATGTCATACTGCTGCTGGGAGAGAACAAGAGAAGCAAGTGTTCAAATTCCAGTTCGAATTACATGTGCATTTCACAGGCTTCAGTCAGTAGATTTGTCTGGTATTAAATATTCAACAGTGATGGACTGCTAACAGCAAAAGCACATTTACATTTGTAAGGTATTGTTCCCACTTCCCAGGACAAAGTTGTGTTAGTGTTTTGAGGTTATTGTTGTGTCATGGGTTTGAAGAAAAGCACATTCAGGTTTTTGGATCTGCCGCTTTCGCTCGCTCTGTGTGGGGGTGCTGTATAATTTTACACCATTGATTTTCTTTCTGGTTAACAGTTTGAGCTGCTGAAGCAGTCCCTGAAAATGTGAATATCCTCTGGATATATGTGGTACATTTTTGTTTGTCAGGCCATCCAGCCAACCACAGGAGAAGTGATTTTTGACAGTTTTCGGGACGGCGCTTCCCGCTCGGAGCTGGAGAGTCGCGTTCTGCGCCTGCAGCCCGTGGAGATAATCCTTCCATCCAGGCTGTCAGATCCATCTGAAAAGCTCATCCACAGCATAACCTCCATGAGGTGAGTTCTGTGGGGCTCTCTTTCCCAGAGCCAGCGGTGGAGCTGAGATCTGGGAGCAGGTATGGATCTCTAGTTCTGTCATGGCCCTTTCCAGAGTGGCTGCAGTTTGCTGCTGGGTTCAGAACTTCCCAAATCCCTCCGAGTGCTGGGCACTTGCTCCTAAGTTGTGTTTAGAC
Organism: Serinus canaria; assembly: GCF_022539315.1. Lineage (NCBI taxonomy): Eukaryota > Metazoa > Chordata > Aves > Passeriformes > Fringillidae > Serinus > Serinus canaria. The sequence continues at coordinate 8,571,520 of NC_066343.1, forward strand.
TGAAGTTCATGGCTTCTGTCTGTGTCCTGTGAAAGATTTGTGCACTTAAACATTGTCATTGTCGGGGTCCTGCTAGCACAGGATCTGCTGGAATAATTTCCAAGCTCAGTCACTTAACTCTCAGATATGAAAGAGGTGCTATGTGGCTTTTTTTCCCTGATTGTCATAGTTTTGAGATTTCTAAAAGACACGAGACTTCCTTTTCTATTACTGTGGGTAGGTGTAGAAAACCCTTGCAGCTGCTATTTGATCCTGTTTGTCCTTTTGCACCATCTTGGACTGGGGTACAGACCTGGAAGTATTGTGACTGATCATCTCTTTGCTTGCAGTTCTCTTGGCATGTTTCTAGAGGAACTTTGTTACCTGTTTTCTCTATCACTTTTTCTGTGTAGTAAAGCCAGAGTAGGATCTAACTTTTGGGATGATAGGTGAAAGATGAAGTAGTGTTCTGAACAGAGGGGATGAAATCCTGCAGATGCTGTTTTTTGGAGGAAATTCAGTTTTTCACCTTTTTCTTTTTAACCTTGCAGTTTGGGGCTGTAGAGAGCTGGTTTAGAGTTTGGCATTTCAGTTTTCAATGAAATTGTTGTTCTGGTGCTATTTTTTTTTTCTTTCTTTTTTTATTTGGTGTTTTGTTCGTTGTGCACAGTAGAGAATGTTAATGAGTGACTTCTCATTTTCATGAAGACAAAAAAATGCTACCCATTAGCTGATTTTGTGAACAGGGATTAGTTTGTAGTTTTTCACCTTTCTGGTAATTTGCTAGGCAGCTTTCTAGCCCAAATGCCCTTAATTACACGAGAGTGACAAAAATAGAGCACATTACTGCCATACACCTCAGCAGCCTTATTTTAAAAACAATTCTTTGTGGATTTTTGCTTGTACCAGAGATTAAACCACTAGAGGGCCCTGAAGTATTTCATAGTAATTTAAGTGATTTCAATATGCTGCTTCCTTGTGCTTTTAATTAGGTTTGGTTTTGTACAGCAGTTATTTCATGTTAATGCATGTCTGTAGTATTCAGGCTTGCTTATTGGCCCAGTATCTGGTGATTTTATCTTTTAGTAGCTCTTTTTCTAAAACCTGTTGTTGAGAATCTTCAATGAGCTGTAAAAAGTGTAATTTCCATAATTTTTTTAAAGACCTTTCTAACTAAAGCAGTGGGAACCAGATCTTGGGGTTCAAGAAGGGTCTTAATCTCTTTGTATGTTAGGGATGCAGCAGGAAAACACTGGGATGATGAAAACAAGGTAGGGATGGGAGAGAAAAATAGTGCCAGGAGTCTAGAGCTTGGAGAGGTTGGGAGGAGAGAGAAGGGAGAAGAGAAGAGAGGAAGAGAGAAGAGAAGGGAAGAGGTCTTTCTAGTCCTCTAGTGTAGTGTAGAAATTGCAGCTGGGGTGATTTGGTGCTGGATGTTGTGCAGTAGAGCTTGGCACTGAGTGAGCCACGTGATGTGGCCAACACAAAGACTGTGCTTATGGTTACCAAAAGAATGAAATAAAGTGTTGAGCTAAGGTAAAGCACTGCAGCTTTGTGAGAGCAGCTCTAAGTTGGTTCAGTGCCCCCTGTACACTTACAAGAGTTGAAAGTCTCTGTGCTTCCCTTCTATTTCTGTGAGGACTTTTTTTTTTTTTATTCTTTGCTATTCTAGGGCAGGTTTAATGACTAGAAAATGCTATTCAAGCACACTGAGCGGGGGGCCAGTGAAGAGCCTTCCCTCAAAAGCAAAGCTTATATTAAAAGTAGGTTACAAAAAGTGGTTCAAGACAAACTGTTCTGGTGAGTACTGTGCTGTTCCCAAACTGTTAGTAACATCTGTTTGCAAGTGTTCACCCGCCTGGAGCAAAATCTTGTCATGGTTCTAATTTCCTTCTTTCTAGAAAGCAGAGGAAAAAGTCTTGCCTTCAGAAAATACTTCCATTTTTTTCCTAAGAACACAGTGTTTTGTACTCCCAGTTCTTTCTAGTCAAGGGTCAGCACCCACCCTCAGCATGCTGGCTGCTTTAAAACCTAGCCTGTAATGGTCTCCTGACATTGTCTTTGAGGCTCCTTTGGGATATTTTTGCTCCTCTCTTGTTGCCTCTTCCTTGTTTTGTTGAAAGATTCAGTGCATCTTCGGAGTGCTCCGTTGTTCCTCTTTTTTCCATTTGCCCTTTCTTTGCAGGGTTTCATTCTGTAGCATTCTTGGACACCATGTGGAAACACACTGCTCACAAGCAGCTTTAACCCACAGTTTCCCCCAGGCCTGCACAGGTTGGTTTGGGCTGCAGGTGGTCTGCAGCTTGTTGTCTGTGATAACCCCAAGGTTCTGAGTATGGGGTTCAGGTTTCTGCTCTCTCCTGAGTGCTGCAGTAGTCTTTGGCTTGGAGTTGTTTCCCTGGAATTCCCCTCTCTTTCAGACCCATTGAGAGCTAAACCTCATCCTCCCTCTCCAGGCATGGTGGAATCCCTCGAGTAGCTGAACCTCCATCATTCTGTTCAACACAAGCCTTTTTAATTTGTGTTTCAGGACCTCTGCAAATATAATTTCAAGCTCTTTCTGCTAAGTGCAGTGCTAATAGCCCTCTAGTTTAGCAGTGGCCTTTGCTTTTAACTGTATTGGGTGAGGTCTCTGCAGGTTTGTTCCTCTCCAGTTTCTGTCGTGGTCTCTTGGAGTGAGCTGTAGTGGATTTATTACATTTGGTCAATGGTGCTGTTCAGTGCTAATTGCTCTCATGGACAGAGTTATGGATTTATGTCATCAGTCAAGTAGAAACTCAGCTGGAATGAACCCTGACTTGTAACTGTGTACAAAATGCTTTTAATTTTGTGGTCTTTATGTGTGACTGCTGGTTGCTCAGATCAGAGGATGCATTCATGTAGTTAATGTTGAGGATTTTTTTTTTTGGGAAGGTCATGTGCATTTATTTACATAGCTCAGCTCCTGAGGTTTGTAGGTGAGCAAGGACAGGAAGGGTTGTAGGGGCAAAAACAAGACCCCAAAGAGTTACAGTGAGAGTAAACAGCATTCCACATAAACTGGTGGAGCAGAGGAGTGGAGAGGGTCTAAAGGGCTGGTGATCATAAAAAGCAGTGGTTTCATGGTTTGTATAGCTTGTAATGTTCCCATGGATTTTTAAGTGAAAAGCAAGCTGTGACAACCATCTTGAGAATGTTTTGTGTCAGTGGAAGCTGCAAGCAGTTAAATTTGCAGCAGGGAAGAAAAAAAGCAACTGAAGTGCAAAAGCAGGACGTGAGCTGTTTTCTGTCAATACAAACCCCAAAAGCATCAGTGAGCAGACATTGACTGACCAGAGGTGTTTTGCACTGCTGAGAGTCCAGCCCATGGTCTGTGCAGCCAGCTGCTTGAGGTGCTCATGTCAGAGCTCTCCCCTTCTGAATGGAGAGGGGAAACGAATCCACTGCAGTGTTCTCATGGCCTGGAGGAGTTGTTTTTTGGCAGTTTGGTCCTGTCTCAGTTAGGACATGCTGCTGTTCTCAGTAGTGGCATGCCTTATTTCCTGTGCCATGCAGGAGAGGGAAGCGTGGGGCTTGCATCTTGTTGCTGAAGAGTGAAGTGTGTTTACTCACCACACCTGCCTGGCTGCCCCTCTCAGTCTGGGCTGTCCTCCAGGTGGAATTGCTGTCCCCCCATGCACGTGGAGCTGGTGCTGCAGGACCACCAAGAGGCAGTTGCAAAGCCCTGTGTCCAAATGCAGAATGCAGTGCGCTGTTCTTACCCTGCACGATAAATTAGATTAAAAGTGTTAGCACTGCCTTTTACAGCAACAGCTGGTCTTTGCAGGCCCTGCCTTGCCCAGCCCTTGTGTTTTTGTAAACTTCCCCCAGGCCAAAGCTCTGATGAGCTTCCCCAGGCTCACACCTGGCTCAGAGGTGCATTATTTATGGCTGCAAAGCATGGAAAACATGCTGTGTTCAGCAGCTGCATTTGTGGCATTATTGCACTGATTAGTAATATTCATGGGTGTGGACTTTTTTTTTCCTCTCCTCCATTTGAGGTAGAAATTATTAAACGAAGAACAATTAAGTCTGGAGCCTTGATGCTTGTCCAGTTTCTTGCTATCAAGAAGTTAACTCTTACACAGTGAAAAAAACCCTTACCTTATAAACAGAAGCAGGAAAAATAAAACTTTAAAGCCTTTGTTAGCTTGTTTAGGCAACTGTTTAATTTATTATTACAGGACAGATCAGAAACTGTAGGAGGTTTTTTTTTTCTTTTTTTTTTGTCCTCTCTGGTTGTTTCTTGTTTTTCCTTTCAGTATATATTCATATGCTGTGATTTTTCACATATTCAAATGGAGAATGAGTCTTAAGCTCTAAAAACTGGCATGCAAGTTTAAATCTTTTTTAGCAGTCTATGAATGTTGGCATATTTGTTGAAGTCCTAGTGTTTTGTTTTAACAAGGACTGCTTTCTCATAATTTATTCAGCTTTGAAACTCACTTGGGACATAACTCCTTCCCTGTGAAACAGTGGCATTGAGGATACTTTGGACGTGTAACTTCTCAACCATTACTTCTTCCCCCACTTCCACATTGTTAGGGGATAGAAATTGCCAGGAGTTAGAAATTCAGCAGTTCTATTCCAGGCAGTGATGCCAGTGAGACAATGTGGGAGAGAGGAAGGCTGAGGCTGTCTGCAGGTTTGACATGCAGGTAGCAGTGAGGTGCAGTGAGGAGAGTAAAGCTCTTGTAGCCTTGGTTCCCAGCCCCTCCTGAGCTGGGCAAGAGAGAAAGGCCGTGAATTTATTTGTTTTTAATAAACCCAGAAAGGAATTGTTTTCTTAATTTTGAAGAGAATGAAACTCAAGTGGCTTTTTAAGTGCCATCAATCTGCTGAACTGCAGAAAGGAACAAGATTTAGCTTTTGGGCTGTCTTTAGCAGTTTAATTCTGTGCTTGACTGAGGAGGTTTGTCTCTTTTAACAGGTGTTCTTTCCTATCTGTGGCAGAGGTAAGAGGCTTTTGGAAAATTAGACTCCTGAGGAGTGGGCTTTAGGCATGGACTCTTCCTCTGGGAGTTTGGGATAGTACAAATGACTGTTAGATGTTCAAAATTCGCCAGAATATTTTTTGGGTTCTCAGTAGAGAATTTGGAATCTCTGCTATTGTAATTAACTCTGTATTGCTTGGCAGCACAGTAATTTTTAAAGCAAGAATATTTTGTGTAAGACACTTGCTTTCAGCTTATGTGAAAGACTTTCTGCAGAGGGGGATAGATGTACTTAAGAACATTTCCTAGCAAATATATTTGAGTGTATTCCTGTTTTTTGTTGTGCCTGTCTGGCTGGTTTCTGTCAGGTGGAAGTAACTGTTTGCCCCTCCATCCCTCCTGTCTGGTGTTTTACAGCTGTGCTCCTGCTTTCTGGAGTCTTGCCCACCTCCTCCTGCCTCTGCCCTTCTGTTTATGTGTCCTGGGTGTCCCTGTCCCCATTCCCAACCAGATTCCATACATTCCTGGCATTCTGGCCCTGTCCTGCTCCTGCAGCCCCCTCTGCAGAGCTGAGGCTGGACCGTGGGGAGGGTGCAAGTGACACCCCTACAACCTGCCTCATCTCTCACATTCCCTGGGCACTGCAGGGGTATGGAAAGGAAGGATGACTGTCCTGGACAGCCCCCTGCCCTCTCACTGCATGCCTCCCACTGCTTTGTGGCTGTGCATATTCCTTTCTACTGAACAGGTCTTGTCAAGGCTTGAGGAGGAACCAGGAGAGCAGTGTGAAGAGCAAGTGATGCCATGAAGCCATGGGTTGGAAGGGGCTTTTAGGTCATCCAGGCCAGCCCCCTGCTGCAGGTGGGTCAGAGCCCTGTCCAGCCTGGCCTTGAATGTCCCCAGGGATGGGGCACCCACCTCCTCCTCCTGGGCAGCCTGTGCCAGGGCCTCACCACCCTCATGGTAAAATACCCCTTCCTCATATCCAGTCTGCATCTGCTCTGTTTCAGGTTAAAAGCATCACTCCTTGCCATGTCTCAACAGAGCTACTGAAAATTCTGTCCCCATCTTCCTTATGGGCTCCCTGTAAGCATTGAAAGGACACCCTGAGCTCAGCCCAAAGCTCCTCCTGCCCGGGAGAGCAGTGCCAGCTGTGCCAGCCTTGGCTGCCAGCAGAGCTGCTCCATCCATCCCTCTGCCCATCCTGGAGCCTCCTCTGGCCTGGCTGCAGCAGCTCCAGCTCCTTCCTGGGCTGGCCCAGGGCTGGGGCAGCTCTGCAGGTGGCTCTGACCGAGGGGCAGAGGGGCAGAATCCCCCCTGCCCTGCTGCCCACGCTGGGCCCGGCCCAGCACGGGGCTCTGGGCTCTGGGCCCGGCCCAGCTCAGGGTTTGGGGTCCCGGCCCAGCCCAGGGTTTGGGGTCCCAGCCCAGCCCAGGGTTTGGGGTCCCAGCCCAGCCCAGCTCAGGGTTTGGGGTCCCAGCCCAGCTCAGGGTTTGGGGTCCCAGCCCAGCCCAGGGTCTGGGGTCCCAGCCCAGCCCAGCCCAGGGTTTGGGGTCCCAGCCCAGCCCAGCCCAGGGTTTGGGGTCCCAGCCCAGCTCAGGGTTTGGGGTCCCAGCCCAGCCCAGGGTTTGGGGTCCCAGCCCAGCCCAGGGTTTGGGGTCCCAGGCCAGCCCAGGGTTTGGGGTCCCAGCCCAGCTCAGGGTTTGGGGTCCCAGCCCAGCCCAGCTCAGGGTTTGGGGTCCCAGCCCAGCCCAGGGTTTGGGGTCCCGGCCCAGCCCAGGGTTTGGGGTCCCAGCCCAGCTCAGGGTTTGGGGTCCCAGCCCAGCCCAGCTCAGGGTTTGGGGTCCCAGCCCAGCCCAGGGTTTGGGGTCCCAGCCCAGCCCAGCCCAGGGTTTGGGGTCCCAGCCCAGCCCAGGGTTTGGGGTCCCGGCAAACAGACACAAACCAAGCTGGGTTTTTCTCAAAGCCATCAGGAATAACAAGTGCACTGTATTGGCAATATGCATTGGATGCTTTATGGGGAGGCTTAACTTCTCCACTTCAAGATGCAAATTCATGTGCTATCCTTTCAGACAATTAAAACAGCTTCAGAAATCAATTAATAATCTAAGTAAGGATTTCTGACAGCTACACAACTGTTTCCCTTAAATTAAAGGCTTTTCCCCCCTCTTCCTAGCTCCCTTTCTCTTAAATTAATATATTTTTCTTTTGGGTTTGTGGGGGTTTTTTGGTTGGTTTTTTTTTCTCCTCTTGGTTTTAGTTTTGAGGTGTTTGTGTGTGGTTCCTTTGCTGTTGTAGTTTGTTCTTTGGTGGTTTGGGGTTTTTTTTTTTTGTTTCTTTGTCTAGCAACAAAAAAAAAAAACCAGCACTGTCCTGGGAATGGGTTTGATGGATGGACTGTTCAGGAATCAGGAATCAGCTGGTTGTGCACATCCAGAGGCAGTGGTCAAAGGCTGAGTCCCAGTGCACATCACTGGACATCAGTGACCTGCCCCCGGGGCAGGGCTGGATCCAGCACAGGCTGGGGCTGGGCAGAGGGAGCAGCCCTGGAGGAGCCCTGGGGGTGCTGTGGGGCAGGGCTGGGACCCCAAACCCTGGGCTGGGCTGGGACCCCAAACCCTGGGCTGGGCTGGGACCCCAAACCCTGGGCTGGGCTGGGACCCCAAACCCTGTGCTGGGCTGGGCTGGGACCCCAAACCCTGTGCTGGGACCCCAAACCCTGGGCTGCACCCTGGGGTTGGTGCTTTGAGTCAGCCTAGGTGGAAATAGCAGTCTGGCTGTGAGGAATTTTGCACGTGGCCCAACTTTTGGACCCTGCCAGAGTCAGAGCACAGAGCTGACCTGGCACCAGAATCTGAATGCCAGTGCCCTTGGGCTGCCTAAGCAAGGAAATGCTTGCACAAATACCATCAAGTGCACTTGTGATTAACTCCAAGTAAGCTGTATTTTGGAATGCTTGTTTTGGAATCTGCTGTTCAGTACTCAAAGCCATGATGTAATTTTTGAGCCATGAGAGGGGGAGCCATGCACTCTATCAATTAATCATCCTGTGGCATATAATTAGCAGACTATCAGGTGTTACTAATTGCAGAGTAAGACATTTGGTTTTTAATGTACTGAGGAAAGGAGCCCCAGAATGGAGTTTCAGCAGCAGCTCTGGAGTGCTGCTGGTGGGTTAAGGAGCTGTGTTCCCACAACCCCTTTTTAGCTGATCATGCCAAAAGTTTTTGTGGCACCATAGAGAGCTGCAGCAGGAAGTGGAGACCCACAAACGCCAAGAAACCTCTTTCTTTGAACAAAATCCTTTTTTCTGTTTGTTTCTTAAAGAAAGAGAACTTGTCCTGAGTGTGGCCATGTGGGAGTGGTGCATTGGGAGCTGTCTGTGGAGAGAGGACTGAGCAGGGTCTGAAGCCCCTCCGCTGCAGCCCAGGCACAGGAAACTCTTCAGAAACAGGAAGGAATTAATGTGTATTAATTGGGATGTGTTTTCAGATACTTCTGGCTCATCACTGACCATCAGCAGAGTCTAGACCAGTGTCCTTCATGTTTGGCTGGGTGAAAGGAATTCTTTGGATTCTGTTGGGAATATTCTCTATAGAAAGATTATGCCAGCAACGTCTTGTATTCTAAAACAGCTACATACAACTTCCAGTTTAATACAACTTGTTGTAGTGTAGAAGACAGGTACTGAACGAAAAGAAGGCCGTGTGTCTCGTGAACAGAAATCCTTTATCTGACAAAAAAACTCAGTTTCACTTAGTAGTTTTATCCCTCTAGTCCCTCTAATATTGTAACCATTTAATTGGTTAGTGATAACAGAGGATTTATTACTCAGTTTCCTTAGGTCTTGAGTTACAAAAGCTAATAAGTTGGAGTAAGTATCCATTGTCTGTAGAATTAAGATGCTATTTTTTTCTTCAATTTTTGACTTATTTGAAAAGCCCCAGGCAGAACAAAGACAAAAGTCTGCTACCTCTGTTTTCAGCTCACTTCTCCAGAGATGATGTGCAGCCTTGTGATACTTAAAACTGTTTTTTGAGCTGTACCATTGCCAGCCCCCGAAGTGTAAACATGAGATAAATTGAATTTCAATTTAGAATTCTTTCTTGGTTTTTTTCCCCTTAAAAGCATACCACTTGGCCCAAGCTGCCTTCACCTTCTTCCTCGAAATTTTTTTTTTTTTTTTTGTTCCATTTATAAAATAATTTAAGTGGCTTTTTGCAGTTGGCTCCTTAATGGTAAATCCTTGGAAAGAAAGAATACATAGTGCACAGCATGTGTTAAGTTACATGCTAAAGGAACCCATGGGAAGAACTGCCTTGCTTTTTCTCTTGTATTATCTTTTCACAGAACAGGAAATCAAGGTAAATAACAATTTCTGGTGAAAACATCCCACTCTTGGATTACAGGAATGTGGAATAAGATGAAAATATTTTATATAGGGAGTATAATTGTTAACACTCTACTTGTATTTATTCTGTTAGAGATGAGACTGTGTTTAAGCATCTCTGTACATCTCACAGAAAAGCCTGAAATGATTTGTTGAAAAATTAACAAGTTCAATTAATCACATAGGATGGACTCTTAAATCAGCTTATCAAAGGAGACATTAATTACAAGTGTAATTGACCAGCCAGATGTATCCCGTTCTCTGTCCAGCAGCCTCTATTAAACCATTACAAAACACTCAAAGCTCTTTATCTGAGGGAGATGAGAAGTTGCCTGTGCCAAATTCTCTTTAGCAGAGAGATTTCCCTGGTGTGTTTTGGGCTGAGGCTGAGCAGATCTTCCTGCATGGGCAGAGTGTTTTGTCCAGAGTGGTTGTACAGAGCTGGCTCTCCAGCTTGGACAGGGCTATCCCCAGGTGCCAGGAGGGCTCCTGGACCCATCCCACATTTCAGTTTCCCAGCTGTGAGGAGTTTGGCAGCTGCAGAGCTCCCAAAAGAGGGGCTCTGGGGACGGAACCACCCTCACTTTGTGTCAAAACCACACTTCTCATTGTGCAAGGCAGGTCTTGACCAAACTCAGCAGCTTCTTCCTCGTTACAGGAACCAGAGCTTGGCCTTCCTGGCCATGGGCAAACAGCTCTCAGGGTTTGAAGCCTTATTTCAACATTTGGCTGCCATTTGCAGGGTTTTGTTATTATTTTTTTATTTAGATGTATGAGAACCACATTTGTGTTTGAGGTAGAATTATTAAAAATAGCATGCCATTAATGCACATTCCCAAAACCCTGAAGCCTCCTCTGATTTTGAGTGCAGAATGAAAGCAGTATTAATTGCCAGGTTAACACGTGTAACAATAAAGGCTCCTGCTCATTTATGTCTTCTCTTGCTTTCATTCATATTACTTCCCAAGGAGTTTCTTTCTCACTTCAGACTTGGATTTATTGTTATATTCACCTCCCTACTCACATCTTAAAAGTTTTGTTCCAAGTGCTGCCATGGTTTGACAGCATTGAAGGAGAATGACTCCAGTAATTGCAAAGAAGAAAGGAGTGGGGCTAGAGCAAAACCTTGCCTATTGTGTTTATATTTGAAGGTGTCTTTGTGAGCTTGGAATTGTGAGTCTTTTTATTTTAATCATAGGTGGAGAGCTCAGATGGAGACATTTCTGGAGGAAAATCAGGGGTAACACAATTTTCCAGCCTCCTTTGGCTGTGAGGTCATTAGGGACAATGCACTGGAGCATCACGCAGCTGAATCTTTCTTGGAAAAGTGTGAAAAGGCTTTGCAAGGTCCAGGCCGTGTACAGAGGCAAATTTGGATTGGTTTTTGAAATGTCTTCAGAGCAGTGGGTTTGATCTTTGGGATGGAGCTGTTTAATACTTGGGGTTTTTTTATGGTCTCTGATGACCTCTGTAATTGCAGATGCTGACGTCTGGAAGATCCTGTTGTGGCTTTAAAATTTTTATTTCTGTAGAGGAGAGGGTGCTTGAATGTGCTAGTGTCCCAAATGCTGAGCCTCCAAATCAAGGAGAAAAAAAGGAAGGATGAAGTAGTTACATAATCTATCATATCCTTTCAGTTGGAGTTGGTTCAAGTGGTTCTGTCAGTGGCCTGAGAAGAGAACGAAGTGTGAGCAGTGAGTTACACATGCCAAAAACAACAACAAAAAAGACAATGTGCCATGGTCTGGTTGGATATTTGGCTTGAATGGTACATCCTCCAGTTCCTTGCCCACTGATAAGGGAATAAGAACATATCTCTTACCTTGTAGGAGGGTGAAGTCCTCTACAAGAGCACATGCTAAGGGAATTCCTTCGTGGGAAATCCTTTTGTTTTCCACAGAGCATCCCCTGCTCAGAGCACAGACCTGGGGTTCCTCAGGTGAGGAGTGAGCAGATCACCTTTGTGTGAGCACAGAGCAGGCTTCAGGCCCATCCCAGAGCCCCTCAGGGGGGCTGTGTTAGCAGTGCATTAAATGTTGTGTGCTCTCCTCTTTCCTCTGGCACAGAAGGGTCTGCAGCAGCAGTGGCTATGCAGCCAGTCCCTTTGCTCTTGTTCTTATTTGTGCAGTTGGTCTACAGCTGGTTTATAACATGCCTGATGACTTACACAGTTTCTTATAATATTTTTTCCCTGTAAATCTTGGGAGAATTTGGCTTGGATGAACTTTCTGGAGCTCAGGTGTTCCATGTCTTGGTCCCCTTTGGGAAACACTCAAGGAAAGGAAGCCCCAGCCTCACTGCATCACCTCTTGGAGTGTTTAGTTGGTGTTGTGGGGGAGAATGCAGCTCATGGCTCCTTGGTTTTGTCCCTGCACCTCTCAGCAGAATCTGCTCCAGGCTTTCCTGAATGCCCCCGGGGTGGTAGAAGACGCCCTTGTAACTTTCTGCATGCCAAATGATTTCAGTTTCCTTAGCCTGTCCTCATTTGACATATGCTCCCTAATAATGGAATGCAATCACCACTGCACCAAATGCTGGTTTTCTTTTCCTCTGCAGCCTGAGTGAATGTATTTTCCACTATTTTTTTTTTTAATGAGGGCTAATACCCAGAGGAGCAGGTATCCAGAATTTTTACATTTGGATGTAGATCAGGTACTTCTTTTCAATAGAGTCACTTACCAAAGATAATAATTCAGAATGTCTGTGCAAAAATATCGGGATAAAATTACCAAAGTCCTGAAGATGTATTTTCGATTTTTTTCTCCTTTTTATTATAACTTCTTGGCATAGGCACAGAATTAAAGAACAATTGCAGGTCTTCTGCTTGAGTGCCACATGCAATAACCCACCAGCATAACTTAAAAACACAGTAATGTGTATACTTTCCTTCCATGTTAAATTAAACTGAGGAATTGTGGGCTAATTTTGATTTTACTTTTTCTGATTAAGTCGGTCTGTAATCTTACATGATGCCTGAGTGTTTATCAACAGGATTCAGCGGGGGTGGATTGTGATCGTTAGTTGTTTTGTTTTGTTTTTGTGTGTGTTTGTTTGTTTGTTTGGGGGGTTTTGTTTGGTTGTGTGTTTTTTTTTTTTTTTTTTTTTTAATTTGTTTTTGTTTTTGTCTCTTTTTGTGGCCTTTCAGCTCTTCCATCCCCAGAGCACAGCCATCTGGTCCCTGGCCTCCCCCTCTGCAGGCCATCCCTGGCACTCTGCACGTCCTGTCTCCCTGCAGGACAGCTCTGTGTCACCCAAGGGAGCTGGAAACCAGGCACTCTGTGTCTCTTCAGCCCAAATCAAGGTGTATAAGAGCCTCAGCAGCACCTGGATCCCCTCCTGGCTATGACCCTAAATCCCCTGAGCTGAAATAATTTCAGAGCAGTGATGGGTGGAAGATCCAGGTGTGGCCTTGCTGCTTGCAGGGGCAGTGTGCTTTCTCACTGGGGTCTGTGTTGGATGTTCAGTGCTCCTTGTAAATTTCCACAGCAGTTCCTGTGATTAAAGAACAGGAATTATGTTTCTGACAGTTCTTGGCAGGTAGAGTAGTGGCAGCAGTGTGGGAGGTTAGCTCAGAGTGATTTAAAACAGAGACATGGATGGACCCTTGTCTGTCACCATCTCATTTATTTCTTATATAATCATTAGAAATGATGTTTCATAAGCTGGTGGTGACTTCCATTCAACTTCCTATTGATGTTTTTAGTCTGTGCTTGTAGGGTATCTTTTTACCCATTACCTGGGATAATCTGATTCCTCCTTCAGCAGTAATCCTGTATCACAGAATCCCAGGATATTTGGGGTAGGAAGGGATGTCTGGAGATCACCTGGTCCATCCCCTGCCCAGGCAGGGAGCCCTGGGCAGGGGCACAGGAAAGTGTCCAGCTGGGCTGGGGTGTCTCCAGCCAGGGACACTCCAGGCCCTCCCTGGGCAGCTGTTCCAGGGCTCTGCCCCTCCAGGGACACAAGTTCTTCCTCCTGCTGCCCTGCACCTTGCTGCCCTTGGTTGGATGGGCACTGCTGCTGCTGCTGCTGGCACTGGCAGCACTGGGCAGAGCCCGGCCCGTGCTCCGGCAGCCCCTGGGGATGTTTGGGTGGAGGGATGGATGGATGGATGGATGGATGGATGGATGGATGGATGGATGGATGGATGGATGGATGGATGGATGGATGGATGGGATGGATGGATGGGATGAGGATGGAGGGATGGGAGGGATGGAGGGATGGGAGGTGATGGGGAGCAGGCAGGGAGGGATGGATGGCGGGATGGATGGATGGATGGGTGGGGGAGTGGGATGGCTGGATGGATGGAGGGATGGGATGGATGGATGGATGGATGAGGATGGATGGCATGGATGGATGGATGGATGGATGGTGAGGGATGGATGGGTGGGTGGGCTGGATGGTGGATGGATGGGTGGGATGGTGGATGGGGATGGATGGATGGAGGAGGATGGATGGATGGAGGATGGATGGATGGATGGATGGGTGGGATGGGTGGATGGGTGGGTGGGTGGAGGGATGGATGGGGGGATGGATGGATGGATGGATGGATGGATGGATGGATGTTGGGATGGAGGGATGGGGTGGGATGGGTGGATGGGTGGGTGGGTGGATGGATGGATGGTGGATGAGGAGGGATGGATGGATGGGGTGGCTGGATGGATGGATGGATGGATGGTGATGGCTGGATGGAGGATGGATGGATGGATGGATGGGAGGGATGGATGGATGGATGGAGGAGGGATGGGATGGATGGGTGGGATGGATGGATGGATGGATGGATGGATGGATGGAGGGATGGAGGATGGGATGGAGGGATGGGATGGATGGGATGGGTGGGTGGATGGATGGATGGAGGATGGGAGGGATGGGATGGATGATGGATGGCTGGATGATGGATGGATGGATGGATGGATGGATGGCTGATGGATGATGGATGGATGATGGATGGATGGAGGGATGGATGGATGGATGATGGATGGATGGATGATGGATGGATGGATGGATGGATGGATGGATGATGGCTGATGGTGGATGATGGATGGATGGGATGGATGGATGGAGGGATGGATGGCTGGATGGATGGATGGATGGATGGATGGCTGGCTGGATGGATGGATGGATGGATGGATGGATGGATGGATGATGGATGGATGGATGGATGGATGGATGGATGGATGGATGGATGGATGGATGGATGGATGGATGGATGGATCCCCTGGCAGGGCTCCCTCCTGCAGCCTGCCCAGCCCAGCTCCCGCAGGCTCTGCCCAGCACACAGATGCTGCAGAGCCCAAATCCTCTCTGGGGCCTGCCCTGGATCCTGCCCAGCAGCTCCTGGTGTCTTTCTAACCATGGTGGATTTCCTGTGGCTGATACATCCTGCAGCTTCTAGCTTTGTTTTGAGGTTCTCTTCAATCCTTTGAGAAAGTAATTAACTTGAATTTAAGATTCTTTCCAGAAAGGTGTTGTCTTGTTTGCTTCTAATTTTTAATTGAACAGCCTCACCTAGGAAACACTTTTGTTTTCTGGACAAAGCACTGTGTGTTTTGCATATGTATATGTAGGACCCACACAGCTTTCAATGTTTTGAGGGCCAGTGCGGTTTGAAATATGTTGAAATTAAAATGCCTGGGAGATTTTTGTGCTCACACACAGCATGAGGGAAGGGGGGATAATTCAAATAGTTGGGAAATGTCATTAGGCATTGGGCTTGGCTTTGTTCAAGCTGAATTTAGACTGTTACCTCTGCTGCTGGAGAAGATATGTCTTTGAATAAGATGTTTTCTCCTGACTGTTTCCTCCATCAGCCTGATGCTAGAGAGGGGTTGTGATGGAGCCTGCTGATGGCAGTAGGCAGAGATTTGACAGAAGCACAATGGTTAGGGCTTCACTGAGAGATCTGGTAGGTGGGGAGCCTTTGCAAAAATATTACAGGAGAGACAGAGGAAAGTGCTTTGTGCTCACAAGTTTCTGCTGTTGGAAATGAGAACGTTTCGTGTTCCTGTCAGTCGGGACGAGTATGATCAGACAGCACGTGTCCTTGTGGAACAAGGAGCTGTGCAGTCTCTTGGGGAGGCTGTGTGATACCCTCAGGGTGCTGGGGGTTCTCAAGAGGTGGTGGAAATGCACTTTAGAACAAGGTGATAGCCCACACTTTTGTGTTAGAGTCTCAAAACTAATTCATTCAAGGCTATTCTGTCATCTTTTCCTTTGCTCTACCTGTCTAAAACTTCTTGTTTTCTTTTAGTCATGCTCTTATTATTATTTAATTTATTGGTAATATTTTTAAAGCACTTCAAAGTCTTTTTTTTCCTAAGTGATGCAAGGTAAAGTGGTAATAATCTTGAGTTATATAATGTATAATACAGAACACAATTTTTCTGTCTGCCAACCTATTGTCTGGTGTTGTAGGCTTGCTTTTTTACCCTTCTGGTAAAAAAGCCTTCTAAAAGGCTTGGTAACTCAAAAAGAAGCTAAAATAGTATTAAGTGGTGTCCCGAATGAGTGTGTTTGAGCTTGCTCAGGAAATCACCACCAAGGGTGTGAGCAAAAGTCAGATTCAGCATTGAACTGCAAAGCACAGCAGCAGTGGTAAAGTGCAGAATGGAGAATCAGAGAGGGGTGCTGTGGCAGTCAGGAGGGGCAGTGATGTGAACACACAGAGCTGCAGCTGCACAGCAGGTGAGACCAGACACAACGGTAGGAGAAAGTGTTGATTTAAATGAGTAATTACTCCCTTTTTATTGTTTGCTTGTCCAGCTGTACGTTGTTGTATGAAGTTTAAGGCCAAACTGAAGGAAAATACAGAAAATGATCCCACCTGATGGGAAAGAACACGGATATTTAACATTTTATTTAGTACTTGGCACAAACACAGGGGTATGAAATGCTGCATCCTTGAGGACAGAAAGGGGGGTTGGGGATTTGGAAATGATCCCAAAAGCACAATGAAGGGCTCACGTTTCATGGCCTGTCAGCAGGGTACAAGAAAGAGAGATGGGGAGAGCCTTCCATGCCTGATTTTGGGATATACAGCAGAAATGTGGAGTTTCATTCCTGTGTCACCAGTGCATTTTTCATCCCTACTGTATAGATCCAGATATGTAGAAATACTTGTATTTACCCATAGGGATAATCCCAGGATGTCACGAGCAGATGATTGGCTCTGTGTCCTCTCTCCTTCCTCACTCCCACTTTGATTCAGAAACAGTTTGTTTGTCCATCCTGGGGTGTGATTGAAAGACCATTATTTCATCAGTGTGCATGTAGTCTGGCAGATACTGGGCAGGGTTTTCCTGTGCTTTGTTTTGGGGTGGTGTTCTTCTTGCCTTGCTTTGTTTCCTTGTGGTTGGTTTTTGTTGCTGTTTGATTTTTTTTTTCCATTGCTCTTGGTTTGTTTTTGATTTGGTTTGGTTTTGTTTAATTTGTTTGAAGCCCTGCAAGTAGAGGGATTTTTTGTGGTTGGCAGAATCCTGACTGGAGGAGCTGCTGATTTTGGGAACACACTTGTGCAGCTGGCTTACCAGGCTGCCTGTGGCACATCTCTGTCAGGCTGCAGGGGGAGGGAGCAGTGGGACAAACACAGGGTAGATTGGTCCAGGCTTCTGATGAGACCAGACCAGTGTGAGCTGCATCCTCCCACCATCAGGTTCTGTACAGCTTCTGCAAAACACTTTGTAACTACAGACAAAAGTCCAGCTTACCTCCCAAAATGTCTTTTCAGTGGCAGCCTCCCCACGTCTTGGATAAAAGCAATCTGAGCTAAGAACAAAGAGCCACCAGTATCATATCAGGTAGATTGTAATGAACAGATAGCTGAGCATACCAGAAAATAAACACTGACCTTGGTCGAGTATTCCTGAATATATCTGAAATATAGAAATATGTATCTGTATGTATGAAGGAAAGTCAGTATTGCTGGAGGTGAGTGCTGTGCTGGCTCTGAAGAGCTGTGTGACCTGATAGCTGCACAAGGCACTGCAGTTCCTGTGAGCAGTGCTGGTCACTGGCTAGGAGCTGCCCTGTGCTGGCACTCTGATGGGACTGGGTTGATGATCTACTTGATAAATTGAGCCTTGCACTGTGGTAGAAAGAGATTTTAAAGATGGGGTGTTATACTGATTGTCACCAATCGTGTTAAAGCTAGTATGTGACTATAGGACACAAAATAACACAACACTGACACGCAGCTCTCCCAAGGTAAAAAAGAGAGAAGTTTAGTTCTGACTCCCACATTTATAGATTTCCTAAAGTGACAGTGGATTGGAAGGTGACAATGCCACCTCTCCAATGACACTGGACAAACCAACAGTCTGTCAAATTTCTCCTCCTCTATGAAAGAGTGCAGAACAATGAGATATTTACATAAAGTGCGTGAGAGAGTTCATTACAAGAATGTAATCACCAGAAGGGTTAGAAAATCTTAAACAATTGGGGTGACACTAGTAAACTCTACAGGCTTGGGGTATTGAGTGGAAAGAACTTCTGCGTGAGAGGTTCGGCTTTCATGTGTCCCTCCATGTGTTTGTTCACAGCCATTCACGGTGGAGAAAATGGGTACATCTCTGGGGTTTCTCTGCCTCACTGTGAGTTGGTTTTTGTGACGCTGTTTGTGGCCGCCTCAGCCTCGCACCGTGTGTGTGAGTGGGCTGGAGTTGTCCTCTCTGGGACTGCCTTTGTGAGTGCTCCCGGGGCAGTGCTGAGCTCAGAACACTCACCTCATCTCACAGGGATGCTGAGCTCAGTGCTGAGCTCAGAACACTCACCTCATCTCACAGGGATGCTGAGCTCAGAACACTCACCTCATCTCACAGGGAGCCCTGCTCCGCCCGAGTGCGGCTGGGCGCCGCTCTGTGAGAGCACTTGCCTGTGAATCATGCTCTGCACATCAGCTCTGAGGACGTGTGCAGCTGGGAAACAGCCTCCCTGAGATCAGGCAGGCACAGCATCTGCGTCTTGCCTGTCCGCAGAGCCAGCTCCTCTGCAATTGAGGGAAATTAAATTGACGTGCTGGGATTGTCTGGTTTCAGTGTTGACTATTGCTCATCCTGGCTGTTCCTAGGTGCTAATAATAAATAGTTTCCTAGCAGTTCTTGATCTTTTCTACTTTCCAAGACATGAGTGCAATGTGTCTCATCCCGTTCTTCAGACAGACAGATGGAAGAAGCCTGAGGAAGATTTCTGTGTGTGGGTGCAGAAGCTGCTGGAAATACAGCTGTGCTTGTGTTTTGTCCTGTGCTACCTAGTTCTGCCCTGACAGAAGGGATGCAGTCTCATGAAGAGCCTGCACAGCCCTTTGCTTCTCTCTATCCTCCTTACTCCATTTTTTGGCAGCTCCTGCCTCCGAGTTCCTAAAGCTAAAAGAATGTTTTCTTAGAATTCCTTGGTTCCAGGCTCCAGGCTTTGGAGTTCTTTTCAGACGTAGTTCTTCCTGAGAAAACCAGAAAATGTGTTGAGAAATGTAGGTAGTTCAGATGGAAAAAGGCAAGCAAGGAGTTTTCCTCAAGGTTATATGTGTGTGTGTTTATATATTTGTATGTGTACATGCATGTCAGTAAGCAGATGCTCATAGATGTGTGTATGTATGTTAAAGTCTGTCAGAGTTGCTTCTGGGCTTTTCAGCAGCTTCTGGCATTCAGAGGGGGTTTGGAATGGGGCATTTTGGGAGCTGGAGATGCTGTGGGGTGCTGCGTTGTGTATAACATACTGATAACACCACGTGCTGATTTCTGTTTGGTTTTCATGGACAGCAGCCATTTGTGTCAGATACTCAGGAAAGGTGGCTGTGCTGCTGCTTTTCTGCAACAGCAGTCTCCATCTCTGGTGTCTGAAAGCTGCTCAGAGCTAATGTGGGGGAACACTTGACTCTGCCTGCAGAAAAAGCTGTGCTTCTAAAAATGTGTATGCTCGGTGCCAAAAGAACAACTGCTTGGAAATGTCCCTGAGGCTTTGCCAGAGAAGCTGCTGCAGCTCCATGCCAAGGCTCACCCAAAAAGGGAGGATGGCTGTTCTCTATTGCCACAGACACAGTCAGAACTGAGCACCCTTGATGCCTCAGGTGTAGCTTTTCTATGTTTCACATTCTGTGCTGCTTTAGTGTGTGGGTCTGGGTTCCCATCAGGGGATGGTGAGCTCTGTGCACAGAGCAGGGAGACAAAACAATTCCTGCTCCAGCTGGGCACCAAGGACAAATGAGCCCAATCTCAGCCCAGGAGCACAAACCCCGTGGGCTGGAGAGAGAAAAACAAGCAGGGTGGGAGTGCCTGGGCTAAAGCTGGGCTGGGACAATGAACTGCAAGGTGGGAATGGAGCAGAGCTGATCCCAGGGAGAGACCCCGTGCCCGGCCGGGCATTTTGGGGCCATTTTGGGTCATCTTGGGTTCATTTTGGGGCCATTTTGGGTCATCTTGGGGGCAGCCCTGGCTGGGCTCTGGTGCTGCCCCAGGTGCATCCATGGAGGAGATCCTTGGAATCAATCCCTGCTTTATTCTGTGACTCTGTCCAGCCTCACCCAGATAAAGCATCACCCTGAGCTAGGAGAGGCTGGCTAACAAAGGTAATCCAGTGGTGACACGTGCAGGAAAGGCAGTTTCTGCCAAGCGTGGTGGTGCCAAGGGAAGGTGACACAGTGTGCTTGGGTATCTGAAAGGACTAATGCATTCAGGTTGCCTTTCCCTGCTGGGCAGTGCTGGCAGCTTTTCCCTGCAGTGACAGACTGGTCACCCCAGCAGAGTAAACTATGAGGAATGCAGAGAAAAGAGCAGTTTGAATAAGTTGTACAGGAAAAACTAAATGAATCATTTGTCCTTTACAGACCTGTGCTTAGCATCAGAAGTAAAAATTTTATACTAAATTTTAGGAGCAGACACCTTTCCAAATTCTGCATCATTGGTGTCCTTGTGTTGTGTTTCAGGGCTGTGCAGGGACATTTTGGTCTGTGCACCCCTGCATTTGAATGTACTAAAGCAGAATGGGCATGGCAGAATAAAGGTAAAATTCTGCAGTGACTTGCTTTCCTTAGAAGGACTTACTGAGCCTTAAGAAAACTCAGTTTGGACGTGTCTGTTTTGCAGTAAGTCTTTATTCACTTTATGCCTGTTTAATTGTGAATTGTAGAGCAGCAGTGAGGTGATTCCTGCTTTATGCAGCAAACTGCACTTAGCTCTTGTGCTTAAAGCAAGCTCATTCCTAATAAAATTGTTTATTATTTTTTAGATACCTTGAGTCAGTTACTGCAAATTAGTTTTATTTATGTTGTTTCCTTTTAGCTTCTAGCATGTTCATAAATATTTTTCTTAAGAGACCTTTCTGTCAAACTGAGAGCACTCTTTTAAATATTTTTCCTGCAGCAGTTGTTAAGCAACGAATTTCAGGCTGATGCATTGAATTGTCAGATAAATAGAGGAATCAACCCCAGCAGTGTGGATCCTTTTTCACTTTGCCAGCAGGGTGACAGATAAATCAGTCCCTGCAGTAACAGGAGCAGGGTAGGGTGCACGTGTTCCATTATCCATGATTGCATCACTTATTGCAGGATGGCATTATTCCATTCCTTGTGGCATTTCTGCAGTGTGGTGTGCCTGCTGTGGTGTAGGATGCCACCCTTCACTCAGCTTTCTCTGGACACGCTGGTTTCAGAGCCCTGGCTGTGGGTGGTGGCCGTGTCCCTGGGCAGGTTGTGTGATTGATCTGGGGCAGAGGCAGTTCTGCCCCAGATGCCAGGGCTGGGAGGAGCAGGGTGTTCTGGTGGGGGGCACGGGGGGCTCCTCCCTCCCTGGGCACTCAGTGGGCACTGCAGGGGTGCAGAAGGGCTGGGCAGGGGCTCGGGGAGCTTTGAGGCTGGAGGAGCTGATCTCTGGTGAGCTCAGGGGCTGAGAGCATGGCTTGTTTTCAGGGAGCTGGGAAGAGCTGAACTGCAGCTCATTTGGAGCTGCTGACAAGAGTGATGTTTGCAGAGGCTGATGGTGAATTGACTTCTGATTTAAACAGGCATTGGTGGCTGGAGAGATAAAATAAGCATCGACATATCATCCTGCCTATAATCAGGAAAGTGGCCTTTGGTGATCATCTTGTTGCACAAAGGACACCCGTGAAAACCTTCTGCAGCAAACTTTGTTTTCATGCATCTTGTTAAAAATTTAGGTTTTTTCACTCATTGAATCTGTAACTTTCCACTTTTTTTACTTTATCTAAAATATCAGGTGCATGCTCTTCAGTCATAATGTCATATATATATTTGATGTTAAATATATAATACAGATGTTAAAATATTTGAAGATCTTTGCAGGGTTAATAATTTTAAATTAGTGAATAATAGTGAATGATTGTCATTCATTGATTTGGCAAACGAAAATACTGTTAGAAGTCACAGAACATATTTTGATTGTAACTATCATATTCCAGAGTTTATGCTGAGGAGTTGGATACATTTGGTTATGAAAGGGAAGAAAGTCACAAATGAATTAAAGAAAATTACAGCAGTGAATGTTTAAACACTAGAAAGCAAACAGGTGTGGCATGAACCATCCAGTGAAATACACCCCAAAGCCTTCCTTTCTGACTTTCTTTCTACAAATCAGCTCTGCAGACCTTGTTAAGCCTTGCTTGTCTGTAGTCATTGCTGTGAAAACATAAACAGGCAGAAATTAAAAATAAAATCTTGGTGTAAAAAGGCTTCTCTAAGTCCCTACCCCCACCTGGTCAGCAGCAAGGCCCTTCTGCCTTTGAGGGCTGACCCAGAGGGGCTGTGCTGCTCTCCAGGTGTCACCCCTCACCTGGAGGCAGTGCTGAGGGTGTTCCTGCACCTCTGCACGGAGACACCTGCTGATTTGGCACAAGGGGTGGCAGGGCAGGGAGCAGGGGTTGGGAAATGGATCTGCAGAGGTTTTGAGGGACTGTGTTGTATGAACTTGTCTGAGCATTCAGGGTCCACCCACAAGCCACTTCAAAAACTGAGAGACTTGACAAATCCAATTAAAGCACATGATGGACCACGGTTAGATGACTTGTTTGAAGGATGGAGTTCTGCACCTTGGCTGAAGGAACTCTGCAAAATGGGTTTGTATGCACTGATTGTTGTCATGGCATTGTTAGTGATGGTGCCTTGTGTGCTTCACTGTGCGCAGCAAATGATGAACAAGGCCATCAAGGAAGTTTTTTTCTGCCCAGAAGAGAGAGGGAAATGTGAGAAATTGATTTGCAGAGTTCTCAGAGCCTGACAGAAGGCTCTCACAGTGTGCATCCGTGTGCAAGCTCTGAGACAAGAAGTGCTGACTCCGAAATGCCATGGAATGGACAGACACTGCTGAGAGAGAAATGCAGCTGGAAACAAGTTTCACAGGGTGGCCTTGCAGATGGGACTGCACACCTTGGAGAAACAGAGCTGTGAGAGATGCACTGCAGTGGGACCCACGAGGGGAGATTGCAGATTATTGCCTTTAGGGCATCTGCAGCATGGTGTGGGTGAAGCTGACAGGCCAAGAAACACTCACAGTGTGCTGTAATTAGGAAATTGTTAATTTCTGATTGTGATGGAGTGAATTACAACATCTGTGCTGTCCCACCCTTCAAATGAGACTGAAAATGGAATCAAAGTTTTTAAAACGCCTCTCAGTTGCTGCATCTCTGGGTCAGGAAAAGGCATTGTCCAGCACCAGGGGAAAAAGGCAAGGAAGAAAACAGCTGACTGGGGCTGGTGTTTTCCTTTGCTTGAAAGATGTTTGCTCATCTTGAGATGGGTTGGGGAGAGGGGACTCCAGAGAGTGTAAAGACTGAAAACTTAATTTGACCAGTCAGTTGAAGGCAGACCAGGATCACTGAGCATGTGCTGGGACACGTCTGGTTAGTTGGACACGTGTTGTGGGAATTACCTCTCCTTTTGGAGAGCTGGGCCTCAGAGATGTGTTGATCCTTTCAGCAGGTGGGGGTGTGTAGAAAGTGAGCAGAAAGTGTCTGTTTTCCCCTGTGAGGTTGGAAAGCCCTGCTAAAAGGGTGTAGATTAACTTCCATGCTGTAACACCTGCACAGTCCCTCTCGCTGGCACAGTTCCAGTCTTCTCAAAGCACTTGGCTGACTCACATCCCACGGGGTGTGACAGTGGCTGGAAGCCCTGGGGCCAGGTGGGTTCTGTGTGTGTCTCTTCGCTGGAGCTTTCTCCTGGCCCGTGGCTCAGTGCTCAAGGCTGGCAGGGCCACCATGAGTTCTTATGTGTGGGTTTTGAACCAGCATTTTCTGTTCAGTGCTTACCAACCACTGTGCAAATGGCAGTGATAAGGCAGCATCCAGTCTTAATTCCAGCCAGCAGTTAGGGACAACAGGCAGTGTGGAAGTGCTGCATCCTGTGAGGGTTGGTGTGTGTGGTGGTGCTGCTAGACTGAGAGGAAGTGCTGATGTAACTGGGAGAAGTGGTGCAGCTGCTGGCACGAGGGGTTGTCAGCAATAACCCATCCTCGGCTGCCCCGACTGCAGTGAGGCTAAAAGAAATCCAGCTCTTGGGCTCTACAGCATGGACAAAACTCTTCCAAAGGGTAACTAAATGTGGAATGGGATAGGATAATAGCTTAAGCTTGATCATCAGTCCTTGGTGAAGACGTGTTTGTATCTACCTTGCAGGTGTGCTGCACCACCTCTTGCAGTCTCTCTTCTGGCTGTGCCTGCTGCTGTTTGGCTTTGCTTTATTTGCACTTTCACAGAGGTTACAGGACACATTGAAAGCAATACAGCACACTTGGAAATGTTTTCAACCTACTTTAAAAGCCTTTTTCTTAATTATTTACCCATTCAACTCCTAACAAAGCAAAGACAAAAGAAACTGCACCTTTGTAACCTCCTTCATGATGGGAGTGTAAAGACCTGAAAGTTTATTTTTTTTTCTTTGCAGGTTACAGGATGACAGAATTAGGTTAGAAAGGATGGAAAACCTCAATTTTGAGTACAGCCATGCTTTCCAGAGGGTTACTGACTTCTATGCAAAAGAGGTGCCTGGTACTGCAGGTATGTTCATTCAGATTTTTATGCAAAAGAAGTGCCTGACATTACAGGTCTTTCATTGCAAATATCTTTGAAGCATGCACCCTATTAGCCTTTACAGTCACACAGGCTTCTGGCCACCTTTGCTTCATTCTCTGCACAGTGGGATCTCATTTTGAGCTTGGAGGAAAAGGAACATTATTTAAATAGAAACGAAGCAGGGCCACCATTACTTTTTTTCATAGCTTGAAGGTGTGTGTTTAGACAGGTTTAAATTTAAACATCATAACAGCTGAGGGGGATTACTCAACATCTGAAATGTTCCTCAAGTTCACAGAATATCTGGGGCTGGAAGGTTCCTCTGGAGCTCACCCAGGCAGGGAGCCCTGGTCAGGGGCACAGGAAGGTGTCCAGCTGGGCTGGGCTGTCTCCAGCCAGGGACACTCCAGGTCCTCCCTGGGCAGCTGTTCCAGGGCTCTGCCCCTCCAGGGACACAAGTTCTTCCTCCTGCTGCCCTGCACCTTGCTGCCCTTGGTTGGATGGGCACTGCTCTCAGCCTGTCACTGGTCACCATTGAAAAGAGTCTGGCACCATCCTTTGACACCCCTTTGAGGTATTTATATGGATTGATGAGATCCCCTCTCAGTCTTCTCTTCTTTAGACTAAACAGGCTCAGCTCCCAGTCTTTCCTCATAAGAGATGCTCCAGCCTCTTAATCATCTTTATGGCCTCCACTGGACCCTCTACAGCAACTCCTTGTCTTGTTTGAATCTGGAGCCCAGAACTGAACACAGCATTCCAGATGTGGCCTTACCTGGGCAGGGCAGAGGGGCAGGATCCCACCCCCGACCTCTTGGCCATAATCTTCCTGATGCATTCCAGGATCCCCCTGGCCCTCCTGGTCCCCAGGAGACTGCCAGCTAATGGTCAATTTGCCATCCACCAGCAAGCCTAGGTCCTTCTCCACAGAGCTGGTCTCTTGTAGGTCACTCCCAATCTGTTCTGGTACTTGGGGTTATTTTTCCCCAGGCACAGGACCTGTAGTCGCCCTTGCTGAACCTCCGTAGGTTTCTCTCTGCCCAGCTGTCTCAAACAGTGTCCCCTTGGTGGGCACAGTGTCCCCAACCCCTGCTGGCCACTCCTGGTGACCTTTCCTTCTGCAGGCTTGGTGCTGACCTGCAGAGCCACCTGTCCCATCACCTTCCCAGGGATGGAGGTGACTCCTGGGAGTGTCCTGGGCCCTCCTCCTTGCCCTCTTTGAAGACAGGAGTAACATTCTTTTTAACTAAGTTCTAAAGGTCTTGCAGGTGAGAACAGCTTTAAAAACATCCCTGTAAAAACCTGCAACTGTGTGGGTTTTTAAAAGTACCAGATTGTGCTGTGAGTTTTCCTGTTGTTGCAGCTGGAGCAGGCACTGTAGTAGAGCATTGTGCACAAAAATGAAGATGTCAGAACTTCATTCTTAGTTTGTATATTTAGAAGTGTGTTATGCCAACAGTTAGTAATTTTTAATGAAGAAAAACCCATGAGTCAAATGTTTTGTGTTTCATCATGTGTTTGCACTGCTGCAATGTGTCTGCATTATTTGGAGCCATAAGTGTTATTTTGGAGCCTTGCTTTGTGTTGATTTATAGATGTCATGAAGCACTGTATATACATTACAGATTTCTATTAGAATAACTTCAAAAGCAGATTATCCTTTTTCTGCACAGAAAATAAACATTTACCAAGAAAAATTATTTTTTTTAGGTCCTCAAAACCTATCTGTAATACTAAGCTTGGATAAGCCTATTATTTGCTCTCTGGCAGCAGTAATTACATATCTCAAAGAATTTAATTTGGAAAAGATGCTTTACAATCCAAGGTAAGTTGCCTTATATAAATTTCCAATTCAAAGCACCACTTCTTGCAGGTTTCAGCAGACAGTTTGTTATGAAAAACTTGCTAGTGATAAACATAGTCTTTGTAAAAATTACACTTTGCATTTGATTTCCAAATCAGACCTGAAAGAATCAAGTGGTTCCTTTGAGTGGTGTTTGAGGAGAACCTTTGTGAAGTCTGTTGGTGTAGACATTACTGTCAGTGATGGGAATGAGCCTGTTCTGCTGCCAGGTGTTACTGAGAACAAACAAGGTGCAAAAACTGATAGATACTTGGGAAAAAAAAATTAAAGTTTGTTGGTATCAGCTGTTGCATCTCAACCTCAGTTTTATGGTGTAACCAAAATGTGGGGCTTTTCTGGGCAGCTTTAAAAAAAAAATAATTTACTGTTAAAACTTAGCCTTGCAGATGTCACTGCAGTTTGCCAGCAGTGTGCAAATAAAGTTTTCTTTCTGTAGCTCTGGAGGCAGGTGTAAACTCTGTGTTGCAATGATCAGGCAGTCTGCTTCAGACTCAGCAGGTCTGTTTGAGCTGTTGAGTCTAGTTACCAGTGTTAAGGAGAATTGTTTAACACACCCAAGGCTTTCTGGAAGGTCCCTTGGCTGGGCTCAGGGGTGAGCAGGAGTGGGGAGAAGGATCATGGCAAAAGCTTTTGCTAGAGCACCACCATTTGTGCAAAGTTTCTGCAAAACCACACAGACATGGATATAACATTGTCACCTCGTAAGCAGTCCCAACACTTGGGTTTATTAGATATGCTGAGATGAGTACTCAGGATTTGTGACAGGCTTATGCAGGGGGAATCAAATGAAAATGGAAAGGTGTCACTGTTAAAGCTTTCCTTATCCTGTCTTGCATAAGTATAAATCATTGCTGTCCTACCTGGCTTAGCTTTGGAAATATCACTGAGGCTTATTAAATAAAACAGCTTTATCTGTCCTGGATTCTCTGCAAAATACTCTCCCAGTTGTCTCAGTATTCCTCTGTCCCATAAGTATGCAGGGTTCAGTAAAGTCAGTCTGGCTGCAGACTGGAAATTTAGAAATATGTCCTGTCATCTGTAGGCCACTCACATGTTGTGTGGGGTTCTGAGAGTTTGAAGCCCAGTTTTGAAGGGCTCCCTGCATTACCAGTTTAGATTACCAGCTGCCTTTGAAGCATCAACTGCAGGTGCCAGTTTTACACACTGCTGAAACACTTCCCCAGGTGTCCACCAAAACATTTGGAAATCATACACATGTTCTGAATTTTGGGATGGATTTCTTTCCTTAAGTTGCCCTTCTCTCCAAGTTGTACTTGAACGTTGTCAAAAGGTTTGGTGTGCTGATAGAGCTGATGGGCAAAGAGTTCCTGTGGCACCTTCCCTGCTGGTCCATCAAGGGCTCTGCTGGTCTGTGGTGCTCCTGCATGGTGCTGTGCCTGCTTTCCTTCTGTGGCTGCCTGTTTAAAAAAAAGTAATTGTTTTTTTAGTAATTGTTTTTTTAGTAATTGTTTTTTTAGTAATTGTTTTTTGCCATAGCTGGAGAAATCTTGTAGAACTTGTGAGGAAGAAAATGAATTCCAAGGAAATGCCATGTCATGGTCAGCTCGTGGGTCACTGCTGTCACAGTGCCCTGTGTGAATGTTCTTTCAGCTGGAGAAAATGTGAAATCCATCTTTTATGTAGAAGTAATTCTGTAGCAGAGGACAAATGTAATTATGTGGAGGCTTATGCAGCAGCAGTCAGTCACATTTGTAACAGCTGCATCCTAAAATCAAGTACATTATAGACTGGGAAGGAAAAGCACTAAATCTCAGCATTGGCATTTGCCTGCTGAAGGTTGCTCTAATGGATTTCTGGGGACTGGATGAGCATCTGAGGGAAAAGGCAAAGAAGTACTTAATACCTTGGTGAACTTGTGTGAAGAAATAAAATAACATTTCTTGAGATAACTTTGTGGTCAGGAGCCTGGATTCTGCTGTGTTTGTTTCTAAAGCCTTTGTGCTGCAGCTACCCAAGTTCCACTTGCTGCTTGTAGTGTGTCATGGGGATCAGCAAACTGAGCCAAATGTTCAGGAAAACTCAACTTCAACACTTTCTCCTAATGCCAGTGAGATACTGTCTAAATACCAAACAGTGAAAGACTTTTAGGCAAATGATGTCAGGCTCATTAATGTCCTGAATTAGGAAATGGAAGAGAAACAACTTCCACTCCATTGTCAAGGAACTTGAAATTCCTAGAAGAATTCAGGTCAGTGAGCATGAACAGATGAGTCAGAGAGCATGAAGTGGGAGTTGTGAGGTGGTTTTCAGTTTGTGAATGTGTCACAGGTCTGGATGAAGAATACCTGTTTGATGGGAAGAATGACAGAAAAATCCATTTCACCTCTGTACCTTCTTTGGACAAACACTCTTTTCCCAGCTGGAATAAAAAGTTTCCATTTCAGTTTAGTGGGAAGAGTCATAAGTTACCATGTGAGTCAAGGAATGGTGGGGTGAAGCAGGTTTTGCTCTCATATTTCAATGAAGTTTTAAAATCTACTTTTAAGATCCTAAAAAAAGCAAAACATTACAAAGAAATAAAGATTCCTGCCACAGCAGGACCCCCAAGCTTGGCTTGGTTGCTTTAGATTTCCAGCAGCAAGTAAAAATGTATTTAATAATGAATGGTACAAGGTTTTGTTAATCAGTGTGTTCTAATACCTTTACATACAGAGAGCTTTATTAAAGGCTTTTGTCAAGAAGTTAGTACACATGTAGGAGAGGTTTTCAGGCACATTTGAGTACCCAGTTTTGTTTGAAAAAATCATCATTGGCATGGCAGTTGCTGAGGAAATGTGTCATGGTGTGTTTCAATTTTACCTTTGTGTTTTCCAGCATGTTGGGTATGGAGGAGAGAGATTTTGTAGATAGTGGTTTGTCAGTTTTGAACAGTGGTGGATGAACTTCAAGAAATGCAGGAAATCATACACAAAACAAAGAGGGATTCAGATCAAAAGTTCTAGCCCTGTGTGGAAATAGTCACTACTGAGTTTAAACCTGGTTAATTAAATACAAAACACAGTCTTGGGCTTGACACCCTTTGTTGCACATATGGGGGTAAATGTCTTTGGTATGGAACCTTAGGAAAGCTAGTGCTTCTGAATAATGGAGAGACTTGTTTTTGCTGCTTAAAGCTTTTAGGGATTCCTGCCTTTCCTGTCTGTGAAAGTTGATTTAGTGGTTTATTCACCGCTCAAAGACATAGACCCTGGAGCTCTGTAAAAGGTAATTGAGCAAAGAAAATCTTGCAGCTTCCCTCAGAAACATTAGAGATTTGGAAAATTAAAGCAGTTGAAAGTTCTTGATCTAAATAACATGCATTTGCTTAGGCTGAGATACCGAGTATGAAATTATGTGTTTTATCTCCTGTGGGGAAGATCAGGAACACAGCACACTGAAACCACCATCCCCTGCAAGCTTCTCCAGAGGCAAAAATCACAGAATCCCAGGCTGGTTGGGATCAGAAGGGACTTTCAGGTTTCTCCACTGCCACCCCTGCCATGGCAGGGACACCTCCCACTGCCCCAGTGTCCAGCCTGGCCTTGGGCACTGCCAGGGATCCAGGGGCAGCCCCAGCTGCTCTGGGCACCCTGTGCCAGGGCCTGCCCACCCTGCCAGGGAACAATGTCTTCAGGAAACTAAATCTCTCCTGCCTTAGTTTATACCTGTTCCCCCTTGTCCTAACTGCCTGTGTAGAAAGTTGCTCTACTCTTTTTTATGAACCCCCTAAGTACTGAAAAAATGACACAGATGATCCAGTTCTCCAGGTACAATAACAACTGAAGTCTGGGGATGTGCTGAAGCAGAGCAGTAACCTTTTCATACTCATCATCGTGTGGTCCTGCTCTGAAAAGGTAATTTTTTGGGCAGGAACCTCATTCTCATGAGTGTTCCCTGTAAGATTCCTAAATCTCCCTGGCATCTTCTGTTTGTTTACTCTCTTCCTTCTGTAAGCCCAGGGATGACTTGACCCTGCCTTGCCACGCTCCTGTTGTGGACTTCCCAGCTGCTTCCATTGCTTCCCACTGGGTTCTGTGCTGCTGGGTGCCCCGGGAGCTGCAGGGCTGTGCTTTGAAGCTGGGGTCACAGTGTCAGCTGCAGGAGGAGGTTTGGCCTCGTGGTGAGTGGCTTCTGAGAGGTCAGCAGTGCCAGGAGGGCTGGCAGCAGCACGTCAGCATTTCACACCAGGCTTGGGCCGGGACCTCTGCTGCAAAACCAGCCCTGACTCCATGGCTGCCCACAACCTTCTCCTGCCACTGGGTCTCTAAGTGCCTTATAAAGAATGTGGGGTTTTTTTTCACATTTTTATCAAGTTCTGATCCCAAGCTGAAGGAAGATGAGTGGGTGGAAGCAAAACGTGTTCTGTGCTGTGACATGTGGAGTTGTTGGTTGGGCATATCCTGCAGTTGATCTTGGCTGTTACTCGTGTACTCTAAACTCCCAATTACCACCATTAATAGCAGGGTGAAGTAACTCAGATAAAGAAAACACCTGGGTAATGTAAGACACACATAATTTATGCTGTGAAAACAACTGCAGCTTGTCTGATCTGAAAGAGCTGTAAATACACTGTGAAAGAAGAGTAAATCCACTGTGCAGTGGAACAGAGGGAGTTGTCTTCAGGCACTCCTGAGCAGCCCTGCTGTGAGCAGAGTGTGTCCTGGGCTGGCTGCTCTAAACCCAGGAGAGGTGTGGCAGCACCAGAACCAGGAAAATCCACACTCGTGAAGCTCTGATGAGACAGGGACACCCAGGAGCATCCTTGTGGCTTTGGAGAGCAGGTGGGAGGGCTTGGCTGTCACCCAGCTGGGTTTAAGAGACCAGAGGCTGGAGCAGTGGCAAACTGGGAAACTGCATTGGTCCTGGGTGCAGAAAGGTGCTTTTGGAACAGCAGATGGGATTTGCTGTTTCATGCAGGGAGTGGGAGCCAGGCAGAAGTCATTCCTCATTAATTTCTGCCAGTGTCAGCAGTTGTGACTGAGGATAATAAAAAGAAGTATTGTATTTTGTTGCTTACAATATTGTGTAATTTGGAAAGTGTGTTGGTTTTGCCTCCAGTGTTTTCTTTTGCTGGTCAACTTCCTTGGTTTCTGAAATAGCACACAAAGCAGAATAATTATGACTGTGGGTACAGTTCTGAGTCAGCTGTACTTCCAATCTGTCATTAAACTTCTTGAGGGCCCTCAGTTGAATCTGCTTTTTTTACAATTCTGTGGAAAATACTTCTAATTTGACCCATTATTTAGGAAAAAATTTGGTAGCAGGCCCAAGCACCTGCACATGACATAAATATATAAGATTAGTCTCTGAATATTTCACATTTCTGAAAGTTTTGGTGCTGTTCTTGTCTTTAGTGTAGCAGCAAAGCAGCTGTGTGTGTAACAGGGAAAGGTAGAGCATTCAAGTACTTTTCCAGAGGGTTTAAAGTGGAATGCACTGAAAAACTTGTTGTGGGTCAGAGAAGTCAGGGAAACTGTTGGAAATCTTCCC
Source organism: Serinus canaria (assembly GCF_022539315.1). Lineage (NCBI taxonomy): Eukaryota > Metazoa > Chordata > Aves > Passeriformes > Fringillidae > Serinus > Serinus canaria. The sequence continues at coordinate 8,603,204 of NC_066343.1, forward strand.
CAGCAAGTGGCTGTGCTTAGTCTTGGAGAGCAGAGAGTGCCCTGGATTCTGTGCAAAGGGCAGCCAGCAGGATGATGAACCACAATCATGGCTTGGCTTGTCAGAAGCATTTAGTGGGGATGTGGCACTGCCCAGTCCTGACTGCTGCCTGTGTGCCTGAGACTGGAATGGTTGTCAGGCCTCATGGGACTGCACAGCTAACACCAGTGTTTTATTGATGCTGATTCCAAGGCAACACAGCCTTTGGCTTGGTCTCATCCAGTTCTGCTAAGGGGTATCCAAAACTCAGGTAATTTTGGTGGTGGTTATTTCATATTGAAACAAAACCAAGTAGTTTCAGCCTCCCCTATTTCTGTTTTCCTTAAATGCACTTGCAAGCTGTTTAAATTTGCAGTAGTTATAAAAAGAAATATGTATTTTGATACAATATTTTGATGATGAGTTGTGTTAAAAATTTGTTCCATTCTTGAAGTATTAATTGGTAGTCCTGTCACTGCTGAATTGTAAACTGAGTAAGTTAACCACTTAGTGGGAAAGGGTTGGATAACAGGAGGGCTGGACTGTATTCAGAGCTTTGTCAGAGTCATTGTAGGAGATGGGGAAGTGAGTCTGAAATTTTATTTTCCCAAGCAGAAAGGTAAAAGAAGTCACTAGTGTTCAGTTCTTTATTTGAAGAGATTTTAATTTCTTGCTTGACTTTTACAAATTTATCTGTGAAGCTGTTGAATTCTCCACTGTGAGAAACCTGAGATTGTTTCAGTGCTCTGCCCTTGCCCAAAATTAAGATAAAATATCTGAAATTCCTCTCCCCAGCAATTTCAAACGGTTGTCCAGTGAAACAGAATACATGACAATTAATGGGACAACAATGAAAAATCTTGAAATTTTACAGAATCAGGTAAGGACAAATGTAACCTTTTTTAATAAATGCTGAGATGTTCATGGCTGTTTGACATACTTTTCCCAATGAAGTTCATCAGGTTTGCAAATTTGACCCATAATTAAATGATTTTCAATGGAATCAGACTGAAGGGAGAGAACATCTTCAGAAGCAGAAATGAAGTTAATCTGTACTAACTTTCAGTGTGAGTTAGGAGCTGTGCTGCACTTTGACTGACAAAGAACTTTCCTGAAGTTTAATGTCTTCAGCAACTGCAGCTGAGTGATGTCTGCAGCAGGGCTTGTTTTGGTGCTCCTGCTCAGAACTTTGTGCACAGACTTATTTTAACTGTTTAATTTCCCCTGGTCATTTCCTAAAAACCATTTTCAGCCAAAGGAAAAACATACTGAAGGATTTTACAACTCCTGGAGGTTCTTCACGTAAGGCATTGTTGATGAATAGAATTGATAATGAATGTGCAGTTGCCATATCTTAAAGCCCAAAATCAATGTTTTGAATAATGTGAGCATCCTCCAGGTGCCAAACTGACAGACCAGGTAAAAGAACAAAGTTATTGTCATTATTTCAGACTGACATGAAAACAAAAGGAAGCCTGCTCTGGGTGTTGGATCACACTAGGACTGCGTTTGGACGTCGAAGGTTGAAGAAGTGGGTGACCCAGCCTCTGCTGAAAGTGGGGTGAGTGGTGCCTGGTGCTGGGCAAATCCTCTGCTGAAAGTGGGGTGAGTGGTGCCTGGTGCTGGGCTCAGCCCTTGATGAAAGTGGGGTGAGTGGTGCCTGGTGCTGGGCTCAGCCCTTGATGAAAGTGGGGTGAGTGGTGCTTGGTGCTGGGCTCAGCCTCTGCTGAAAGTGGGGTGAGTGGTGCCTGGTGCTGGCCAAATCCTCTGCTGAAAGTGAGGTGAGTGGTGCCTGGTGCTGGGCTCAGCCTCTGCTGAAAGTGGGGTGAGTGGTGCCTGGTGCTGGGCTCAGCCTCTGCTTCTGGCATGACCCTGAGAATGCCCAGGGAAGTTGTTTGTCCCCAGGAGCTGAGATGCACAGCAGAGTCTGCACAGCCAATGGCACACTAGCAGGGATGGGTGCTCTGTGTAGGTTTGCAGGAGTTAAACCCCTCTTTTGGGCTGAGAGAAGTAGTGATGGGTTTGGACCAAGGTAGAAATGCCTCTGCAGGAATCAGTGGGCACCATTCTAATTCTGTTCCCTTTTTCAGGCAATGAATGAGGATGACCTGGGATTGGAAGTTGTTTTGTTCCCAAACTTGCCAATTAATGTTGGGTTCTCCCCTGCCTCACAAGTATTTCCATCCCTAATGTGTTTAATTTCCTCTGAGGTAGCTCTGGCTGCCTTTGTTATCCCTGTGGACGATGTATTGCACAGGAGAGGGTTCCTTTTATTAATCCTGCAAGGTGAAGGTTATTTGGCCCCTCCAGTGTTTGGACCTGTGCCTGATTGATCAGTGCTGCAGAAATGCTGTGCTTTGCAGCAGTGCTATGCTGCTGCTCTCTTGTCTCAGTTCTGAAATGGACTCTATCTTCTCTGATTTCTCTTGGCAGACTCAGTTGGAGTGCTGTGGTTGAATGTGTGTAAATAGCAGTGCTGTGTCCATGGGCTGCCCTCAGTTTGAGTTTTTGGATCCATTCATTTGAATATGTGCCTCCTGAGCATTGTCAATGTACAGTTCACTGGAGGTGTCACTTTGTTCCCTTCACTTGTAGCATACAGCAGATATTTTGACTTGGTTATCCACAGTATTTTTCCCCTCTGTTTTACTGTTGTACATCAATTAAGCAGTTTTAATGGTAATTACTTTTTTTGACACGTTTAATTGTGAGATATACCATTGTTTTAGCATCTTGCTGTTGTTGGTAATTTACAACTGTTTCTTCAGAAGCATTTTTTTTTTCCTTGACCAAATCTGGTATGTTAAAGCACTGTACTTCTGCAGCATCACTGCTTAATTTTATTATTAGCCTTTTTCTAGTAAGTTAATTTCAGTGGCCCTTTTTTTGTTGTTGTTTTTTTTATTTCTTCTGATAATAGCTTTCGTGTATCTTTCCCACTTCCAAAGGCTTTTGATGTAACCATCCTAAACAGCATGGGAGTTAACCAGGGCATTGTGTCATGAAAAGCATTTAGGTGGCATTTCAGGGCTGCTTTGCAGGGATAAATGTAAATAAATCAGTTTATTTCCCTCCCTGCCCTGCAGACATGCCGGGTGTGTGTGTGCAGCTGTCAGTGGAGGGAGCCAGAGCATTGAGGATGGTCCTGGGCAGGAGCTGGCTGGGCTCCTCCCGGGGCTGGCCACAGCGAGTGACCACAGGGAGTGACCACAGGGAGTGACCACGCCCGTGGGGCAGCAGCTCAGCCACCCCTCCTCAGGGAAACGGAGCTCTTCCTCCTACCCAGCACAGCAGGCAGAAACTGCTTCCCCAGCACTTCCAGCAGTGTATTCAGTTTAAATTCTCCCTTGTCCCATGCAGGACCAGCCTCTCAGGCTCGTGGTTTTCCTTCCTCCTCTTACCCCTCTCCCCTTCCTCCTGCTGCAGGGTGATGCTGGGCACTGTCAGGCCACTGTGGCTGGAGGTGATGGTGCTTCTCAGTACTGCTTGAGGCTGAAAAGGCTGTTTTGCTCTGTGTACTGCTCCCTTTCTGACTCCCGGGTTGTAATTTGACATAGCTGGTGCATCAGGCATCTGGCAGTGTTGTTCCCAGGAATGCACACAAACGCACTCAGAGAACATTCGTAATTGCAATTCACCTGTGCCTCCTGCAGTGACATTCTCAGGGGAAGGAAGGCTCCTGTACTGCATCTTTCCCACTCCGTGAGTAGGTGTATCAAGAAGTGAGAGGCTGTAATTACTGCTTTGTGCCTTAGAGTTGGAAATCACTTGGGATGATGACTAAATTTCCTGTGAAGAAACCATACATTAGGGTGAATAAAGATGGAATGTGTACAGACTCATTTGGGCAAACTTGAAGATACTCTCTAAATCACCAGTGATGCAATACATGTAGAGACAAGATGTATACATTTGGGGAAAAAAGAAATGGCAGGAAAAAGTTCAACCAAGAGGTGTGTAGTGTCCTCAGTTACTCACCTGGGCACACAAAGATAATGAGATAAGAGTGTATCAGCTTCTTAGGAGGAGAGAGGGAGGTTGTTCTTCTGCAGAAGTTAAGTATTTGTGGTTATAGAAGTGTTATCCTACCTCTGAAATCCAAGTTCCATCGAGTGCCTTTGTCACCTGGTGTCTGTGAGTGCAAGAGAAGGGGATGATGGCCTGGAGCATTTGTGGGTGAGGGGAGGCTGCTGTCCCCTCTCGGGCAGTGGAGAGGGGCCAGAGCAGCCAGGGGGCTCAGGACAGCTCTCAGCATCCAGGCCTGTGTGCAGTGCTGCCATCTGAGATGCAGGGAGCTCTCAGAACTTTGGGTCTGAAAGCCAAAGCTGAGGATCAAACACAGGATTGGATCTGAGACCTTGGAAAAGGCTCCCACACTCAGGTGCTGAAGTGAGAATGTGCATTTATAGTTTATAGCAGAGACACGTTGAGCTAAGGAAAGGAAAGTTGACAGTTTTAGAGTTTAAGATACAGAAAAAATAAAAGTAGTTCCAGAGGTAAAGAAGGAGTTTGGAATGCAGCACTGTAGGTTTGTGTGCCATAACATGGTTGGCTAAGGAAATTACACTGTAGCATGAGTCCATGAGACAAAATATTTAAGGATTGGGTTAAAAGCATAAATATCCTTTGTTGGCAGTGTTTTATTGGTCAATAAATCCTTCAAAGGTCTTGTAACTAAAGGTCTTGTGACCTTCTGAGATATGCAGTGAAGATGTGAGCTGAACTCACCCTTCCTGCCCATGTAAAAGATAAGAAAAATAAACCACATCGTCATAAAGAGTTCAAAGATTCCATCTCAAATTCTTTCCAAAATTCCCCACAAGTGAATTATCACAGTGCCACAGTTACAAATAATTTCTTTCCTAGTGGGAAATAGATCTCAGAGCCCCTGAGGCTGATGTCAAAGTCACTGCTCCTTCAGTACCTACATGAGGAGGAGAAAGATAAGGTTCACGTGGGCCTGGCTGAGCTGACCTGGCTCTGGCCTTCATCCCTTTTTAAACATCCTTGTTTATTTGGGATGTTGTCCTGTACAAACCCTGCCCTGCACATGGCCAGTCTGAAACCTGACCTCTGCAGAATGTGTCCTTCCCTGCCTCTGTATTATCCACAGTTACCCAGCGCCTCCCTCCTTCCCTTCCAGGATCTTCTTTGCCTTTCCCTTCCTCAGGTGTCAGGAGTGCTGACTGCCCACCTGCAGTGCAGAAAGACAGATACACAAATAAACACTGCATCCTTCCCCTGGCTGGGCGTGAGTTTGTGTCTGTGCCTTGCTCAGCTGGTGATTCTTGCACAGCTCCTTGGAAATCTCTGTTTTGGATCTGTCAGGCACACAGCCTTGTCCAGGCTGGCTGGAGGTGGAGTTCAAAACTGGAGAAGGGATTTCTGGTGGCAGGGAGGAGGGAGAGACCTTGCTGTGGAACTGGGGAGAACCTGGCTGCTCCTGGCCTCTGCTGCAAAAGTGCTTCCTTTGAGCTAAAAGGATTTCCAGAGCAGAATTGTAAAAGCTTAGGGATGTGTGTGAGATAAGCTGGAAGGCTGTTTGATACCAGCACACCAGTTTGCACAGTAATCTCTCTCTTTGGGGTGTTCTCTACAGATGTTTGAGGGTTTCTGTGTTTGAGGTAGTTTAAGCAGGCTAAGTGACCCACCAGTGCCTGGATTGTATTTCTTTAATATTCTTTTGTCTCTGTTGGATCTTTGGTGTTGCATATGGTGTGCCTGCATTTATTTTTAGCAAGATAACCTGATCTATTTTAGGTAAAGCTGATTGTTTAAATCTTAAGAAAGGAGAAAATTGTATCTGTTTAGACAATTGCCAAAAACATGTCAACCTTTGCCTTGTGCTTCAGAAAATTTTAATTACCTCTCAAGAGCTGTATTTCCATTTTTTCCCTGGGATTCCAGCATACTTTGTCCCCAGTTTCTTCCAGGTCTGGATGAGATGATGCTTTGGTAATACTAAACCTTGTGAGATGGTATTGATAATTACTGTTAGTCTGAATGTGCTTTGTCCACAGGAGCTCAGAAGGACTGTCAGTGTAGCAAATTCAGAACTGCAGAGTTCAGGACTACAGACAGTTCCTCATCCACTCCTGAAGGAGAGGAGGTGTGAATTGGCATTACTAATGCACCATGACCTGCTTGGAGGATGTGTTCTGTAGAACTGGCAAGAGGAGGGTCCCTGTACAGTGAGATTGGCAATGACATGTGTTTTGTGATAGAAAGCAATGTCTTGTTCTGCATTTTCTCACTTAGAATGCATCGAGTGCTGCTTTATTTACACTGCTGTTATTCTAAAGGAAAGTCATTCAAGTTTGACTTTGTCCTTGTTCTTGTAGTTAAAATATCAGGGCAGTACAATAAAGTGTCTAAATGTCCTTGTCCCATCTTATTTCAGACTGAAACTCGTTCCCATTTGGTACCATCTTCATCCAGAGCAGGATTAGAAGAATTTTTTTTTTTCCCCAGCAGTTATTTGTGAATAAAATCCACTGATCCTACAGCAGGGCTAAATTTTCCTCCTAAGAATAACAATTTTATAGAATCAGTGCCAGTATGAAATGCACAAATGCAGGTTACAGCACATGCCTGAGATCTCAAAATTGTTGTAGGAAAGAAAAAGATTGCAGCATCATCACTTATATTGATTCATTTTTGCTTAGCTGTGTTTTGGTCTCTTTGCTGTGTCTAATTCCTTGTAAATGGAGCAATCAGGCATCCATTCATGTTGGCTAAAGTAGCTAATTGTTCCCTTTTTAGGCACAGCTAGCTGAAATACTGGTGTAGGAGCATAAACAAAAGTGGTTGATTGCCATTTGCAGATTTTGGACGTTCCTTTAACAGATGTGAAGCTAAAGTTTAGGGTGCTTGTGTACTGCTGCTCGGTGTTTGAGATCCATTCAGGGAGACTGTCCTCTCCTGTTGGACCCCTCTGGAGAGGCAGGAGACATCAGGAGTTCTGGGAGTAAATTACTTAAAAAAGAAGTGAACGGATCCAGAAGGATGCTTCATTTTTTTAAGCAAAGGTTTCGCTTGGATTTCACTGCACTATTTATAACTACCCTTGTTTGTACTGTTTCATTGGTGCTAATGGATAAAATTCCAGCGGTCACACCAAAATTTAACCAGTTCATCCCATAACTGAGCCAGTTCCTAGCTCAGCCAGCACTTAGGCAAAAAGGCAGAGGTTAGGGGGGTATCCCAGAGCACCCAGGAGGGGCAAGGGCTCGGGGTGAAGGGAAGGACAGAGGTCAGGGGGTCCACAGAAGGGCACAAATCTTCATGAGTAATTAGTAATCCTCATTAGTAATCTTCATGACACGCTGGGCAGGGAGATTGGTCTGTGAGTCCTGAGTGGGACGGGCACACAGCAGTGGGTTTGAGCAGAGTGCAGAGAGGGAGGTGGGTGAGACAGGGGCAGAGCAGGAGGGGCAGAGAGGGGTCACTGATGCTCCTGGCTGCAGCTCTCGTGCAGCTGGTGGGGTGTGTGGGCCCTGGGGTGCCACACCTGGGCCCCCCTGGGTGGGGGAGGATGAAAGTTTGACAAGAAAGTCTCACAGATATGCATCCCTAGCAGAAAGATTTTTGAATGTGGAGTCTGGAGAAGGAATAGAGATGGAAGCAAGTTTTGATCTGGAAGAAAAGAATTGCTGAGCCAGCCTGAGTGGGTAACCAAGGAGCAAAGGGTGTGTTGGTTAGAAGGGGTTTTATGGCTCAGAGCAAGGATAAACCCTCCCCAAACACAAAGATGTTTGTACCAAGCAGGAAGAGAGCACAGGCAAACAAGGCACAAATGTGGCAAGGAGAAAAAAGGGCTCAGAATTTCCCACTGCAAGAAAACTGAAAAACAACTTCTGGCTTTAGCTGTGATGTGCAGACTGTGAGTGAGTGGAGAGCAGTGCCATGAATATGGGAATTACAGGAGCTATGACAGGCTAGAGGTAACAGTTCAGGTACAGATTGGTTCTGCTGTGTGAAAATGCTCAGCACAGAAAAGTAAATAATGCACTGTAACCAAACCAAAGGGACTCCAGGGCTGCCTGCAGCTGGAGCTGACAGCTGTGGGCACAGCTCTGCCACCCACAGCCCTGGGCTGCTGTGACTCTTGGATGGCATAAACTGCATTTTGGAGAGCCCCTGGAGTCCCCCATCCCTCATTCAGGCTCTTACCCCTGCCTGCTGATGGTGACCCCTCCTGCCTTGCAGAGGAGCTCCTGGCTCCCTGTGCAAAGCAGGGATGGCAGGCAGGCTGCCCACACCTGGGAAGGCTCCAGGGCTGAGGGTGCTGCTGACCCTGCTGCTCCCTGACCCTGCTGCTGTGCTCTGCTGGTGTCCAGCACGGATGTTAGTCCTGGAAAAGGGCACCCCTGCCCCTGCTCCAGCCACAGCAGCCTTGGCTGGCACTGCCACAGCCTTGGCTGGCACTGCAGCCTGTGCCTGGTGGTGCTGGGGACTTCATCCCCCTGGCCCTCTGGGCTGGATCTGCTTGTTCTTTGGAAGTGCCAGGAAAATCAACCCACAAGCACCAGGGGTTTGTGCCCAAGCAGGATTCAGAGGAGTCCTTTGCCTTTATTCCAACCAAGGCAGAGGCCATGGGCCATTCCCTGGGGTCTCTCCCATTTCTGGAGGTGCAGCCTCCTTCTTATCCCAATTCCCAGCCACATTTCCCTTCTCTCTTTCCCCCTTGGCTGAGGGACTGGAGAGGTTCAGACTGCCCAGAACTCCTGATCCCAGAGATTCCCCTCTAATGTACAACCCTCCCTTTTCATTTTTAATTCTTACTGAATTTAGGGGGTTTTCTTCCCATTGTTTCCTTCACCTTTCAATGTCTAATTTCATTTCTCAGCCAACCCAAAGTTTACTTGTTAAAGCAAATCTCTTTTTGCATTGATCACTCAGTGAATCATTCCCATTGTTTCTCTTCTCTCCCAGTGCTGGTTTTACCCACCAGCAGCCCCACAGCTCCTCTGCAAACACAAACCCACTGTTCCTCTCAGAAAGACATCCTGACTTTGTGGACTGCTCAGTGTAATCCTCCCTGGGCTTTGGTGGCATTGACTGCCTGGCATGAAAGGGAGAGGGCACAGGCAGGGGACACTCTGTACCCTTAAACGTGGTCCTTACCTTAATCAGCTCATCCAAAATCTTCTGTCAGCCGTGGTCTGAGGGGAGGTCAGAAAAAGCCCCATAATACATAAGTGAGTAATTTAAATGATCCATTTTCATTCTTTATTGCAGGTAGGAGGCTGTTAGGCTTTGATTTAGTCCATAGTCCATGGAAAGCAATGTTTGTTGTTTCATACCCTTAATTATAGTTTTTTAAGGGGTTGAATTCCTGTGACTGACAGTTCTGCACATCACTGGTGTCCTGGGATGGATTTAATGAAATAATCCTAATTGCATACACTGTTCTTGAATTATATCTTAGCATGATGAATGAATTTATCCTGTGTGCATTTAGCACGGGTTCAGAGATTTCTGATAAGTTTATGTTTATTTACCTGATATTTAAATAGTACCTTACACAAATGAAAATGTCCTTAGTTCTTGCCTAGCAGTTACAATATCAACTTCACTGTCTCTAAATGTAAGGATCTATTGTCACATCTAAAAATGTCAGGTTTGTTCTGGTGCAGGAGAGACCAGCAGGTCTCTGTTAGCACACCAGCAGTCCTGTTTAGGCTGCTCAGATGTTAATTCAGTGCAGTGCTTTTGTGTCTGCAGCCTTCTGCTTTGTCAAAATAGTTTTCAGTTCAGGATTCAAACATCTTCTTCGTGTTTCCTAATTTTCTGTATTGTTCACTATTTGGCAGCAGAATAATGCAGGGGAGTATCTCATTATTTCACTTCAAGTAGTTCTTTAAAATGACTGCAATAACAATTCTGCAGTTAGATTTTGTTGTGTTTAAATACACTGAAAAGTGATTTCAGTGTTGTATTAATGATGCTATTCTTAGATGGAGGATATGGCAGAAGTAAGAGTATTGCTTTTAGTCGACTGAATTATGTTACATTATTCCACAGAAGACTGCTTGGAAAATTGGATAAAGCTCAGATTGCTGGCATGGTTTATACAGATGGGAAAGAACAGGCTAATATTGCACCGAAGTGCAGCATGAAGCAGTCATGCAGTTCAGCTGGTGTTGGCTTTCTTTGCATCATGATAGATCCAGGTTTTCTGGTGCTGGAATTCTTTTCCAGACCCAAACTGTGCAGTGCAGAGCAAATTCCTTCTGAGATGGCTTAGCAGCTGATCGGTGCAAGACAGATATTTAGACGCTGGCACTCAACGAAATGTTTGTTAATTTAAATATTTGTATTTTAAATATCCAAACATTTGACGTTTAAAGGCGTGCTTTGAAATTCATCATCTGTTCTTATGGTATCTCATCCCTGTCCTTCCTTCCTGCTGGGTATGTGCTGTTTTGCACAATTCTTAGCTGTACTTTCTGAATTTTGAGATAGGAATCCCACTAGGTTTTCTTTTCAGGTGGAAAAAAAAATGGGTCACTTGGTACTGAATGCCATTTTCCTGACCCTTTCTTATTTGTGGGATTAAAGCAGAAAACCTGCATGGGTGCTTAGTTTTAGATTACTGGAACTCCACTAACACAGCCATATGTGAGGATGATTAAAGTGCAGATTAAGCTTTGGAGGGAGGAGTTTTTCAAATATCTGCATGTATTTTACATATTACTGCCAGTTTCCAGTTTCCAGCTGGCCACATAGTAATAGTGCTGTTTAAATTACCTAACAGAGTTCTGCTGCTTACAGTGCCTGTAATAATGAAAAGTTAAGGTTTTTATCTTCTTTAAGGTAGAAATGTGTATAATTTAACAGTTCAGTACTCCCTGATGTGGAGGAGAGGTGTTCCAGGGTTTCATGTGCAGCACACATCAGTGATTCTCCATGAAAATGGGACTGTGGGTGTGACACTGACCCCTCAGAACGTCACTGCAGTGGCAGCAGGATATTTTCTGGAAAATCCTCTTTGCCCAGGATCTTCTCCTGGGAAGCTGAGAGGCCTCAGAGAGGAATGAAAGCAATAATTATCTGATTGCTTGGGAATGTGGCTGGAGATCGTTTACCAACAGGTGCAGCTTGGATTGGTTCCATGTGAGTTATTTTATTTAATGGCCAATCACCATCAGTCACAAGATTTCATTATCATTCTTTGCCAGTCTTCTGACTATCCTTTTTCTTTAGTATAGTTTTACTAGATAATTTATTTTAATATATGATCATACAATAGTGATTCAGCCCTCTGAGACCTTGGAGTCAGATTCTCATCCTCACCTCGTCCTGGGGCCCTCACGGCAGCACAGTGCAGCTGTTTGGTGGCATTGTGTGCTCAGGTGTTGTGTGGCTCTGCCACTGCTGTCAGCCCTGCTCAGGCTCCCCCCTGTGCCCCTGCTGCCAGTGGGAGCTGCTTCCAGGGTGCCTGGCTGCCCACAGGAACGGGGGAGATGTGTAAAATCTGCTGTTAGATTTGTGTTCAGCTGAGAGCACACCCAGGCATGATTTCCCCTTTCACATGAGGTGCAATAAAATTTCAAGGGCTCTTTGATTCAGCTGTCTTCAGGGCCAGAGGCCTCTGACTGCTGGACTGTTGTAATGTCTGCAGCCTCTGGAGGTGCCTGATTTCCTTGATTTCCTCATGGACACTATTTTTGAGCAGCCACTCTGGCAACTGGCCCAAAACCTCTGCAGTAAAAGCCACGGGCAAGGCAGGCAATCTTCCCAAAATCTTAACTGTGGGTGGCATCCTTAGTTGCCATCCCCCTGTGCTGTCTGGGCTCTGAGCACCTGGCTGGTCCCTGAGAAGGTGGGCTGGGCTGCTTTGCACACCTTGTCTGGGATGTGGAGTGTGTGCATCAAAGGACTGATTTCCCCTTGAGCTGCCTGGGTGGGTGGGCTCTGGGTGCCCCCATTGACCCCACTCCCAGCACTTCCCTAAGAAGCAGCAAGAAGGCAATTTGGTGGCACAGAAAGCAGGAATGGAGTTAACCTCTGCAGTCTGCAGCCAGTCCATGGCTCTGTTGGAAGGATGCAGAGAGGACTCTGAAAACCTGGGTGGAACTTGGTGGTAGTTGTCCATTTCTGCAGCCCTGTGCTTTTAACAGAATGATTGTAAGGAACCTGCCAAGAGCCATGGAATCACCTCCTCTCATTAAAAAAGTGTTTTCTCACTTCAGGAGGATGTTTTTGTGACTTCAGTCCTGAAATAGGGAGATAAATGTTACAGGTTTTAGCAAGAAAAAGGGTAGAAAAACCAGTGCAGTGCTGATGCAGGTAATTACAGTCAGTGGTCAGGAGCAGACAGGGGGGAACAATGGTGAGGGTGTCTAGAGCCTGCTGGGGTGAGGTGTGGTACGAGGGGTGCAGTGTGAGCTCCAAACCCTCTGCCCATCCTCCTGCACTCGCCTGTACACGTGGGTGCAACACTCAGGCTTTCAGAGTTGCTGCCACCAGCAGAATTGGGCACTGAGGTGTGTCTTGTGAGCACAGACAGGGCAGGGTGAGCCCAGGGTCTGGCTTGCATTTGGAATGAAATCCCAAATTCTCTGCATTCCTCAGTTCTTCTGCCACTTGTGAGGATATGGCATTAATCAAAGACTAAAGCAATTCAACCCAAAACAAACCACAGGAAGAGGTTCACTGCCTCCCCCTTCCCCTCAGAGAAACACCAGTTTTAATTATTGATCTCCTTCTTTTGCAGTGAAATAAATGCCCGGCTTGATGCTGTGTCTGAAATTCTGCAGTCAGAATCCAGCGTGTTTGGTCAGATTCAGAACCTTCTTTGTAAGCTGCCAGATTTGGAGAGAGGCCTCTGCAGTGTTTTCCACAAGAAGGTACACCCATCATTACACCACTTCGTTGTTTTCTGAACAGCACCATTCTGCCTTAGTGGGCTGCCACTAAGGGTTTGCATGTTTGTTTAGAATTGTTTTCTGCTTAGCAGGACTGAGGCTGACCTCTTAAAGGGACGTGGGTTTATAAAAGTCAGATGTGCTGAAATCTTGCTTTGTGATCAGTGATGTGCTGTAGAGGAAATGTCTGGGTAAGGTTCTGAAGCACATGCCTTGGACTGCTAATGCTAGCAGGCAGGCAAGTGCAGTACTCATGATTTAGTGTCTGCACTCAGGGAGGAGGGATGGTGCAACAGACCCTTGTGCCTTGGATTGTGCCTTTAATCCAAAGCTTTGCATTCCACATGCTTATCTAAAATCACACGTGCGAGGGCAGCCACTTGGCTGCTGCTAGCTGTTTGCAAATGGATGTTGGTCTGGTTATAAATTCTCCAGTTTGGACCTCAGGTCCACATTTTAATAAGAATCACTTATGAGAGATGAGACACTGACAGTTCTTAGTTGAAGCAGATTAATGTGCCAATGGCACCTGTGGAGTACTTGATGTTCTTTCATTTCACTGCTCTACTCAGAGGTTTTGACAGGTTTTTTTTCAATAAAGGAATAGGTGGGTAGAATGAGAGCAAAGTTGAAAATTTCTGGATGGTACAGCGTAATGTTTTCCTGTGTTTGAAAATCTGAAGCCCAGTTTTTTATACCATTTTTCAAGCCCCGCAGTGCTTGGCTCGTGGAAGGGTTTGTGTGTTTCAGGGAGTGGATACAGAAGTCCAGCCATGAGGAAGGTTGTGAAAAGAGGGGTGTGCACCACTTAACCCATCCTCTGAAGTGTACCACATTCACATGATAAAATTGTGGGTTTCTTTGTCCAAACAGCTGACCAGGAATTAGATAATTCACTTTTTAATGGTTTAACTCATTTCAGGAGTACACAATACTGTTTCTAGGATTACATCTGCATTTCACAATATCCTGGAACTGCTCTGCTGGTGCCCTGTGGGGTTCTTGCTTTGGTTTGTTTGGTTTGGCTGTATTTTCTCTATGTACTTATTTCTTCAGATGTCCCTCCCTGCTGTAGAGCTGCTAGCCTTTCTCAGCTCTCAGCTCACTTTTGGGTGGAGCCATGCAGAGTGCCTGGATTTTCATGTGGTTTTTGGGATGAGGTGACAATGCAGATTGTCTGAACAGCAGCCACTGCAGCATGAAGATGTGTTTGGTGAGTCAGATGTTGGAAGGAAGCTGCAGGAGGGGAGAAGTGCTCCAGCAGACTCCCTAAAAAGGGTAAATGAGGGGAGAAAGCTCTAAGCACACACGTCTGATGTGATGGATTTGCTTCCCCTGGTAAAAGCCTGGGCTGTGCAGAGCACTCTGGAGAGCACCTGAAGCACTGAGTAATCCTGAAGACCTGTAGGACTTTGAGGAGCTGGCAGTGTCCCTGAGAGACAGGGTGTGTTTCCCGTGAAGAATCAGAGGCAGACTCTGGGGAGCTGATTCTGGAGAATCACAGCTGGTGAACATGGAGCCTGAAGAGAGCTCCCAGCAAGGCAGATAGGTGTTCAAGGCCATGGAGTGAGTGGGTGTCATGGGTGGTTTTGTGTCCCCCCCAGTGACTGCTGCCGTTTCAATTCCCACTACAGAGCCCTTTCCAGCAGTGTGAATTCCAGATGTGCACGTCCCACCTGCTCAGAGTGAGGTTCAGTGCCATTTCATCCCAGGGAGGGATCCCAGACTCCCAGTGGAACACTCATGGCTTCACTGAAGGAGTGTGCTTGTTACCAGTGTCAGCTGCAGGAAAAGTAGGTGAATGTGACAAGCATGTCTTCCTTCCTCCAGGCCCTTTGTCCTTGAGTGAAGGCACTGTGTGAGGAGGTGTGCTGTGCAAGGGCATCTGCAGTGCACACAGATGGCTGGGGTGTCTCAGTCATTTTAAGCATTCTTTGGAATGTGTTTTACATTCAGGTCAGCCCCTGCAGGAATTGCATTGTGCAAAGGCCTGTGCACCAGTAACCTCTGGAGAAGGCAGAAGGAAATGCAGCCAGAACAGTGGTCTGCAAGGCAAAGCATCCTGATGGGAACTCTTGTGGTCAAGGACATCACTGTCTGTTTCCTGGTCTGAATTACTCCGAGATTTTGGGGTTTTTTGTTTGAAAGGCTGCTAATAAGTCATATCTAACAGCATAATTCAGGCTGGGAGTTGTTAACCTGGCCCTTCTCAAGGTCCCATTGCCTCAAACCACCCAATCCAGACTCACCAAACCACCAGAGCCAAGCCACTGTATGTGACTGGTCCCAGGTACAGCCACTCTGGAATTAGACCAGTGTTTTTACAGTGGGAATGAGGTGCTACCATGGGGTCCCAGTTCAGCTGGGATTCTGTCCCAGCCTGGAGAGGACTGAGGGAGGGGTAAGGAGGCAAGAGCAGTATTGCAGCTGCCATGGAGAGAGGAGTTGCTGCACAAGGATGGGTTGGTGTTCTCAGGGTGTGCAGGTCCAGCCCTGGGCACCTCAGCAGGCAGGAGTGCTCTGCACTCCCCTCTGTCCTCTCTGGGAGGGGAAGGGTGGCTGGAGATGGAGTGGGGGAACCCTTTGGGGCAGCTCTCAGAAGCTGACTGCAGAGGAGTCTGAGAGACAGGGAGTTTTGAATTGTGACATTGAGTTTTGTCTCAGCAGAGCCTGGTGCAGAATCACCTTGGTGGCAGAGGTGGTGCTCGGAGGGGAGTCACCAAATCACCCATCTCAATTTGCACCACAGGCATTTCCTTCTGTCATCAGTGGGAAATACAAATGGCAGCACCCTCCTTTTCTACCTCAGTTAAAGTGGAGACTTTTATTGCCTTGGAGTGTGGCAGAAGAGGGTCAGTGACCGATGTTTGAGCAGGTTTTAGAGCCAGTACAGAGCAAACATGCCGTTTGCACTTCCAGAAATGTGTCCTGCAGGGCCAGCCTGATGTTTCTTGCTGTTTTCATGCCCGTGTTTTCAGTGTGTTTCAGAAGATAAATATTTACACAGGCTCAACCCATAAGTGTTTATCTTATTTGTACCCTTCACTCAATAAACATTTTTTCGACCAAAGCACAATCACCAAAGGAATTATCATAACAATTGGCCATTAGATGTACAAAACAGATTAGAGGGGAGCTGTTTACCTAAGGAGGAGGAGCAGTAATCAGACCTCACTGTGGTATTTTCAGGGTCCCCCGAGGCAGGAAGGAAAGAGGAATCTGACTCCATGTTCTTACAAGGCTGATATGATATGATATGATATGATATGATATGATATGATATGATATGATATGATATGATATGATATGATATGATATGATATGATATGATATGATATGATATGATATGATATGATATGATATGATATGATATGATATGATATGATATGATATGATATGATATGATAGAATGCTAGACTAAACTGAACTAAGGAATAGAGGAAGGATACTTACAGAAGGCTTAACAAGATCCCGATGAAAACCTCATGACTCTCCAGAGTCTAACACAGCTGGACTGGGATTGGTCATTAAGTTAATTCAGAATGCAATGAAACAATCACATGTTGGATAAACAATCTCCAGACACATTCCAATGCAGCAAAACATGGGAGAAGCAATCAGATAATTATTGTTTTCTTTTTCTCTGAGACTTCTCCCTTTCCCAGGAGAACAGTCCTGGGCAAGGGGATTTATCCAGAAAATATGGCAGTGACACCTTACCACCACGTGTAGTAAAGCATCATTTCAGTTTGCTCTGCCCCTGAGCTCTCTCTCAGTCTCAGTTCCCTTGGAGCACCTGGGAACACCTGTCCAGGTGTGGATCAGGCTCTGAGGGTGTGCTGCCCCTGCCTGCCTGCTCACCTGAGCAGAGTGGAGCAGGCAGGTGCTGCAGGGGGTGTGTGCTGCCTGTGTGCCCACAGCCTCCCCGAGGGACTCGCCTTCCTGTTCTCAGTGAATATTTCCCTGGGTTTGGGACACAGTCAGGCTCCTCAGAGGACAAGGCTGCAGCTCACCTGGGTGCCAGGTGCTGAAATTGCTCAGTGGTGCCTTCCCTGGAGGGTACATTTGGTATTTCATTGGAGAGGGTGTGAGTTTCAGAAGATTCAGAGAAAAATGGTATGGTTTTGGATTTTGGCTTGCTTTTTCTGGTGTGAAATGAATGCCAGTTACATATGCCCAAGAAATTAGTTACTATTTGTATCCCATACATGTTCCCCATAGGATAACCCTCTGACTCCAGCTTGCATCTACCTTGAATTTTTACTTTTTTTTTTTTTCTTACTATGGTAATATCATGCACATCTTGCTTGTAATACACTTTTAATCTTTTAAAGAGTCTGCATCACAGATATTTTCAGGTTTGCAATGCTAAATGCTGATTTGACAAACTGTTCCCCGTTAAGCTGATTAATATAAAGTCATAATAAGGGGACTTAATAATCTTAAAATTAAATACCCCATTTCTCCCAAACCAAAGTCTGCTCCCTATGCTAAAGAGATAAAGGTGGGAATTACAATTTGAAAGGAGTGATAAAGGTCTGTTGCATTTAGACACCCATATTTTTTAAATTTGAAATGCTTGTGAGTTGGAGTTGGAAGTGGTTAGTGGCTGTTGGCCGTGGGTCTCTGTTGGGAACAATTTCAGTAATGCACACAGGGCTGAATTGCTGTCTGTGTTGCTGAGAGGGTGTTAGATCTCTGTGATCTTTCCTGCAGCCATTCTCAGGACAGTTTGATAAACTGCTGGTTGAAACTATTGTTTGGCACCACTGTCAGCTCTGAGGCTGCTTCTGCAGTGCCAGAGAAGTTGTGGCTATCATTGCTGTCCTGTCCAAAGCAGGCCTCAAAAGTAGCATTGGATCAGCTTGTGAGACTCTTCTGTGAGTGCAAGACTGTTAATCCTGCTTCATGTGAACAATTTTTACTGTATTTGAAAAGCTCCTAGTTTATAACAGTGTGTGTCTTTGTGAGGTTGCCTTGGATTTGAAAGGAATCAGTCCCACTGTAGTGGAGCCCAGATTGTCAGAGCTATTTGGAAGTGTCTGTGCCAAGTTATCTGTTTGCTTAGGGCAGGATTTCTGCAGGGGAGACATCAAATTCCACCTGCAAAGTCCTGCAGGGTCCCTGGCCAGGAGTGAGGGGAGCAGGAGCACTGACTGGGCACTGGGAAGAGCTGTGTTCACCCCACTCTGGGTGTGACACTGTTCAGCAGGGCTGTTTGCAGTAGAACACGGTGATTTCCCCTTCTCCAGAGGTCTGTAGGCACAGAACCAAGGGGGTTTTACCTCATTAGGTGACTCCTGCAGTGCCCTGTGGGCCACCAGGATTGCCATGAGGAACCTGAGAGTGTTTATTATCCATCTTGTGACAAACCTCATCACTGTAAGAGGTGTTTCAGGTGCCTGGAAATGCAGCTTTCTCCTCTTGGTGAAGCCTGAGCTTCAGCAGCCTCACCAGCCTTGCTGCAGGCACCTCAGCCAGGTGTTCCCTCCACCATCTCCCTTTCCCACACTCCTACAGGTGGGGCACTGGTCAGGGCCCTTTATTTCCTTCTTTACAAAAAGAACAGCTACAGCCCCACCCCAGGAGCCCCCTGAGGAGCTGATGCATTCCTGGGTGTGCACATCTGCTCCTTCTGCCTCCAGGGGCCTCCTGGGCACATCTGGAGAGGCCTGGCAGGGTTTTATCCCTCATCCTCACGGGTCTGGGGGGTGATGGTGATGCACTCAGGCAGAAAGTGTTGTGTTGGACTTGGAGTCCAGGCTGGGATTTATCATTTGTTTACAGTTTCAGGCCTTTCCTCTGTGCTTTGACTTCAAACGCTGTTGACATATTTACTCCTTTATTATTTTGTTTAATTTTGATATAAGATAGAGGCAGTACGTCCCAGATTATCAGAAAGATGATGATAAATTGCAGCCAGTGCAGAGGAAACCCAAAGTTTTCATGAGGCAGAATAATGGATCACTTATGAAGCAAGACTAAAAGATCTTTTTTTTTTGGTTAAATTGATGATTAAAGGAGAACAGAAGGCTTAGAGGTATTTAAAGGGTGTTAACAGCAAAGAAACAGTGCAGTTAGTGTAATACAAAGGAGTACAACTGGAGACATTTGGAATATTTTAATGGGAAGGAAAGTGGTGCTGTCTGATAGCACTTTTACATGGTGATCATTGCTGCATTATGGGTTAGTGGTAAGCACACCAATATGTAGGCCTGAGGGCAGGCAAAAAGAAAATAACACAGGAAAACTGGAGCATTTGCAGGGAAACCTCCCAATGGGTTCCTCTGTCCCACAGAACTCTGTGGTTCTGTAAAATGGATGAGCTTAGGTTCTCCAGAAATACTCAGGGTGCAGTGCTTGTGGCCCTCCTGAAGTCCTGCCTGTGGAGGACTTAAATTGCATTTAAATTAAAAAAAAAAATTAAATTGCATTTGGCTAATACTTGATTCTTCACTGGGTGCACTGGGAATTCCTTGGGAATAGCTGCAGTGTAATAAATGAGAGAATTGCCTTGGCTCTTGCATTTGAGTCTGGGAAGGAAGAGAAAGAAAAGTTTGCTTTAGGGAAGAAATTGAAAAGATGACAAAATAAAATTGTAGATGTGCTCTATGAAATAGTGATTCACTGCCTCTTCTCAGAGTGAGCAGTGTTGTGCTGGTCACCATACAATCCTGTCCAGAAATTAAATTATGGGTTGCTGTGGTAGAAGAGAGGGAAAAAAAAAGGGGTTGGAACAGTAAGATATGGCAGACAAAGAATATTATATATCTTATATCTTATATGCCTTCCTTGCATCCCCAGGTGAGGAAAATAAACTGGTTTTCTTTCAGTGTTGTCTGTTGCCTGAAGGGAGAATTTCAGAAGGCTAAAGGAGGAATCTTTCTACAGATCAGGGAAAGACGAAAAAATACCAGCATAAATTTATATGGACAACCTTAAACAAACTTTCCTGGGCTGGAATGTGCTGGGAGTGTGACTCTGAATTCTTTGAGGTTTGGGAGTCCTGGTGTGTGCAGGCCTGGGTGTCCCTGTGTGTCACTGACATGTTCTATGAAAAATCCTTTCCTTAGGGTTTTTCCCCTCCTGAGAAGCTGAGAGGCCTCAGGAACAAACTGCAAACAATTCTTATCTGCTGCTGTGGGATGCAACAGAGGAAATCTGGGATTGGTCTCTGTGGTTGTTTCTGATTAATGGCCAGTCACAGCCCAGCTGCCCAGACTGTCTGGGTCAGAGACAAACCTTTGTTATTCATTCCTTTTCTATTCTTAGCTTCCTTCTGATGAAATCCTTTCCTCTATTCTTTTAGTATAGTTTTAATATCATATATATCATATAATAATAAATCAAGCTTCTGAAACATGGAGTCAACTTTCTCATCTCTTCCCTCATCCTGGGACCCCTGTGGACGACGCCACACCTGTGCAGTGCACAGCCAGGGAGCATGGCAGTGCCAGCCCTGCCCCTGGGCACTGGCACAGTGTGCCCAGGGCTGACACTGCCCAGAAAGCCCTCCCTGAGCAGCAGCTGAGTGTGACAAAGCGTGCTGGCCCTGGGCAGCAGCCAGAGCCCCCAGCACAGGGCTCAGGATGGAGAGGAGGTTCTCCTGCAGGGCTGGGGCTGTAGGTGAGCAGTGCCAGGCTCAGGATGGACAGGAGGTTCTCCTGCAGAACTGGGGCTGTAGCTGAGCAGCTGCTGGAGGGTGGCAGCGTGCTCCTGCCCTGTGGCTGGCACACAGCACAGGGCTCTGGCACGGCTCTGGCTGCCTGGCCCCAGCGGGGACGTTCCCTTCTGCAGGATGCTGTGGGAACCCAGCCCATCCCTACTGATGTCCAGAGCTACTGAGAGAACCCTTGGGGGGCTCGGGGGCCTTGGAATGTTGCCAAAAGCACTTGGTGGATGGATTTTGATCCATCTGGGGCTGTGCCACCGATGTATGAAGAGATGGAACCTGTGGGAATCACTCGGGTGTGAATGGTGAAGGGAAAAACGTAGTTATAGGGTAAATCCCAGATTTGGGGGTTTTGGTACAGGGGAGTTATGGAGACAAGATGGAGGAAACAAGGCAGGTCACAAGGCTCTTCTTTCTTCTTCTTGTCATCCATCTCCTGCTGTGGTGTTGGCACTTGGGGATTGGTCTGGGGTGAGGGTGCACTTGGTGACGAGGGTGACAGGTATTGGGGATAAAAGGTAAATCTGATATACGTAGCTTTTGTTATAAAAGCTGTGCCCGCCTTGGGGGTGGTCAGAGTGCCTTTGGCTGCCCTGCTGGTCAGATCCCAGTCGGGCAGAGAAGGGACTTTATAGATAAGATATAATAATTCTGAAGACCAAAAACCCTGGAGTCCAGACTCATCTTTTGAGACACAGCCTGCCAGAACCATCCTGAGCGTGTGTGGGGACAGAGACAAACAGCCCAACCCCACAGATGCCTGGATGAGGTGGGACAACCTTTCCTTGTGCTGAGGAGAGGATGAGGAGTGGGCTGGTGTGTCCCCTGTCCCTGCTCAGGCACGGCTGGCAGAGCCCAAGCTGTCAGCAGGGTTCAAACAGGGTGCTGGGTTTCCCTTTTCCGGTGTTTTTTCTTTCCTCCCTGTGTTCTTGTTCCCAGTCTCTCCTGTCTGACCTTGCCTTTCCATCCCTGCCCCACCAGGGCAGCCCTGGGGTGCCCAGGGCCATGAGGGCAAGGTGTGGTGCTCCTGACATCACCCAGCCTGGCTTTTTGCTGTTTGTACCTTATTGCCCCTTTTCCTGCCTGTGTGTGCCCAGCTGCCCCCAGCAACAGGAGCACTGGAGATCAGCTCCTGACAACATCCTGAGGACAAGGGATGGGACAGTTGGTGTGGTTAATTAACTGCCCTGATTAGTGGGGCAGGATGGTGCAGCTTTGTTCCTGTGCATACATTTCATCTGCGTGCTGTCACAATTTGAAAAAGCAGAAGAACCTGTTGGTGAAAACGGAATGGATTGTAGTGATTCAGACATTCCTTCCCTTCTCAGTGCTCTACCCAGGAGTTCTTCCTGATAGTCAGCACCCTGTCTCGCCTGCATTTGGACATTCAAGCCTGTGTCCCAGCCATACAGTCCCATCTGAGGTCTCCTCTGCTAAAGGATGCCCTGCTGGAAATCCCAGACCTCCTCTCCCCAGTGAAGCAGTATCTAAAGATCCTTAATGAAGAAGCAGCCAAGTAAGTAGAGAAAAGGTTCTGCTGAGCCTCATAGCCTTCCTGAGTCAATGTGCTCAGTTGTGCAAACTGTGCTCTGTCTGTAGTACACCTCAGTTTTATATTTTTATTTAATATTTATTTATTCAGTTCCTTTTAGTTAAAGCAGAGGTTGTTGTTACCTGTGGCTTGCATTCCTTGTGTAAAGTTAAACAAGGTGGAGCAGTATTTTGCCCAGAGGGTGTCTGCCTCAGGCTGAATGAGTTTTTGAAAGTTTCTCACCTGTTTTGGGTGATGAATTTGCAGGAAAATACGTCTTGCGTTATGTTAATTGGTTTAACAGCTTTCTAATTATTTTTTTTTTTAAAGGGAAGCTATTCCTTTTGAAGAGAGGCTTGCCCTTCAGCAGAGGGGCAGCTGTGCTGTCAGCAATATGCCTTCCACTGCTTTTCTGAGACTTCATCAAAGCTGTCTGCACTTTTTTCTCTTATTTATGTCCATTGTTGGTCCATGAGGAAAAAAAAAGACAGAGGAAGAGGGTGCTAGGTTGGAATGAATACAGATTATACTGGAGAATATCTCTGAATTCTTTGCTGTGTACTGTTTGTTTTGAAGCACTGCTGCCTCCTCTGTCATCCCTGGATTCTTTGCTGAGGCTGTGGCAGAGACTTTAGTGTGTTGTTATATGGGGTCAGCATGGTCCTAACTTTTACACTGAGACCAGAAAAAAAAAATCCACTCTATTTATAAAAAGCCTTTTATCTTTTCCAAACTGAGATTGAAAAATAAATCTGAGAATGGAAGCCTAGAACATCATTTGCCTCTGATTTAGAGGTGGACCCAAGGAGTCTAAATTTAGAAGTTGAGAGGGGCAGAAGGATTTCCTCTGGCCAATGGCAAGGTGGGATTATGAGATTTCTGCTGATGCCTGGTGCCCAATTATAGTTGTGACAGTTTGTGCCAAAACAGACTGTATCTAAATTATACCAATCTAAATTATACCAGATTTAGTGTAGGTAGTTTCAAAACACGGGGTGTTTTCTTCTGCCACTGTACTAACAAGGGCTAGAATAGTACACAAGATATAAATGATCTGTAGGATGGGTATATTGTATTTACATTTGTTCAGAATGATTAAACCAACTTACTTTCTGGCCTTTATATATCTCAGATGTATGTGCTGGCATTATTTTTACTCAAAAACATTTCCTTCATCAAAATCTTGGCTTCTCCTCACATCCATCCATGCACACACACGCTTGAGCACAGACTGCATCACATGTTATTTTTGTTGTGAGGTGTGGATAAAATGCTGTAATTGTTCTCAAAAGTGTCCCTTTCTCCAGGTTTTTGGGTTTTTTTAGCAGGGAGACTGAGATTTTGGGATTTGTGTTTTTGAAACTGTCAATGTCACAGTTTTTGGTAGGCATCACATAGGAGTGACAGTCTTCACAATCAGCTGCTGGCTACTAGGCTTTTTTTTTTTTTTTTTTTTTTTTTGCCTTGCATTCCCATGGAAACTGGTCTAATTAGCACGAAATCGTTTCTAAAAATTAGTATTGTACTTTAAAATGGCATCCTCACAGTCACTTATGTAATGCCAGTGAGGAGGGAGTGCACAGCCAAAGCTCAGCTCTGTGCTGCCTGCCTGCCACTGGCTCCAGCTGCAGCTCCATTGGCAGGCCAAGGGGCAGTGGAGTAAGCACAAAATTAGGTTTTTTTATTACTTCCATGCTGTAATACTTACAGTTGGCTAATTACTTGCTCTCCACATATTAGGTTTCAAAGCAATTATATCATTAACTTGCAGAGTTCTGTATTGGCTCTAAAAGGCAAAGTTTATTTTGCAATTAACTTAGGGCTGATCACAGTGCTTTGTTATTGTTTGCCTGATACTTGCTAGGGTAGGTTAAATTTTTTGCTATTTTTGTTGCCAGCTGTATTTGTAATTGCTCTTTCAGCTTCCCAGTTTTAACCATTACAATGTCATTGCTTGTTTCAGGTTTCAATCCTGACCTGAGCTAGTGCTGCCAAAACAGTCCTGTCATGTTTTCTGTCAGTGAAATTAGAAAAGGGCATTGTTTTGCATGTGCTTACAAGTATTCTGGGTATTCTTTTCTGGACAAAAGGAGGAAGCTGCTCAGGGAAAGCACTGATGGCATTCTACTTCCATGGGGGGATTTTTCCATGCAATCCTTACCAAAAATGTGCCCAGATTTGGCCAGATTCTAAATGAGTTGGAAATCTGTGTTCCTGTTATGCAGAAATCACCTGAAGGTTCACCTTTCACTGCAGCTGGGGTGCTCTGTACAGAGTGCTGCTCTCCCTGCTCCTGAGGGGAGCACAGCAGCTCCAGTAAATGGGCTCTGCTGTGACCAAGCACCTGAAAATCTGTGCTCAGAAGAGAACTGAGCCAGTGTTCCCACAAACCAAGATAACAAAGCAAGGATGCAGCTGGTAGGACTGAGGTACCTCTCTCTCCTCTTACCATGATTTTACCTTGCCTTCCTTCCGGGCAGGACTGGAGATAAAACACAGTTGTTCAAGGACCTGACAGACTTCCCTGCCATCCGAAAGAAAAAGGAGGAGATCCAGGATGTGCTGTCTAAAATCCACCTGCATCTGCCAGATATTCGTAAACAGATTAAGAACCCTTCTGCAGAGTACGTGGCAGTTTCGGGTCAAGAGGTACTGTGGGGTTTATTATGTATGACTGTACCCATCCTTGCCTAGAAAATAGCTTAAAAGCGGGCCTGGCTGGAGCTCTCTTCACTGAGTGTGGGCTTCATGAGGGCATTTGACTCTAATCTTTTGTACAACTTTGAAGAGCAGCTTTCTTGCCGTGTGACTCCTTTATTTGTGAAGTCAATCACTTCAGTGACTTAAATAATAGAAGCACATTAGTGCAGTTGAACTTGGTTCAGTAATGCTTTGCTTTTCTGTCTGCGTACAAACATATACTTCCAAGGTTAATTGTACGGCTGTTAAGTACTGGAATACTCTCAGAGAACCAGGAAGCACAGCATTTAGTTAATTTAAGGAATGCTGAAAGGATTTCTGAGTACTGAGTCAGACTGTAATTTGAAAGATGGGAGAGAAGAGGGAACAGTATTAAAGAGTGGTAAGTGTTGTTTCAGTTCCAGTTCTCGGAAGTGGTGTTCTGGGCTGGAGCTTTTCCTCGTGGATGCTGCACAGGAGTGGGCAGGATGTGATCCAGCGAGCTGAGAGGGTCCCTGGTGAAAAACAGAGACAGCAGACCCTGCCACGTTTGTGGGGAAACTGAGAGGAGCAGTCAGGTAGCTCTGCTGAGTCCTCTGTAAATGCTCTGAAACAGAAAAGTGGGGAAAGAAAGGAGCTAGGAAACAGAATGAGAGGTGTGAGCAGAAGAGAGGAGTGGGTGAGTGGGCTGGAATTGGCCTGAGGGGCACTTTGGAAGCTGAGAAAGATCCAAAAGACACAGGAGGGAGCAAGTAGACACTGCTGAAAATGAGGGAAGGGATGAATTAGAGACAGCAGCCTTTGATAAAGACCTGAAGTTGGATGTTCCTGTTGAGGGTGAAGCTGAGAACAGGAAACACGTGGCCCAGGAGTCGGGTGGGCTGTCAGCACAGAGGCTGAAATCCAAAGGAAAAGTGGAAAAGTGTGTGTGAGTATTGTCTGAGGCAGGGAAGAGCAGGATCTGAAAGGTTTCTCTCAGGGAAGCTGGGTTAATAGCTGCCATCTGTGTGAAGTGAAGGAGATGAGAGGAACTGATCAAAGAGAGGAGAGCACCCAGGAGGTACTGAGAAGTGGTTCCAGAGGCAGCAGTCACTGCACACATCTCAGAGAGGAGGCCTTTGCAGCAGGGCAGAAACCTCTGCTGGCAGAGAGATGTCTGGGTGCCTTGATGAAAGGAGCTGCAGAGGCTGGGGATTGCTCTTATTTCATGGCATCTGGTGTGAGTGTTCAACAGACAGCAAAAGAGGCAGCAGAGAGGGGGTCAGGGAGTGTGGTCAGTGAGGGAAAGAGAGATGCCAGAGGAATGGAAGTAATGGCAACAAAGTTGTGTTGTAGAAATAGAACACAGGGCTAGGACAGGAATTTATTTGATTTGAGCTCTTTCTTCCTCAGATCTATATGTTTTGTTCTTCCTGTGTTCTTGTAGTGCCCTGATAGATGTGAAATTCAAATGCTCCTTCACCACAGAGAAATGCCTTGGAAGTGCTTTGGGTGAATTGAGAATTAGTGCCCCCTGTCCTTGCTCTGTTCCTGTGTTAGGATTGTTATCCTTGCTTGTTCTTGGGGATGACTCCTGGCTCCTCTGGAAGTTTCTATCTAAATCCCATTAGCCACAGTGGAGAAGTTTTGCCCGACATGGGTCTTGTGGCTTTCCATAAATGTGGTCAGGTTCTGTGTTAACCTAATCTCTGCAGGAAATCTGTTTTCCAGCTGAATTCTGTGACGTGAGACTGCCTCAAATCCTTGACACCCAGGGCCTCAGGCTGTTGTTACAGAGATGACTGACATGAATCATGTGGAACAAACACGTAGATCTCAGGGCACTGAGCACCCTGGCACTGCTGCTGCTGGTGCCCGTGCCTCCCTGTCTGACCCCAGCCCACTCAAACCTGCCCTGGAGTCCTGCAGGTGCACCAGGGTGATGTGTGTCAGAACCCCAGCTTCTTCTGGGGGAGAAGAACATTCCCTTCTGGGCTGCTCCTGCTCTTCAGGCTGAGCATTGTGTTCTATGGTATTTGCAGGGAACGCCTGAAAAAAGAAGGAATGATGAAACTGACTCCATGTTCTCAGAAGGCTAATTTATTACTTTATCACAGTATATTATGTTAAAGAACACTATACTAAACTATACTAAAGAATACAGAAAGGATACTTCAGAAGGCTGAAAGATAACAATGAAAACTCCTGACCCTTTCCAGAATCCCAACACAGCCTGGCCCTGATTGGCCAAAGAGTGAAAACAACTCACACCAGAATGCAATGGAACAATCACCTGTGGGTGAACAATCCCCAAACACATTCCAAAGCAGCAAGATACAGGAGAAGCAAATGGAATAGAAATTGTTTCCTTTTCTCTGAGGCTCCTCAGCTTCCCAGGAGAAAAATCCTGGGCGAAGGGATTTTTCCAGACTGTCACAGTTTTCCTCTGGTGGTTTCAGTTTCTGGATAAATGATGATTCTGATTCTCTGGTCTTCCTGACTTCCCATGGTGTGTAACATTACATTTCTGTTGTTTCAGTTTTTGATAGAAGTGAAGAATTCCCAGAAATCATCTGTGCCATCTGACTGGGTTATGGTTAGCAGGTATGTGAAATGTCTTTGAAGTTTGGTTCTGTTGTAATGTAGAGGAAAAAACCAGGTACTGTGGTATTACAATTCATGACATACATATTCTCATTGTCCCACGTGTTAAGGTTTGCTGGGGGTTTTTTAAGCTGAAAACCCAACCAAACTGTAAATCTATTGCTTAACAGAAAAAAAAAAAAACCCAAACCAAATAAAACTGAGAGAAATTATTTTGTTGCAACATTTGTTTTTACACAGTGCATGCTCAAAGCACAGAATTACTGACTCGGTCCTTCAAGGTGCATGTACTCATGTCAGATCCATGGCCTTGATTCAGTTGTGCTTGTAGCTTGCACATGCAAATCCTTCATTCAGTTTTGATTGTTATTGTTTTATTCAGAAAGATTAAAGTAAGGTGTGCCAACATCTGCTTATGCATCTTGGTAAAATCAGTGCATTTAAAATGTAATTGTATTTACTCATACAGACCAGTTCTTCTTGCTTTGGGACTTGTTCTAATGTAAGCTTGATTTAGGATAATTTTCCAGCAGGTGAAGCAGAGATGGACTGATTTATGTAGTTGGCTTTTTTTCTTTTCACTCATTTGATTTGTGATTTGAATGGTTTGAACACCTGAAAGTTACAATGTCCATGTCAATGCTGAATTCTCCACAAGCCCCAGAGTGTAATGTGTGAGCACAGACATCTCTCCCTAAGCTGAACTCTGTTGTGACGCTCTATTCACTTATGCAAGAATTAACACTCAATTCTCTTTAATTAAACTTCTTTTAATACTGAGAAGTGCACAGATCAGACAGAATTAACACGGTGAACAAATTACAGCTCATCTGGATTCTGTAAAAGAATGCCTGGATGTGCCAAATAGAGTCCTTAATGAAAACACACCAATAAATAGCAAGTGAGAACTAGCAAGACAGTCTGCATTAACTGTTTGTTTATTAACTGTTTTATTTATTGGAGTTTTTTTCCTTGGGGTGAATTTGTTTCTGCCTAGCTGGCTGTGTATCAGGCAGCCATGCCCTGGGCAGCTGCTGCTGGGCAGTGGTGTGGAGGGTGTGCCCTGGGGTGCTGGTGGCACGCTGTGCAGGGCGTTCTGGGGGGCACAGTGCCACTGCACTCTCAGAGGAGAGCCTTCCTTCTGCACAAGCACCCTGGGGCTGGTGGGCATGGGGGGAGCGAGTCCGATTTGGGGCTGGGGGTCAGTGTTTGCTTGGTGGCCCTGATGGCAAGGAGCCCTGTCACAGACATGGTTTATGAAAAATCCTTTCCTTAGGATTTTTCCTCTCCTGAGAGCTGAGAGGCCTCGGAACAAATTGTAAACAATTCTTATCTGCTGCTGTGGAATGCAACGGGGAGAAATCTGTGATTGGCCCCGTCAGACTGTTTGCAATTAAGAGCCTATCACAATTCACCTGTCCGGCTGGTCTCGGTCTGAGAAGAGTTTAGTTTACAGATTCTTTGTCTATTCTTAGCTTAGCTTTGTAGTGAAATCCTTCTCTCTATTCTTTTAGTATAGTTTTTATATCTTATATATCATATCATAATCAATAATATAGCAAAATAATTATATAGATAATATCTTATCTATCATATTATAAATCAAGCCTTCTGATACATGGAGTCAACTGTCTCGTCTCTTCCCTCATCCTGGGACCCCAGAAAACCACTGTAACAGAGCCCTGTGTGTCTGTGTCTCCCCGTGCAGCACCAGAGCCGTCAGCCGCTTCCACTCGCCGCTGGTGACCGAGAGCTACCGAGAGCTGCAGCAGCTCCGTGAGCAGCTGGCCCTGCACTGCACTGCTGGCTGGCTCTGCTTCCTGGAGTGAGTGCCTGCCCCCCTGGGCCCTGCCCGGGGCACAGCCGGGACGGGAGAGCTGCAGCTGCAGAGAGCCCTGCCCAGCTGTGCGCAGCAGCTGGCTGCACGCAGTTAGAGTGCTGCTCTGCCTTTCAAGCGTGGCAGGGCCAAGCTCTGAGCCCCGCTCCTGAGACCAGCACTGATGAATCTACCTGTTAAAGTGCTGGTGAAAACACACCCTTAAATATGCAAGGTGCTTCCCAAAACTCTGAGAAATAAATCACAGCATTAACAATCTCAAAGTACAGCTGACTCTGAGTGAAACTGAGCCTAGTGGGGTTCATTGGTTTTATTATATTACTTATTAATATTAAACAGTAGTTTTTTTTTTTTTTAATATCTTATAAGCTAGATTGACCATGAGAGTTTGTTAGAAAGTAGTGGGAGTTTCATTGCCCCTCACATCTGGCACATGTGCTTGTCTATCATCAGAGTTTTCAGTGGGGTTATTTGCCTGTTTAGCCAAAGGATCTTCAGGATGGGAGTTTAAAAAATACTTCCTGAACTCCTGAATGCCTTTAGTTTTTCAGTTCTCTGATTATCTGTAACTTTTTACTTGCATGCATTGCAGAGATGCTGAAATTGTACCTTGCAAGGCTTTAACAAGTCCCTGCTCAAGTTGTCTCACTGGATTTGCCTCCCATTAGGAGGCAGAAATTCTGAAATTTGAGTAGAAACTGAAAAGTCATTCCAGTTGACACTTCTGCAGTTGTGTTTCCTTTGCAGTACTGTAGGAGTTGTGTCCATCTTCACTTGTCTGGTCTCAGTAGTGCTGCAGGAGACAAAAAGGAAAGACCTGGGTGTAGGAAAATGCTCTTCTTTCCCACCCCTCCATTCATTTATGTTTTTGTTAAATTTTGCTCCCCTGCTGGTTTCATATTCTGTATTGTAGCATTGAGACTAGGAGACAGGAAAAAAGAAATTCCAGAGGACTAGGAGAATGAACTCCACTGAAAACTCTGTTCTCCTGATAATGCCCTTATTGTACTGGGGAAGCAGCACCTTACATTCAAAATTACCTCTGGAATTTTCTGCTGTAGATTCCATAATTCATTGAAATTTTAGACAACTCCTGTGTTCAGACACTCTTGGTCTGGTTCTTCTTTGACTGTCCCTGAATCCACAGCTGGATTCAGCTGCTGGTGTTCTGTATAAATTCTGATAAATTGTGGCATTTTTGTGCACCCCATGTAGGCAGCAGGGATCAACTGCTGACCCTTATGAGCCGTCTAATGAATTTAATTTTGCCTGATTTTCTTTGCTTCGGAAACAATTCTCTGTCAGAATGGGAGGTGAAGTCCCCCTTGACTGAGGGCCTCATGTTCTGTCTGATACACTGCTGGGAGGTTTGGCCTCAGAGTGATTTAAGGAGCCCAGGAGCCCTGTGAGGAGCTAGCCTGGGGTGCATTTTGACAATCCCTTTGTATTTGTGCAGAATTACTTCTTTCCCTGTTTTTGTGTAACTTTTCCCCGTTTGGATGCAGTCGTTTCAGTGAACATTATCACCCCGTGTCTAAAGCCATTTGTCACCTAGCAACTGTGGACTGCCTGTTCTCATTGGCCCAGGTGGCCAAACAAGGAGACTACTGCAGGTAATCAATTTTTAATGTTTTTCATAGCATTTCATACGGAATTATAAGAGCGTACTTTGAATAAATTAAGTTTTAATATGTGTGCCGTGATAAAAATCACTATTAAGATTGTTCACAGTAGTTTCAACCCAATCTGATATTGCAGAGCAGCACTTCTGGACTTCATGCAAATCTGTTAGCATTGCAGTTCCAGTCTGACATAACTGATGTTTGCTGTTTGACCTGAGTCTAGTAGATGATATCTTACTTATACGTACATAAATGCTGGACTTTTTTTATGTCTTTCTGTAAAGAAATTATTGGTTTTTTATTCTTAGGTCTGATTTTATGGTGTGTTTCTAGAGTCTGGGGTGTCTGAGGTGTGTTTGAAAGGTGTATCCCAGGTAATTAATATTACCTGGGATAATAAAATTATTAGCTCCAGGTAATTAATATTACCTGGAGCTAATAATTAAATATTAGCTCCAGCTTGCAGAGCAGTGGATATGCCTCAGCTGGGCTCAGGTGTAAGAGCTGAGCTGCTGCTCCTGCCCCAGACCACACACAGGTAGGGTGGGTGAAGAGAAATCCACTTGCAAATACCTCTGCTTTGATACATCATTAAAGACAATATTGATCACTTCTGGGCTCGTGGGATCCTGTGTGTTTCTCTATCAAAATCTCTTTGAAAATAATTGCTCACTTATTTTGGTGTGCTGAGATGAGAAAACAAACTGAAATGTGATTAATTCACTGTGCAGAATGTAAATAATTCACTGAATTTCACAGTGGCTCAGAGTAAACGAGCAGGAGGGAGACGTCTCAGTGAAGCCTCAGCTGCAGGAAGGTGTCAATAATTAATTCTGGGGGCTGCTGAAGGAAAGTCTGGACTTCAGTGTTATTTTGGGGGAATGTTTTTTGGTTTGTGAGCAGTGTTTCCCAGGGCCCTGCCTGAGGCAGGTGACGGAGCCGGGGCAGGGCAGAGGTGTTGGGGAGAGCTGAGCCCCTCTGGCAGAGTGCTGGGAGGCTCCTCCTTGGCACAGGCAGCTCTGCAGGGCTGGAGGTGATGCTGTGGGCAGCCCAGAGGTCACCATCTGCTCTGTGAGTGTCCACTCTGCAGACTTGCAGTGCATTTCAGTTTGGGGAATGCTGTTGAAGAGGCCCAATATTGTCCATATACTGGTTTTATGCCTGCTGTACAATTGTTGGAGTGACCTTTGTGCTAAACCCCCTCACCATTATCAGGTTTTACCTCTTTCTGGTGCTTTGTGTTTGTAGGATGCCATTTATTTGGTCTCCATTTTCCTTTAAAATTGCATTATCATTCTTCAACCCAAGAGAAATCTCACTCCCCACATCTTCCCTTTGAAGTCCACCCAAAGTGTTAGCTCATTTCAGTCTTAAAATCCCGTGGCTTTCTTTTTCTCAGAGAAAGTATTTTCCTTAGAAATGCTTGATGAAGTAGTTAATTTTCATAGTTTGTATCTTTTCCCACAAAAGCTTACATCACAGGTGACCGTCCTGCAGGCTTCAGTTGCAGTAGTTTTACGTACACAGTTACAAAGAATTAATCTCAGTAACACTGAAATGAATACCTTTCCTCTTTTGCAGACCAACTGTGCAAGACAATCGTCGTGAAATACTAATAAAAAATGGGAGGCACCCTGTGATTGATGTTCTGCTGGGAGAGCAGGATCAGTATGTTCCAAACACCACCAGCCTCGCAGTGAGTACCCAGAGGCTGAGTTCAGAATCACTGGGGCAGGAGGCTGGGCTGAGCTGCTTGGGCAGCCAGGGGAAAGTGGTGATTTAAGTCCTGCAGCTGCTGGGCTGCATTTCAGAGACGTGTTGCTAGATGTCACCACATCTGTTCTGTCCCTCTGCTGGTTCCTTGCTGCCAGATGCTCTCTTCACAGCCTTGCTCAGTCTCAAGGCATAAAGGAATGAAAGGTAATCTCAAAATTAGGAAAACAGGTGTTTGAATCCAACGGTTATTTTCAAAAAACAAGTGAATAATTTCAGGGTTTTTAACAGTGCCATCGTAGGGAGTCTACATTTTGACAAACTCTGTCTGGTTTTTGGAATCTTTTCATTTGCAAAATACAAACTATAGGTTCAATTGTTCAGATTAATTCTAAGATTGCTTGTATTTTTTTAAATGTGTTTCTCTACTGTGCAGTTTCCTTTCTCAATGGAAATATTAGTGTGATACAGCCTTTTTTTTTCCTGATAAACTAAGATCTGTCTTTTAAATTACAGTCCTGTTTGAAGCTTTTCGTTAAATATTTATCTCTCCATATACTTTTATAAATATTAAATAGCTGTTCCTAATGAATGTAAAAGATATCCTCACAACTTCTCTCTGCCTCTTTATGCAGTAAATGTAGGAAAGGTATGAAACAGCTGCCAGAGCAGGACATAGCTGTAGAAACAGCATTCAGGTTTGTGTGTGTTTCTTGGGGGGCAGTTTAAAGTGCTGTTCCCTACTGAACAATGCTACAGATATTTTGCAATACATCAGAGAATGTTTTCAAAATTATTTGTCAACTCCAAACAAGCGACAGATGGCACTTCCAAAAAAATTCAGCATGTCATTCAGGAATCATCATGCACTTTTCCCTCTTTAGTCCCATTCTTATGCTGGCTTTCTAAATACTGAATATTACAAAACCAAGTGATCATGGCAGAATCACTTCTGCTTCTACAGTTCTTTGAGTTCTCTTTTTCTTGAGAGAGGTGGGTGGGAACCAGTTTATTAAAGCATCTCCAGTTTTCAACTGCTGTGTTTGAATCAGCAGGAAAATACATCTCCTGTCATGTTGTCAGCTGAAATGTTGTCAAATATCTAACTTGAGGAAAAGCTTTTTTTTTTTCCTTACTCCCCTGAAATAAACAGGTTATTTTTCCATTCCCCCTGTTCTCCTCAAACCTTTGTGGGTTGTTTCAGAATTGTTTTCTTCAGCCATGGATTGCAATGAGATTTTGGCTCACGGCTGCATCAGCTGTGAGGACAGAGGGTTCTCTGCTCTGGTACTGCAGCAGACTCTGAGAAGCAGAGCCCTGGCAGAGCAGCCATCAGTCCCACAGCACGGCTGGAGGGAGGCTGGACAGACACCAGACACATGCAGAAAACTCATGGATCCTGATATGAACTTGTGAACTCGTTCTGGGTTTGAGGATCTGTAAATTCTGCTGGGTTGAGCCCTGTCAAAGTTCCAGGAGCAGTACTGAGTTACACTTTGGAGACTGGAATGTTGTGAATTTTCTCATATACTCATGTGCACTTTGTTACATCTAATCCTTTATTCCCAAGAATGGCATTTTTTACATTTTGACTGCATTGTGACTTCTGTATGGTTGAGGGGTTTTTTTGCAAAAGCTGATCAGCTTTTTACCAATAATGAACACTGATGTCCTGTATCTTCTGTAATGCCTGAATTATAACATAAATGACAGTCCTGGCAGTGTTCTGTGTCTGTTCCTATAAACAGAATGAAAGCCCAGTCTGACACCAAGTTTGTGAGGAGTCTGCAGCAGGGAGATTTGTTGGTTGCTGTTCCCACAGTGCCTGATCAGTGCCAAGCTCCCCACCTAGTGTGACTGATGCCCACTGGGCACAGCTTGTCCTGTGTCCCTTGCCCCTTCCAGGGGCACTGCAGACTGCTGGCTTCTCTTCAGATCAGCACTTGGTGCATTTCAAGATGCACCCCTGGGAAAGTCTAGCTGTGTGCTGTCCTTGCATAACTCAAGCTCTTAGTCTCGACTCAGGCTGTGAGAAAGCTTTATAGGTTCATGGACAAGTTTTAATTTTGTATCAGCAGTTGTCTTGCACTTGAGGAGCACACATTTATCGTGGAGCTGCGGACACATAGCAGTACCCTGGGGAGTCTTACAGCTGAGATGAGTTCCTGCATCTGATCTCATTTTCTTGGGTCTGGTTTTAATGATGAGAGACACTGATGGGAGACTGGGCATGGCCTGCTCACAGCAACTGTGTTGCAGTCAAGTGCTGCCAGACTCAGGGATGTCTCAAAGCCTTCTTGGAGCCACTCTGAATGCCCTTTTGTCATTCCCAGCCAGCAGTTACGAGTGTAAAATCCAGGTCGGGTCTTTGCCTACCAGATCTTCCCATTTGACAATGAGACCTCAGACTGGAGAGAAATCCAGATCACAGCCAGATTTGGGCAGTGCTGGCTGTGCTGGAAGCTCATGATTTTCTCCCTTTCTCCAGAGGAATTCTGCAGGATCCCAGAATGGTGTGGGTTGGAAGGAACCATAAAGCTCATCTCATTCCTCACCTGCCATGGCAGGGACACCTTCCCCTGCCCCAGTGTCCAGGCTGGCCTTGGGCAGTGCCAGGGATCCAGGGCCTGCCCACCCTGCCAGGGAACAATTCCTCAGTGCCAAGGTCCCAGCCAGCCCTGCCCTCTGGCCCTGGGAGCCATTCCCTGGGGCTGTCCCTGCAGCCCTTGGCAATTGTCTCTGTCCCTCTTTGCTGCAGCCCCTTCAGGCCCTGCGAGGCCACCCTGAGCTCAGCCCAAAGCTTCTCCTGCCCGGGGGAGCAGTGCCAGCTGTGCCAGCCTTGGCTGCCAGCAGAGCTGCTCCATCCATCCCTCTGCCCATCCTGGAGCCTCCTCTGGCCTGGCTGCATCCAGCCCTGCATCCCTCAGCATCCCTCCCTGCTCCCTGTGCTGGTGACCCAGTTCCCTGATTATGGCTTGGCTCCTTGGTGGAGAACAGGAAGGTCCATTTTGCTCAAGGGTAATCCAAGTTGATTTTGGTGCATCTGGGGCTTGATAATATCTGGAGAGGTGAATGTGATGAGCTCTACAAATGGAGCAGAGCTGTTCACCTAGAATAGAAGGTTTAACCCTGCAGACTTGTCCTGTATCCTTGTAAGCACACCAGACTTCCTGGTAGAAGCACCATGTGCAGGGCAATGTGTTTCACCACTCTTTTGTGTTTCCAGGGAGATGGTGAAAGGGTCATGATAATAACTGGGCCCAACATGGGAGGGAAGAGCTCCTACATCAAGCAAGTGGCACTGATCACAGTCATGGCACAGATTGGCTCTTTTGTTCCTGCAGAAGAGGCCACAATTGGTGCTGTGGATGGAATTTTTACCAGGTAACCTCTCAAAACTGGAAATGCTACTGTGGCAGCAGGTGTGTGTATCAAAGAATAACTTATTTTTTAATTTAGAACGTGAGAATTTATACCTGAAATTTCCTTTTTCCATTTTAGAGGCACTTTAGGTTCATTGCTAGGTTTTGGTTCCAGTTCTTTGGTAAGCTTTGGTACTTGTTTTGTAATCTTTGTCTCTTCAAGGGGTAAGAATTTTAATGTGTCTGTCTTGATTAACATCCAGGTGTCTAGCTTACCTGCCTGAATGGATATCTCAGCCAAATTTATGCTGCTGGGTAGGGGCCAAATGTTTCCCCTAAAATGAATGTTGTCACTTTCTAAAATCATGTCACAATTTCTGCTCTGAAGCTCTGTTGCATACACTCAAAATATTACAGACTGAAAATTTAGGGCTGCATATATTTCATGCCTAATCTCCTTCCTGTACTATCAGTCCCAAACGCACTTACTCCTCACTTGATGTCCTTTTAAGAATGAATAATGACAGTTTATTTCACTGTCTCATGCTTGAGACATTGCTGACTAATTTGTAAAAAGTATCAGTAGAGTCAGAACTCTGTATAGTATAATCTAATATTGCTAGGGTTTATTGCCCTGTTTCCCCCCTTTTCCTTCAATAATTTCTTTATTTAGTCAAAGTTTTGTGTTACTGATGGTGTTTGAGGTGGATTATCTTGTGTGGTGATAAGTTTCACAGCAATCAGGTGCCTAAGCAAGACTTTCTGGAAATTCCTGTTGTGTGATGCAGTGTGCATTCCAGAGGTGACTTTTAATCAAGAACCTGAGCTACTACTCACCTGCAATTGCTTCATCCTATAAAAGCATTGTGTTCTTGCTTTCCACTGTGTCACAACAAAAACAAATGAGGATCACACCTTGGTGCAGGTCAGTGCCAAGCACAGTAGCAAACAATTTGTATCCCCTTCCCAGAAATAACTGGAGATGAGAATTCAAAATGCTTCCCTTTTCTCCCCACCCTTGTTGGCAGTACTGGGCTGGTTGGTGGGGTGAGCATTTCTTGTGGGGACACAGAGATACACAGGGCCTGGCTGATGATACAGGAGGAGCATCACAGCATCACTGAGCATTTGAAGATGATTTTTGTCTTCCTCTGGGGTTTGTAGCTGAACATGAAGTACCTCACTTGGCTTCTCACTCCCTCAAATTCTAATTGTACACACACTCCAGCTGAGTACCTGCTTTCCTCTGCTTTTCCTAGGCTGTCATTGCACAAGAGTGATTTCTGCAAAAAATACTAAGGAATATGACACAGGCTTTGGGAGAGATGCTTTGTTTTGGGCCTACTTGAAAGAGAATAAATTGTATCTTCCTCTGTGTTCCACCTGTTCCCCAGTGCATTTCCCTGATTCTGCTCCACTGTTCTTTGTATTAGAATAAAACCCAAGTACTTTTCTGATAAAGTAGTGTGTGCAAAGGCAGAACTTCTGCTTTCAGGCTTACAGCCAAGCAGACACAGAGTGTTTTTAGCTCTGTGAGCTTTCAGACCATGTAATTTGTAGCCCAGTCACATTCTAACGCAAGGGATTGAATTTTTTTTTCCCCTTGTTTATATTACTTTTAGAAGCTCAGCTGGATGTGCCCTTCCTCATTTAATGTGATATGTGTCAAACACCAGATAAATATGTGGAAGATCTACTGAAATTCTTGTAATTACACCAGCAGTTTAGAGTAAACTAATTGACTCAATATCAATTTAAGGATGAAATTGATAATTCATTTTTAAGATAGAAGTAGTCATGCATCATTTAAAAGGTAACAGGACAGAAAAAGGAGAAAAGGAACAGGTTAGAAGGCTCTGCTCAAGATATACAGGGGCCATCCAAGAAGGGGGCACCTCTCTTTTGGTTGGCTTGGGGTTTTTTTGGGGGAGGTTTTGGTTTTTTTCAGGGTTCCGGCAAGGGGGTTAATGTGGTGTTGCATTCAGGGAATTTCTCAGCCATAAGAAGTTACCCATGGAATAGTTTTTACTGTCTGGTTTAAGGAAAGGATCAGCAAACCAGCTGCCACATACTATGTCCTGCTTGAGGTTTGATGCTTTTTTCTAAAGCCTCAGCTTCTGCTCTGTCCTCTCCTCTGGTAGAGAATGACCTGGAAGAGATCAGAGGCTTTCTCTGAACTCCCACCCAATTTTCCTTTTCTTTGTTTTCACCTTCTGTGCTTTGCTTTGCAGGTTAGCTTTGTTTGGATTTTTTTTATTATAATTTAACTTTTTTTTATGATAACAGCTATGTAGACCTCCTTTCTGCACTGCCACGCCAGGCCACAAGGTCTTGCTGAATAACCTGTGAATTTCCATTTTCTTGCTGATAACTTCAGCACATTTTTAATGCTTTTAAAACTTACCATGGGAAGGTGTTAGTCTTCAAGGTACTTCCTTCACTGCTGTGTTGATGTTTTGGGAGATGCTGTTAGTGTGGTACCCCTGCAGGGAGAGAGAGTGAGGGATGCTCAGGGATGCAGGGAAGGATGCAGGGAGGGATGCTCAGGGAGGGATGCTCAGGGATGCAGGGAGGGATGCAGGGAGGGATCTGTGGTGCTGTACAGGCTGGCTCTATGGGGGGTTCTGTGCACCATGGTGACCAAGAGCTCCTGATAAACCTTTTTCCAGTCCCTTTTTTGGTTTGTAGACTGCATCTTCCAAGTGTGAATTTATATAGATTTAAGGGTTTGTATCCCCAGGATTTGTGTCGTGCTTTCCAAGTAGGGTTTCCATGGAAATTGAAAGGCTGCTACTATGGTTATTCCTTGTGATATATTGTGCTTATATAGGATAGCATCTCTAAATTGACTCTACATACTGGATTACACCAAATGTTTTGAAAGATGCAAGAGGAATTGCTTACAGGTAGAGTGAGGATTGGAATGATCTCTCTTCACTACTGGGTAGGTAGGACAGGGGACAGTGCTGAGCCTAGCCCAGATTAGGGGAAGGACACAGGATTTTGAGGGTGTTTGCTGGTTAGTATTTTCTTTTTTTTTCCCTTCTCCAATAAGGGATAATGTTTTCTTACAATCTTTTCCTAAAGAATTTCAACTTGATCAGTGGCATTGTATTTGAAAAATTTAGGGGGGTTTGGAAGAGGTTGACATTCCATCTGTATTGACTTTTAATGGGATTTGGATATTTAATTCTCCGATGTTTGAAAATTCCCAACCAAGTTTGTCGTTGCAGTAACCAGGCTCATTTTCTACTTTAAAATCAACCTTCAGTTTTTGTTAGTTCTAATACAGTCAGTGAGGCCCTGACATTAATATGCTGTTTCTGTGTGTGTTTGAGCAGGGAGACAAAGCAAGGGTGGACATCCATGTGTGTAGGAATTAATGACAGGAGTTCTGCTGGCCTAATCATGCCCTGGGGAGGGGTGGTGTTCAGCTGCTGAAGAAAGCTGACCTCTGCAGAGGTCCCTCTTCTAATCAATTATTGATAGACTTTCCCACTGCTAGGAGGCTTTATCCTATTTCCTGTGGAGCTGTTTGTGAGGTTCCATGTTCAAAGTTGGGAGGCAGAGGGAGAATGCTAGAGCACTTTGAAGGCAAAACATCTTCAAATCACAAGATAATTAGCACTTCAGGTTACCAAGTGCCTTCAAGACTTTGAGGATCAATTTTTGGACATCACAGGCTGCCATCAGAAAGAATTCTGTCCAGGAGAGCACCCTCTGCCAGTGCCAGGTGATGGTACAGGGACAGAGTAGTTTCCTTCCTAGAGCACTTACCTGCCTGGATTTCTTTTCCTGTGTGGAAATAAGAGCTATTTTCACTTATTTCAGGGAGCTAGCACAGCCACTACAGTGACCCACGCCTGGCAGTGAGGTTTCATGCCAGCCAAGCTGTAAATGCAGTTAAAGGTGCAGCTTCAGTTACCTGGACTAATGAAGCACCTGTGCCTCAGGTGCCTTTGAGAACTGCCTCTTGCAGGGGGTCTGCCTCATGCTGAAAGGTCACAGGAATAAACAGAGCCGTGGAAACTATCCTCTCATGCACTTGGCCTCTCTTAAAAGAGTGCTCTTGCTGCTTACAGCCTGTCAGCATGACTGTAATCCTCACGGCATCAAATACACCTGGAATTGTCTTAGGGTATGTGGAGAAGGCAGGGATGGAGGGGCTGGCAGTGCAGGATAGTCCCTTCACACCACATGGTCTGTATTTAGATGTAAAGAACTTTCCTCTGCATTTTCTCCTTGTAACTAACAGATGATTTAAATGTGTTTTTAACGTGGAGGGCCCTGCTCATTGCCGAGTTTGCAGTTAGACAAGAGGTACTGCCTCGTTTCAGATTCCTTTATATTTGTGAAAAAGTTGTGAAAACAGATGTTGATTGCTCACCTTGCCTAGGGCAGGATGTTGTATAATTGCAGCCTGTATTACCTGTCTGTGTAGAGTCCCTCAGACAGGTAATATCCCTCAGTCTGAAATTACATCACTGTTTTGGTATTTTTTAACCCGTTGTTCTTGTAGAATGATGTGGAACATGTGTAATAGCAGTTTGTTCAATTAAAACCAGAGCACAGAAATCTTTGGACAGCCGAGCACTGAAATAGTGGAGGAGTTTCAGCCCCCTCCCCACTGGCCTTAGTTGGGTCACACAAATTCCAGCCACCAAGGGCCAGTGCCACGCTGTGCCTTGCAGTGGCTGTTCTCAGTTGGGTGATGGGTTCAGTATCACTTCAGGCAACAGCAGAACAATGGAGAGCCTTTCCAAGTGAAGGTCCTGTTGGAAATTGCACTGGAGGTCCATGGGAGTGTCAGCTGTGTCCTGCCAGCTGTGGCCTCAGGTGACACAGCTCAGGTGGTGAACACAGCCCTTTGCAGGCACTGGGGAAATGTGCACACAGGCTGTGTCAGAGGACACCCAGGTGTGTGCATGGATGGACACCCAGTTTGCCATGGGTGGCAGTGTCAGTGACCAGGCTGTGGCCAGTCCCAGAGCAGGGGCTGCAGCTGCTGCTGAGGGCACTCCCATCTCTGTTCTGCGACAGGGACAGGGCCAGGGCACGGCTGGGCCAGGGCAGGGGATTTGGGATGGAGATCAGGGAAGGTTCTTCCCCCAGAGGGTCACTGCTGGCACTGCCCAGGGAATGGGCACGGCCCCGAGGCTGCCAGAGCTCCAGCAGAGCTTGGACAGCACTGCAGGGATGGCCAGGGTGGCATTGCTGGGGCTCTGGGCAGGGCAGGGGTGGCACTGCATGGTCCTGGGGTCCCTTCCAGCTCAGGGGGTTCTGTCATCAGTCCAGCCTGGATATTCCACCCCAGCTGACCCTGGTTTTGTGTGACACTTTGCCTTGGAGGCACCCAGGAGTGCCCATGAGATAATCCTTTTCCAGGAAGCAGAACTGGTGTGAAGAAAGCTCTGCTCCTGCCCTCCCCAGTGTTTGGACACAGTGACCATGCATGTTTTTTACATACTATGCATTCCAAGTTAAAAAAAAAGGGTATTACTTATGCATATACGTGGCTTAACGTGGTGACACTGGTGAGATTCAGTCTCTTTTATCTTTAGGGAGCTGCTGGAGCAGCCAAGACATTTCCTCAGAGTCCCTCTAAGAGGGAACTCGGTGCTGTTCTGCCAGCTGGGGGCTGTACTTCCCTTGCTGTGCCACTGCTCAGGTGGGATCTTCAGCTGATCTGAAACCCACTCAGACCAGGTGTGGCCCATTCCACCGAGGTTTGTGAGTGCTGCACAAACCTCACGTGGTGAAAACCTCACAAAACTCGCGTGGGAGACAACATA
Organism: Serinus canaria; assembly: GCF_022539315.1. Lineage (NCBI taxonomy): Eukaryota > Metazoa > Chordata > Aves > Passeriformes > Fringillidae > Serinus > Serinus canaria. Next base: position 8,644,885 of record NC_066343.1, read on the forward strand.
ATGGTATTAAAAAATAAATCAGTGTTTGAATGCCTGCTCGAGTGGTGTGCCTGGCCCTGCTCATCTCCATCATCCCGTGAGCAGAGAGCCACAACAGTCACATGCCTTTGGGCTCACAGAGATGGAAGGGGAGGGGGCATTTGTGTGCCAGGGTGACATTTCTGGTATGATGTGCCTACAGGCACTGTGGATCCTCTCTCGTGTTTTTCCTCTGCCTTGACTGGTCTCACCTCACAGAGATTTATGGGGCAGAAAGGAAGGGACTGTTTGTGGCTCTGTCTCTGTAGGATTGTGCAGGGGGAGTGGAGCCCTCATCCTCTCCCCAGAAGCTGGAAAGAATTGCTGTTAGGGCTTAGAGGACGGCTTAGAGACGGAAGATTTCTTCAAAGGAAACTGAAAAGAACCCAAAAAACCTCAGCTGATTACTCCAGACTTCTGGAGAGGCCATGCACCAAACAAGCCAAAGTACTTTCTTCTGTATGGTTTATTAAAATATCTGTTTTTCTGATGTGTAAGTGGTGGAATTACTCTCCAAAAGGTCAGGCCTTATAATAGATGTATTGTGAGTGTTACCTCCCTGAATGCATTTACTATTTACTATGCATTTAGCTATTTAATTCTGACAACTTGACAAAGTCATATTACTGTTTCACAAGTGTGTGGAGCTGAAAGAAACAAGTAGACAAACATTTTTTTTTAGCTGGATGAAATGTGCATACCTATGGCATTATCACAAATTTCAGTAAGGTTTGAACTCATGATGGAAAGCAAATTTTGGATGAATACCTGCAAGCATTTGGACAATGGACTTGGGATGCTTGTATTTTATCTTTTCTTCATTGAAATGCTACCATCATTCAAGTTTGAAAGACACTTAAGAAATAGCTTACTTTAGATTACTTTCAGGTTAAAATGTTTCTGGGCATGCTAAGAGTATATTTTGTAAGAACTCCTGAGAAACTCAGAAAGCACAGGATGGAGTGGGTATGTGAAGCAGGGAAAAGAATGTTCTGTCAGACTGGAAACTGAGTGGAGGATGTTCTCCAAGTGCTCTTTGCAATACATTGAGATAAATTACGTGAGAACAAAAGCAAAATAATACTCCAAGTATTAATGGATGTGACTGTTCCATTGATGCAACCTCTCATGGCAAAAAGAATTCTTAACTTTTTGTAACTAGGCAAACCACGTTACACTTGATTTCATTCAGCCAGTTTCATTGGCTTATCAGGAGGGAGCTGCACAGCAGAAGCACAGAGGGGGAAATAGTTGTGTTTGAAATAATAAATAAATAACAAGCTCCATTATTAAAAATCATCCTAATTACATAGGAAGGCAAATACTACCTCTCATTTTCATATCACATGTGAATTTTTCTGATTTTAACTCTAAAGACCAGAATCTACATTTAAAAAAATCCTTGCTTCCATGTATTTCTTTATTAAGCTTTAATGATTTTTTTGAAGCTTACAGGGTAAGGTAATGGAGATATTTTTTTCTAGAAATACCAGTTAAAATCACAACACCTCAGACAAATGAAGACATTATTCAAGATAGCTTCTTCATAATCAGAAAAATCTAGGCTGTGAAACCAGTGGGGAGGTGACAGCAGTGTTTGGCAGGTTTTGCAGGTGTGTACAGAAATCACCAGGAGATTGATCACTGAGTCAAAACTGTGGAGGAGTTTATCTCAGCTGAACAACTTGTTTGTACAGAACCTGGTTTTGACCAGAACTTTGGAGATTTTTAAAAAAGTTCTTTAAACCTGAAAATAAATGTTTAAATCATTCAGCTCTTCCTTTTGGAAAAGAAAAAATTATAACAAATAGAAGAAAGTCTCTCAATTTACCTGAGCAGTTAGACTCTGAAAGATAAGGGTCAGAAAATTAAAAAACCAAAGGTACTTTTTCAGGTCTTTGTTTATTTTCTATGTCTGTGGTAAAGCTTAGTGGTTCTGCCATGCACATTGATTTATTTATTGTGCAGAAAAGAAGGGAGCTGTTCTCACAAAGCAATCCCAAGTGAATGGCAAGTCCACATGAGAATTTTATATACTGACATGCCAAGAAAGTATTGTTTGTATTGAAAGCACAATGAGTCAGACCAACAGAACTTTTAGCTGTCAATAACCCCAAAGTAATTTTCAGAAATGTTACTTCTTTATGGCACAGTAATTTGCTTCATTTTGTTCCCCCTTAATTGTATTTTTGTTTACTGCCAGAGTAACAAGAATTACTTAAGCCTTTCATTTATGCTCACAATCAATCATGTAATTGCACCTCTGGGGTAAATTGTTCCCATCTTTTGGGGAAGAACAGGGTGCTGTATTAAGTACATTGCGCCATTTTTAATCATGTGGAGATAGCTTGGGTTTGGATTAAAAAAAAAAAAAAAGCTAAAGTTGTAGTTAGTGTTGTTAAACTGAGGAATTATTTTGTTCTGTTTTTTCCAGAAAAGTTGTGTCTTGGACGTATCACAGTACGTTTGAGCTGTAATTGCTTCTGACAGTGTTCTGTGGCTCTGTAGGAACAAGTTAGGCCAGGCTGTGCATGTATCTGTGGCTAATTTGGTTTCATGTCTCTGTTCATGTCCCAGAAACATGCATCTGCAGTGTGAGGTTTGCATCTTTTATCCGTGGAATACTGCCAGACAGCAGTATTCCACCAGACAGCCTTTGGGGGTGCGTGCACGTTGGGTGCAGTCTGACTGCAAACAGCCCCTGTGTGTGCAGGGAAGGAGATGTGCCCTGGAAATCCACCTCAGGCAGTGCAGGGCAGGTGTTCACACTCGGGGGCACTCACAGAGCCCCTCCTGCTGCCCCTGATGGGCTGGAGAGGTTTTCCCCAGGGTGCTGCAGGGGCCAGGGGAGGAGAAATTCTGCTTGCAACTCTGCTGACCAGCTGCAGACAGTGAGGGTGAGTGGCTGGAGTTACCTGTCTGAAACGGTTCCATCCTATGACTTGACCCAGTCACAGGTAGAATTGGATTGTCTTTGGCATCCACAGGTGTAAAGGGGAAAAGTTCACTTGTGCTGAGTGCTTCAGCCACTGTCCCTACTCTGTTGCTATAGTTCCTGCTCTTTAATCCCTCCTGGCCTCAATCCTTCAGCTACAAATGCACATTAACTTAATTACCTTGAGTTCCCTCCCTGGTGTCCCAAGCAGTGAGTGCAAGCCTGTGCATATTTGAAGGTGTTGATTTGTCTCTGTTTTCTCACCTTCTTCCAGCTAGTAGTGATGAATCTCAAAGAAACACCTTAATTTGAGTATCTGCTCTTAGAATTTATCCTTCAGCAAAATGTTTTGCCCTCATAGGCTGGTCTTTCTCTTGACCCCCAGTAGCATTGGTACTGCTAATTTAAAAGTCAGTGATGTATTTGTCCTCAGCAATGTAACAAGTATTTTTGAGGAGTTCAGATATATTACTGGGAGTATCATTGCTGAGTTTCAGAAAGCAGATTTACTGGGTATTTCTCACTAGGTAAGGTGACATGACCTTTTGTAATACCTGAGTTTCTGTAAGTCCATGAAGTCTAGGGATGAGGGGTGCTGGTAACTTCTGGTTCCCCAGGGCCTGCATTGAGTCACAGGGATTCTGTCCTACCTGTCCTGTCAGTCCAGCCAAAGCTTTGGAAAAGATAGAGTGGGTGTTCTTCTTCCCTCTGGCTTTCAGGGAGAAAAAAAAAATAAATCGATGCGCTTCACATCTTGAAAGTTAATCCTGTTAGAAATGTTTCTTTTAAAACGCAGGGGTGCTGGTGTGTGCAGCATTCCCCTGTGAGCCAGCCCTAGAAGGAAAGGAGGATTTCAGTGATTATTTGTTCTGGCTGCTTCAGTTACCTATTGATACTGAGAAGGGGGAAAAATAGTTAGAAACCACTATGAAACTGAGTATTGAAATCACTTTGGACTGGCTTTTCTTTCTAGGATAATGCAAAGTTTGTATCCCTCAGAGTCATTTAATATCTTCATTAATCTCTCAGTGACTGAGAGCATCACGTATCTACAACAATGTGCAAAAGAAAAATGTATTTTATATTGAATGCATTCTGTCAGGCTTCTCAACAGCTGTTCTCCTTAATTGTGTAACATACCATTGGTATTTCTTCATTTAAATTTGCAGATAAGCAGTTGTAGAGATGGCTGAGCACGTGTGCTTGTAGACTGAAAACAGCTTTATGTCATGAGCATCCTTTGATTCCCTGTCATCATCCATGTCACTTGGCACCCTCCTTAGAAGTCACCCATGAATAATGCAAAAATAATAACTGTCCTGATAGCCATGCTTTCCATCACACTTCTTTTTTTCCCTAATTCTGTAATTACAGCTTCTGTAAATTATTTTTCTTTCTGTCAGATTTTGGTCTGCATCAGTGAGATCTTGATGGAAATGAAGAGGATGATGTACCAGTAGGTTGTGGGGGAGTGTGAAGCATTATTTTCTTGCCAGTGAGCTGTTACAGATTTGCACATGCAATCTCCTGAGGAATTACTTAATACATCTCCAGTGTCCTGCCCATCCCTGGTGGGGTCTCTGTCCCCACTGCCCTGACCACACTGCTCTGCTGGGCACGGACAGGCCGTGGAGAGCAGGGCCCTGCCAGGAAAGGGCTGAGCTGCAAGGCAACAGCACATCTACTCCTCCCTTCTTGTACACTGGTTATTTTAATTTAAATTACTCCTGTGCAAATGCAGTGATCTTTGAAATGACATTTCAGAGGGGTTTGTGTGAGGGAGTGAGTGGAATTGTAAAGTTGCATTATAAATTTATTTTATTCATGGGGTTCTCAGTGCTATCTGTGAATCACAGAAAGTGATTTTTGTTGGTGCTGAGGGTGTTGTACACCTTATTCCTGGGGAAAAGAGTAATTTTCTTTGAATGTTAATTGTTCTTGAATTAGGTTTGTTCTTCTGCAACAGGTTCCATTTTTTGCAGTAAGTATTTCAGGTGAGCTTCTAAACTCAGATGGATATTACTGAAATCAATGGGAAAACGTAGTTTAGGTTTGGGTTTTCTCCCCAGCAGTAAGTATTCTGTAGAGGAGGAATCAGTAAGTAGCACTGTGTGAAAATAAGGCCCTAGATAATGGCTTTGCAGTCTTGTTTTCTGGGATCCATGTGGTGGAATGTTACCAGTGAGCTCCAGGGCTCCCTGTTCATTTCCACAAACTGTGAGAGAGATGGACAGTGAAATAAAAGAGGAATGAACTTCCTGGGGCCCACACTGTGATCTCAAACCCAAGCCAACTCTAAGAGCCTCTAACTTCTTTTGAGAGGTAGTGCAGTTATATCCTCTAAGTTACCCTCTGAAAATTAACCTAGAAAACATTGCCTCTGCTTGCTGGTTTTTTCTGAGGCCTTTGACAGGAATCTTTGCTACTTGAACCGAGCACTGAAAACAGAATATAATCCATCCTCCTCTTCTTTTTTTTTTTTTTTTTTTTTTTTTTTAAGTTTGCATACTAAATGGGTTGAACACTGTAAGATGAAGAGCTTTTAATTTTTCAGGATTTGGTTGGCTGTCAAAGAGACATTAAAACAAGTGTTTTCCAGCCAAATTGCATCTGCTGAGGAGTGATGGATCCAAAGAGACGCTGCTCGTGGTGCCTGTCTGCACGTTCCTTGTGGGCAGGACTGGAGAAGAAGAATTTAATGTATAAAAACATTTAGGAGGAAATCTGCATTAAAATGTGGATTCCAAGCCACTGAGGAGTCCTGGAGAAGTTTGGTGGGGTTTATTATGGCTGTTTTAAATTTGAAAAAAAACCCAAAAAAAGTGTGGTTTAGGCAGTAGGTTTTGTGACTCAACAACTTTATTGTATCAGGAATAATAGAGCATAAAGTTAGGGAGCAATGCCTTGCTGCAAAGTAGCTGTTACTTTTATAAATGCAGTCATCCACACTAAAATAGTTATTCCTGCTTATTTCTGGGATAACAGTGCTCAGTACGCATGTTCAAAACACAAGTGTAAATCTTCTAGTGTAAAGGACAGAAGCAGAAAGAACTTTTATCAATTTTCAAAGGATGACATTTAAGATGTTTTATGTCATTTAAAAATGCACTTTTTGTTTAATCTGTAGTTAAGCCTGAGTTGGATTGGAATGTTTTAAAATGCTGGAAAGAAAGACTTCTTCTCCAGCTGTCTCTAACAACAAGGGAAAGATAATACTAATTTCTCTTTGTATCTTGAGCATTTAGTGAGGAAGTTCAGGAAATTATTTTTGTGAATGCAAATTAGATACAAAGCAGGCTAAAATATTTTGTGGGCTCTGTGGAAATGATGCAAACCTAGAGGAAAATGGGAGCTCTGTGTGTAATCATCACAGACACAAAACAGCCAGCCTGTGAGATGCTGTCCCTGTAAGGAAAAGCCAAGTAAGAAATGAGGAAATCATAACGCCACTAATTGTAGGGTCGGAGACTAATACTGAACTTGTTCATTAAGGAGCCAGGGATTGTTCAAACATAACATGTATTTGTCATTCTGATTAATGTATTTGCAGTTAACAGTGTTTAAAAAGGCCTAGGTTATGCTGTTCTCTGTGGATCTGTGCAGTGAGGGGGATTGTTTGATTTTACAGCAGAGCCTGGTGCCTGACAAGCTGAGAAAGGGGCACAGGGGTGGGGGGGACACTGTGAGAAATGCACTAAGGTCTTCATCATTCCTAACCCAGCATTTGAAAGGCTTACAGCAGTAAGTGGCTTAATGAAATGTTAATTTCACAAAAACTCATTATCCTGAGTTGTACACTTAATTCAGAGAAAAATCATGTGCACTTGAATTAGCTTATGGCCAGAATCACCTGTCTTTTGGGGTATGTGGGAGTGTAACTCGTGTGTGTTTGTGTTTAAGCACACAGACATTGAAACAAAAACTCAGTTTTCTCATGTGCCCATCTCCAACCAAGAGTAGTTACTTTATAACTGAAGATTTGCCTATTATGCAGTTATGCATGACAGCATGACAGATTGTCAGGGCAGGGACCAGAGAATATATACAAATCATAGTTATACTGGGTCCAGCCTGCTTGGTTCTAGTCAAATGCTCTTAGTCATAAGATCCTCATAAAATTATTTGTATCTTGGTGGTGCCTCAGGAAGTCACAGAAGCAATTATAACAGAAAGAGGTCCAGCAAAAGAGAGAGAAAGAAACCTCTATATTGGGCTTCTCTTTAAAGGTTCTGATTGGCTCTAAATACTGTTGTGGCCAGCTGTTAAATTTGGAAATATAATATACTAAACCCATGAGTTAGTTTTCCTTTAATCAGTGTGGCTTGTATGTAACTATATATTGGCTGATAAGAGTGAATAAATCCAGTTTTACGTCCCTCCTCAGTGGGCATGCTTGTGATGACCTGTCTCAGAAGGGATGCTCAATGTGATTAATGTAATTCAAAAGCAGAAATGCAAAAAAAGAAATGCTTTTTCTTCAGTATAGAATGGGTATTACTTGCCCAGGTAAGGAAAGCTGCAGGAAAAGGGAAAACGGGGGTGGACTAACAACAGGTTTCTCAGATGTAGACCACAAAGTCACAATTTGAGATAGGGTTTGAGGGTTACATGGATCTGAATCAGAGCTGGAAGAGTTGTGTGGGATGTGGAGGAATTTGAGTGTTGAGCTCACCTGCTTGCAGGCAGCTAAGAGTTGTGTTTGAGAGAACTTTTAAAATACCTTTAAATCTTTTTTAGGGACAGTGGTTAAGATTGTATACCTGTGCAATTAGGGGAACTAATGGTTGTTTTGTTAGTGCCTGAAGGAGGTGGCTGCTCTGCTGTTTGGGTGCACAAACACCTGGTCACACGAGCTCCCACTCGGTGTGGAAATGCCATATCAGATACCTTTGAGTATTGTTAGCATTACAAACCCTTCTGAACAGGGGGTTGAACTAAACTGAAGGAGTAAAATTCACCTTCACAGCCACCTTTGATGGAATTCTTGTGAGCTGACTGGACTGAAGTCCCAGGGTTCTTCTGGGGGAAAAGCAGGCTGTCTGTGCAGTTTGTGAGGGTGGGAGAGGCGTGTGCTGGGAGACTGTTCTGGAAGGTGAAAGTTCTGCTGCATTCTTCTCCTCTGTTTGTAGCAGCAACCAGAGACTATAACAGAATGGTTTCATGCCCATGATTATTTTTTTCCCCGCATTAGCTGACATTTGTAATGTTTTTGTGTTCTGTGTCCGGGTGCAGAATGGGCGCTGCAGACAACATCTACAAAGGCCGGAGCACCTTCATGGAGGAGCTGACAGACACTGCTGAGATCATCAGAAAAGCCACCTCGAGGTCGCTGGTGATCCTGGATGAGCTGGGCCGAGGGACGAGCACACACGATGGCATTGCCATTGCGTATGCCACCCTGGAGCATTTCATCAGAGATGTAAGTGCCTTGGTATTGGAGAAATCCCAGTGTAGCCAGATGGGACGTGCCTGGGCTGCCTGGCCCTTGCTGCTTGCCCAAACAGCAGCGCTGTGCTGTTCCACCCCAGAGACACCTTGGGCTGGCTGGGAGCTGCAGCTGGGCACGTGGGGATGAGTCCAGGCAAGCAGGAGCTCGGGTTTCCCTCTGTGGAGACGCTTGAGGGCCATGGGGAAGGGAAGGAGTGGGTTCTGATGGAGGGTTTGGATCCAGAGCTTTGTTCTGGCCCACAGCCTCTGAACCCAGCCCCAGCTCCAGCAGAACTCCTGAGCCCGTGGGTGCTGCTCCTTTTAACCCCGGGGAGAGGGCAGGAAAGGGGCAGGGAGCCACCAGCCAGGGACAGGAGGGGAGATCTCAAGGGACAAAGGACACCTGGATGGCCCAGTGCCCCCGGGGGTGGAGGGCATCCTTTGGATCTGCCAGGAACTTCTGGGATGCCAGGACTGACAGACAGTGCTGGGAGGGGGCAGGCAGGGGGAAGGAGAGGTGGCTGACACACCTGGCAGGGAATTACCATGGGAGGAGCCGTGTTTCTGGGGTAAATCCTGGAATCAGAACTCAACGCCTGAGGCGCTCTGTGGCGCAGGTAGGCCGCGCTGGCCGCGGCCTGGGAGAGAGGGGCCACGTCCCCCTCAGGGCTGTGGGGAAAGGACAGCGGCTCGGCACGGCCGGGTGCAGGGGACACGGGGTGAGGCCCACAGGTGTGTGTGTGTGTGTGTGTGTGTGCTGCAGGTGCAGGCCCTGACGCTGTTTGTCACCCACTACCCCTCGGTGTGCGAGCTGCAGCAGCTGTACCCCGGCACTGTGGGCAATTACCACACGGCCTTCCTGCTCAGCGAGGAGGACAGCACGCAGCACACAGGTCAGTGCCAGGCTCTCAGGGCCGGGAAAACAGCCCACAAACACCAGGGGTTTGTGTCCAAACAGCAGACAGAGGAGTCCTTTGCCTTTATTCCAACCAAGGCAGAGGCCATGGGCCATTCCCTGGGGTCTCTCACATTTCTGGAGGTGCAGCCTCCTTCTTATCCCAATTCCCAGCCACATTTCCCTTCTCTCTTTCCCCCTTGGCTGAGGGACTGGAGAGGTTCAGATTTCCCAGAACACCTGATCCCAGAGATTCCCCTCTAATGTACAACCCTCCCTTTTAATGTTTAATTCTTACTGAATTTAGGGGGTTTTTCTTCTTCATTGTTTCTTTCATCTTTCAGTGCCTAATTTCATTTATCAGTAAACCTAAAGTTCATTTGCAAAAGTAAATCTCTTTTTCCATTGATCAATCAGTGGAATCCTTCCCATTGTTTCTTTTCTCTCCCAGTGCTGGTTTTACGTACCAGACTTACAGCTTGTTTGTAAAGACAAATCTCTCATTCCTCTCATCAGCCCAAAGTAATGCTGGTGTTGATGCCTTTTCACACTACCTAAAGACAGGAGACAGACTTCTAAAGAGCTGTTCATGGCCATTTTCCTCCTCAGACCTTGCCAAATGCTTTTCCTGGCATCCCATCCTACCAACCTGAGCAGTCCCCAGGGGCTGCTGCCAGCAGTCTGAGGGATCACTCTGTGCCCCTGGTGGCTTTGGGGGATACCTAAGAACAGGGGCAGACACAGTTAGGGGAATAAAAAGCTGTTCTATTTACTGAAGGCCTTCAGGGGCATTTTGGGCACACAACCCTCCCTCAGGGGCTGCACCCAGAAATGGACCACGGGTCACAGTTTGCACACTTTTGTAAGTTTGATCCATTTGCATGTTGGGGTTAATCTAACAATTCCAGCTGCAGGTAATGAAGTCATTGACCCCCAGTTTGCCCCCAAGTCCCTTTTGTTGGCATCTCTGGCCCTGGGGCAGTGAGGTGTCCTTGGCTGCCAGGCCTGGAGAGGAATTGCTGTGTCTGCCCAGAATGGGACAGCAGCAGCTGACACTGGGTGTGGGGTTTGGAGTTTCACACTAAAGAACTGCAGGGTCACACATACATGGAGAATATAAAAGCTAAAATGCTAGGTGTCAGTGTGACAATGTACACCTCACCTGAATGTGGTACACCCACTGCCACCCCAGTCACACATGCAGGGGGGTTGGAAGGTGGACATGCATTCCTTCACGTGTTTCAGGAGGATATCTGAGCTGGGTAGGGAAAGACTCACCCATCCCAGCATCCAACCTCCCACAGCAGCCAAACACAAAGGATTAGGGAGGAGGGATTAGGGATCAAACATATGGCAGTTCTTTCTCTGAAAGATCTCGCTGTCTGGAAACATCTGCTATTTATGGGGCTGCACGAGCAGGATGTGTTTTGTAGCTCCCATGGATTCCATTTCAGCTGGGCTGCATCATTTCATATCGTGTACTTTCAGTGTCTTCGCCCTACTGTGTCAAGCAGCTCCAAAATTTAGCACTCTATGGAGTGAAAAAATGCCTCTGATTGTTTGGAAACTGTTTGGAAACATGATGGCCCCAGTTTTTGAATTAAAAGAGGCATCATAAAGGCCTGTTCACAGAATAACTGTAAAATTTTTGAATGTGTTTCTGTAATGACTTGGCATTGCTATTTGCCATTAACCTTTCCCCCAAATAATTCTTCATATTGTATTATCTGCTTACCTTGTACGCTGATCAGGACAGGGGACTTGTGTATTTGCCACAAAGAGGAGGTTTTGATTTTGGTTCTATGTTTTTAGGCTCTGAAGTGGAAGAGAATCCTGAATTTATCACTTTCCTTTATCAAATAACTAAAGGAGTCTCTGCAAGGAGTTATGGGCTAAATGTTGCCAAACTGGCTGATATTCCTGAAGAAATTTTGAAGAAAGCAGCTCACAAATCAAAGGAGTTTGAGAGAACAGTGAACATGAAAAGGTCAGAACAAATGTGAATTTTTTCCTTTAACTATTTCCTTCTGTAATACCTACTTATGTTCTCCTTAGTGATAGTGAAAATACTAATGACTTTAATTTAGAAAGTATTTATTATTTACTTTGAAACTTGAAATTGTCTTTGCATACTAAAGTGTAGAAGGAAATACGAACTTTCTTCTTCTGGTTTAACTTCAAAATAAATATTTATAAATTATTTTGATTGCCCCCAGAAACACTCAGAATTGTACTGAAACTTCTGGGGATTTTAATATTTCCCTGATACCCAATTTTCATTTGGGGGTGTTTGTACCTTATATATTAGAGTAGTTATGAAAATTCCTGTGTGTATCAAGTGGCATAATGGATTTGTAAATCCTGTAACATTATGTGCACAGTTTAGACATTCATAACTCTTTTCACTGTTTTTTTTTTTTCCCTTTTGCTGTTATTTTCCGTGGCAGTCCTATGAGCAAAATTCAGATAGCCCCATAGGAACATAATGAACCAAGATCTTGGTTGTCTGATGGCTGTACCTAATCCTGACAGGATAATTTTACATGAGAACATTTTGACTACTAATTATTTATAGGTGCAAACTTTGAAACTCAACAGCGCTTGGTGCTTAACGATGTTTTTTATCCCCTCTTAATAAAGCAAAAGATAAACTTTAGAAGGAACTTGACAGTTTGTAGGAAAAATAATGCAGTGGTTGATGCTAATTGGAAATATCAGTCTGTAATTGGCAAAAGTAAAAAAAAAAAAGAACAAATCTGGAGCAGGGTCCTAAATGTGCTGTTCAGAGAGTGGCTCTGGTCTGAGTGGTGGGAGCAGCAGTTCCCAGCTCGGGGGAGCCACACCTGGACCTGCTGGTGGCACTGCCCTTGTCACAGTACCCACGGGCCAGATGCCTTGTCTTTTTTTTTTAAATCACCCTGATATTATTTAAGAAAATCCACGGGGTAATTTCAGCCAGTTTTGACATTTGACAATTGACATTGTCGTCGGCAATGTGTGTTAAACCATTTTAAATGTCTTGAAATTTGTCACAGCTCTTATAAATCAAAAAGTGCTGAGAAAAACCAGGAAGGATGTGTGCACTCATTTGTACTGAAAATGTGCTTTCTTGTTATGGTCCTACAAATACAAATTTGTACGAACTGAATGACCAAAATGAAACAGGGCTGACTACAATGCTGTTTATTTCCTTTAACAAGTAGTTTGTACCATTTGTTTATATGATTTTGTCAGTGCTGCTGGTGCTCTAAGTTAGTTATGAAATTGATTTGTTGGCTGACCTAGAGCAGGAACATGAATCTTAGAAAATATTAACTGGTTGTTTGAAGATCACATAACATTTTGAGCTGTGTTATTTTGGACTGTGTATAAAATTTTGCAGATGACTGTAGGACTTTTAGGGTTTGATGTGCCTCACTTAAAAATGTGTCTGTATTTTGATTAGGTTTTTTTTTTCTTTTTCTCCCACAGGAAAAAAATGAAGTCCTTTGCTGAAGCATGGAAGATAAATGATTCTCAGGAACTACAGAAATGGAAAAATATGTATGAGCCTGAGGATGAAAGAAAGGACAGTTTTTAATCCTCAAATCATGGTTAAAGATGGAAGATTCTGGAGGTGCAAAATACATGTTTGTAGCTTAATGGATTTTATCAGGGTGTAGTTCCAGGTGCACTGAGTTGACTTTTTTGCTTTCTGAGAGATCACAGATGCTGCATCATGTGTAATTTTCTCTCTCCACATCCCTTCCTTTTCACCCTTTTCCTTAAATGCAAACTGCCTATGGGGATTGGTTCTAATTTGTTTAAAAACCATGAAAAAATACTGATCAATTATAAGGTATCTGTTTATAAATAAAACAATGTGTTTCATCTTTATTATACTTACTTCTGAAGAAATATTTGTGTGTTTTGGGAAAATGTCTCAACTCTGCTGTACAGCCAGCTACTGCTAACAGTGGTTACTATAGAGAGACTTTTCTTCTTGTTCCCATAATAATGCATTAAAAAATCACTGAGTTTTTAGAGCACCCTTTTTTCCTGATCTTTTCTCTCTCTGGCACAGTCTGGAGAAAGACTTAAGTCCAAAAATAGTGTTGGGATATTGTAAGGGTGAGTGAAAGGGGCAATTCATAGTGTGCAGCTGGCATCCCCAGTGCTCTGTCAAATGCAAAGTCAAGCTGAAAAATTCAGAAGGGCTTCTCAATTTTTAAATTTCCAGTTACCATGGCCAAATTTCGTATGGGGATATGATATCCAAATGGATTTTCCCTACAAATAACCAGACTAAGCACATTGCTGTGAAAATGGACAGGGATGCTGACGTGCCTAAACTTCAGCAAATAATATGAAGTATTATAAAAGTAATGCAGTGGTGTCGTGGGCCTGGGTGCCCTGCAGCCCTGAGGAGCCCCCACCCTAGCAGGGAGCCCTGAGGGGGCTGTGGTCCCCTGGGAAGCCCCAGGAGCAGTTTGGTGTCAGGGTTTGTCCCTGAAGGCTCGTCCCTTTTTTTGGTCCAGGGTTTGACAGCGCTGGAGCAAACCCTTCCTGAGGGACTGCAGAAAAGGGAGTGATTTTTTACATGTCGCAGGCAGCTGCTCATCTTAAACAAACAGTTCTCTCCAGGTGTCAGGACATCAGGGAAACTGTCTGTGTGCCATTCAGGCAGCAGGGATCAGCTCCTCCCAGACCCAGCAGCGCACTGCCCTGAGCTGGAGGAGCTGGAGAGGGCAATTAATCTCGCAAGGTGTGCCTGCAGGTGTGTGTTGGTCTAGGGCAGGCATTGAGAAGCACAGTGCAGGCAGTGCTCTGCTGTTGGTGTGCTCAGACATGGTGCTGTGGGTCTGAAAACCTCTGACCATTGCCATCAGAGAGAATGAATGAGCCATTACCAAATTCCTGCATGTGCCAACTGCACTCCGAGTCCTCACCCTCGAGGGAGCATTCAGACTGGGCTCTGACACGGAAGGAAAAAAAGACCAGGATGCAGTGAAAGAAGAGAACTGCAGTGAGGCCTGGGAAGGTGGGTTTGGGATTGCTGGGCTGCTGGTGCTGTCCAGAGCAACCACAGCAGGCTTTAATGCCTGTGGTCACACTGCAGACAGATAATGATGGTGAGCCCTGCTCTGTCAACAGAGGAGATTTTCTGGCTGTCCCATGCCAGATAATCACTGTTTGTTTTATTCACTGCTGTTTAATCCTAGAGAACAGGTGAAATGTGCGAGGATGGGAGGGTGCTCTTTGAGGGGCTGCAAAGTGCTGCTGCTGGGTTTGCTGCAGGTTTTGGGGCACATTTGGTGACAAGGCACTGCAGGGACACTGCAGCTGTGTCTGGGTCTGGTTCTGCTCATGCAGAGCTGGAACCCAGGGTGTGCCTGGGAGCATTTGTGGAGCAGGAGATTATCCAGAAAGACAGGCCCTCCTCAGCCTTGGAGAGTGAGTGGGGTGTAAATAACCAACAACTTACTAGAAACCAGGGAAAAGCCTTACTTTTATAAGAGATCTTTGTCTTTGTTCCTTCTGTGGGTTGGGGGTTCTCTGTCACAGCACAAGTCCTTCTCAAAGAGAGCTGGGAAGCTGCTCCTGTGGTTTTTTTGTTAATTTTTTTTACCTGTCTTTTCAGTCTCAGCACAGGAATCCCCATCCTAAAAAGAATGTGAAGTACAGCTTTGGTCGTGGGATCATCTTGGAGATGTGCCCTATTTTTAAATCAGAGTAATGAGGTTTTGTCTGTGTGCTGAGTCAACAGGCTTAATCATCTAAGGGTGAAGAGGAGTGGCCTGTGTTAGATGGTGCCTGGTGAGAGTGGGAATTCCTCCTGGTCTTGGGATGCCTTCACAAAAGAATGTTTAAGTCTCACTTCCCAAATGTTAAGGTTTTTGGAAGCCTGCAGAGGGTACTGGCCTCTGCTCCCAGCACATTTCTGAGATGGTGCAACACTGATGTGAGCAGTGCAGCTTTGTGCTGCACACACAGGCACAGAATTTGCACTTGATGGCTTTCAGTCACATTTTAAAGGCAGAGTTTATCACTTCACTGAGCTCTGTCACTGCTCTCCCTGCTCCCAGCAGAGAATGGTCTTGCCTTTCTCTGGAAGGTGTTGCCTTCAGACCTCAGAGCCTCAGGTGAGCAGCGTGACCTGGCAGAGCCCTTGGATGGAAGGGAGGGAGGGAGGGAGGGAGGGAGGGAGAGGGTGCACCTCCTCATGTTTGGGTATTTAAAGAAGTTACTGCAGAATGTGCAAAGCAAAACACATTACCAGGTGCAGCCACCTCTACTGCTGCCAGACAACATCTCTGAGGGAATCCTCCAGAGGATTTCTCTTGGTGTTGCACAGTTTTCCAGAGGTATGTATAGAAGTGACATGGATTTGCTAACACAAAAGTTCACAAGGTGTGCAAATCAGTTTAGGGATCACTGAAATGTCACCTGAGTCGGGTATGACAGAAAGCATGTTTCCTGCAATGAAATTAACGTTTGGTATTGATAGGTATCTGAGAGTAAATTATCCAGAATATTTCCACTCTCTGTTAAAATAGTGCTAATTTAATTAAATTATTTTAGTAGAACTATTGCAGTAGTTTTGATATAAATTAATTTTTTTTTTTAGGAAATAAAGTTTTAGTGGATTGAGGACAGAGATGTAGTGGGACTTCCTTAATTACATTACATGATATAGAGATTTTTCCCCTGCCTAGACTTAGGGATAAGTAGAAAGCAAAGAATATTTTCTTAACCTACTAAAAATCTTTAACACTTTCTGAAACAATCACCATGATTTGAGATGATGCAAGCCCTTGCAGGCCAGGCTGCTCACTGTGAGGGACTGTCTGAAACTGGTTCAGGCATAAGTGAGCTGTAGAGAGAGACTTCTGACATTTATAGCTTTCAAATATTTATGTTCTTTTGCACTTCCAAGGAATCTGTAATTTTCTTACTGCCCTCTTTCCAGGTGTTTCTTTGAGAGTAAGTAAAAGTGTTTTTTCAGGTGTTATAAAATAAGTTTGTTTTTATTTAAAATACTCATAGCTGCCCCTAGTAACAATAATGAAAAATACTTCTGGTGTTAATGGAATTTTTAACCTTTTATTTTTTAAGTAGTCAGTTTCTACAACTTTGCAATGTGCTGTAGGAAGAAGGATGATTCTTGGGAAAGAAGGGACTGGAAAATACAACACACAGCAAATTTCAAATGCACAATCAGCAATAAGGAAGTAGAAATCAGTGTTGGGTTTTCTGAATCATAATAATCCCAATATCTAGGGTGAATTAAAACTCAAAGAGTGTGCCATGAAGATTACTAGATATAATTATCTCGCTCTTATGTAACACTAAATAAAAGTTCCAGTCGAGTGCTGAGCTTTTCCTCTGCCTGCATTTCGAGTTATTCCTCTGCATTTTGCTCTCTGCAGAATGCTGTAGGATTGAGGTTTTTTGTCCAGCCTACCCACAAAGAGCATTGCAGGGAGTGAAGGAGCTTGTAGTTCGGATTTTTGTCCCCAGAAGGATGTCAAAGTAATTAAGTTTTAAGAATGCAAGGTACAGAACACCAAGGTGCCCTGAGCAGCTTTCCTAAGAACATTCCCAGGGAGGCAAGGACAGTGTCCCTGGTGTCAGGAAAATCAACCCACAAACACCAGGGGTTTGTGTCCAAACAGGAGCCAGAGGAGTCCTTTGCCTTTATTCCAATCAAGGCAGAGGCCATGGGCCATTCCCTGGGGTCTCTCACATTTCTGGAGGTGCAGCCTCCTTCTTATCCCAATTCCCAGCCACATTTCCCTTCTCTCTTTCCCCCTTGGCTGAGGGACTGGAGAGGTTCAGACTGCCCAGAACTCCTGATCCCAGAGATTCCCCTCTAATGTACAACCCTCCCTTTTCATTTTTAATTCTTACTGAATTTAGGGGGTTTTCTTCATTGTTTCTTTCATCTCTCAATGTCTAATTTCATTTCTCAGCCAACCCAAAGTTCATTTGTAAAAGCAAATCTCTTTTTGCAAATCTCTTTTTGATCACTCACTGGAATCCTTCCCATTGTTTCTTTTCTCTCCCAGTGCTGGTTTTACCCACCAGCAGCCCCACAGCTGCTCTGCAAACACAAACCCACTGCTCCTCTCACTGGGACCACCCTGCTGGCCACAGCTCTGCCTGGGCTCGTGTCCTCCTTGGCCCTGTTCTGTGCCCACCCTGAGCTCACTCACCTTGCTGAGAAGTGTCTCTGCATAAATTGAAACCCTGCCTCTATTTGCAGTACTTTGCCTAAGCAGAGGCTCTATTAATGCAATTAAGTAGCTATGTTAAATGAGCTGATCTTCTAGGTAAGTTCCTATTCTTAATAGCTCCCACATAGGAAAACTTCACTAATCCTTTAATTAAATTGCAAACTAAATCTGTGTAAGCCTTTTGACACATTTTTTTGAGACGCAATTGAGGCTTAGAAGGGATCTGTGGCTGATGATACCTTTGGTCTGTCCCACAAGCCAGCGGGCAGCTTTCCTTCCCCCCTCTTCCCCAGCAGCAAGACAAAAATCTCCGCCTGATTTCCATAGGATGTACCCTTCCTCCCCTTGGGACTGTTACATGTTTTGTTTTCTGTTCTTCACATACGGTGCTGTGTGCTACACCCATCTCATCTACAGTTGCCCTTTTTTTCTTCATGACAAAAAAAGGAGGCTGCTCAACAGAAAATAGATATTTTTTTAAAAAGCCCTAGATCGTGTAATTTAAAGGATTTCAATTTAAACTGCATTTAAATAAACGTTTAAGTAGATGCAAACTTTCCCCTACACAGCAGCTCCTTGCAGCTAAGGGGACTCCCCCTCCTTCAGTGGAGGCTCCAGCAGTGCTCTGGAGCTGACATTCCCACACTTTGGAGTGGATTTGGGACATTCCCCGTGGTGCTGTGTGTTCTGCACTCTGCCCTGCCCAGGGTGGGCACAGCCCCCTCCTGGCTCACAACAGGAGCTGAATCTTCAAAAAGCTGAATCCCTTAAAAGTGTGCCCAGGGACTTCAGCAAGGCTCTGCCTAGGGTCTGGGTTAGAAGGGCCTGTTGTTTATCTCCCCTGAGTCTCACCAAATCTCAGCTGACATCCTCTGTGCAGCTGTTTGTAAGTGGTTATACATTTAGTAATTTCTGTCTGCAGTATTTTTTAATCTGGGCCAGAGAACAACAAGGAGAAGCATTTTGACTCTTTCCCACCTTCACACACCAATCCTGTAATGCTTTGCTGATCATCACAGTATTGCAATACAGCAATAATAATCTCACATTTTTTCAAATAAAAATAATTTGACATATTTTCAAATCTCAGTCTCTCTTGGCTTCTCAGGTTTAAGGTCCCCAGAGTTTTGAGACAAGCTCACAGCAAGTATCCAGTGCTGTGTGTGAGTTTCCCTGAGCTCAGCAGATCCCTGTGCTCACCATCAGGGATTTAAAACCTCTCCTTTTCTCTCCTGTGCCATTTTCTTCTGCATCACTGACAGCTGGCCTGCCAGGCACTGCAGGAGCTGGGCACAGCACTTGGCCTGGGATTGCAAGCGAGGAAATGGAGCTCCTGACAGGACCCGAGGCAACACAACCTCTCCTTTGCTGGCAGCACGAGGCAGGAGTGTCAGAAGGGTTTATAGTTCTCACAACTGGCAGTGCAGAGGAATTATTTGCAAGAGCAAATCCTGGTCCTGCACCAGTGCCAAAGTGGTTTTGTCACACACGGGTTATGAGCCACACAGAGTGCTCCTGTGAGTGCTTGCCTTAAGGTTTACAAGCTATTGGAAAGGAAGTTATGAACAGAACTGCACTGAAAAGTGCATTTTTTGTTGCCTGGCCCTGTTCTTTTCTCAGCATCCAAGGGCTGTACATGGTGCACACACCTTCTAAGGCTCCCAGCACAGGCCCTTGACTCACTTCAGCTCCACTCCTGGTTACACTCACAAAGAAAGTCATGCTTGGCTAGTCAGACCTCTACCTGATTTGGAATTTACAGTTTTGTAGGGCTGGGAGAGATTGTCCAAAAGCGAACGGGATCCTACAGGAAGCGAGGGTAGAATCCCATTGATGAACAATGAAACATTTTCAGCTGGTGCCACCCCAAAGCCATGAGAGCTGGGCTTGGTGTGGCAGCTCTGAGGTCTCTGTCCCACAGCTGGGGCTGGGCATTCCCAGCCTTTCAGGGCTCTGAGCCTGTGCTCCCCCAGGGGTGCTGTGGGTGACAGCCCCTGCTCCCAGGGCAGGGGAGGGACCTGGCCACACAAATTTGAGCTTTCATGTTTTCCACATTCTGCACCATTAACTCTGAACGCCACATGAAGTGCCAGCAGCTCTCCTCACAGCTCAGGCACACAGAACAATCCCTGTCCAGCCCCAGAACCAAGGCACTGCTGCAGCTTCAGCCCAAAAAGTGCAAACAGCAGGGACTGGAGGAGAGCAGCCTGGGAGGGTGGGACTGCAGAACCTGGAGTGGGATTGGACACTGAGCCCCAGTATGGACATGGACCAAACTTATAAATGTGTGAGAATTCATGACTCAGGGTCCATCCTGGGTCCATCCTGGGTCCATCCTGGGTGTGCCTGGGGTGGAGCCTTGGCCACACTTTTGTGCTGCCCAAGGTGCATCCTTTGAGACCTTTTAATAAATCCTACTTTGTACCTTTAACTCTGTCTAGCCTCTGCTCTAGGCAGCCTCTGAAGGCAGCACAACCTTCCCTGTCTGGGTGTGAACAGCCAGGTGTCTGGTGAGGAAGGCAGGAACCTCCCCTGAAATGGAAAATGCTCCCAATCAATTATTGTGATTTTGAAATGAAGGGGCTCTCAGGCAAAGATATGGGAGCAGCAATAACAGTTCTTTACCAAAAGAATTAAAAATATAAATGCAGTAGTACAAAAAAATCCCACTGCCAGACTGAGAGCAGGCCCTGACCCCTGTGTGTCAGGGTGGTGGCACAGCCCCATCCCAGGGTGGCACAGTCCCATCCCAGGGGGCTCAGGGTGGTGGCACAGTCCCATCCCAGGATGGCTCAGGGTGGGGGCACAGTCCCATCCCAGGGGGGCTCAGCCCTCCTGCAGTGCCAGCTGTGGCTCTGCTGGAGCAGGGATCCTGCCCAAGGGGGGAGTTTTCCTCTGCAGCTCCAGGGCTGCTGGAGATGGGCCTGCTCTCCCTCTGGGAATGCAGGGCAGCAGAAAGCTGCTCCTCTGGGAATGCAGGGGGCAGAGGCTGCTGGGGTGTCCCAAAGCTCAGATTGGATCCAGGTAGGAATGCTTGGCTCCTGCCCTGGGTGGAGCATCTCCCATGGGAGGGTGGGATTTGATCAGCCCTGCAGGGACACTCAGTGGCCATGGACAGAAGGTGATTAATGATGGATGGGCCATGGACAGCAGAGATCTCCTGGAGGGAGGATGGGCTGTGGGAAGGATAAAGAACAGTGCCCCACCTGGGTTTAACAGATGGTGGTAGAAAACATCTGGTTTCATCTTGCATTGCAACCTGACATCCCCTCTTGGTCACACCAACCCCAGCACTGCCCTCACCTCCCTCCCAGCCCTGGAGCCTTTCCCTGCTGTCCCTCGGAGCTGCTCCTGAGCAGGGGGGGAGCCCAGTGAGCCCCAGGAGCTGCTGAGGAGGGCTCTGACCCCCCTGCTCTGGGACCCCAGCACCTGAGCCCCAGCAGCCTTGGGGATGGGGCTGAGGGGAGCAGCCAGGGGCTGGGGAAGGCTCAGCTCTGCCCGTGGTGGCTGGGCTGGGGTCAGAAACCCTCCCTGGGCTGTGCCCTGTCCTGGGGGAACAGAGTGTCTGTGGGTCAGGGGTGTGCTGCTCACACCACTCACAGCTCTGCATGCCCTGAGGGGCTCACAGCTGCCAGGGGAGATCGTGGTGAGCAGACAATGTTCTGAGTTAGAGCCTCTCCAGGGCAGCCATGTGAAAATTCCTGTTGGATTTGAGAGGAATAGTGGACTTGCGTTTGCAGAGCAGCTGTGGGGCTGCTGGTGGGTAAAACCAGCACTGGGAGAGGAAAGAAACAGTGGGAAGGATTCACTGAGTGATCAATGCAAAGAGAGATTTGCCTTTACAGATAAACTTTGGGTCGGCTGATAAATGAAATTAGGCATTGAGAGATGAAAGAAACAGTGGGAAGAAAAACCCCCTAAATTCAGTAAGAATTAAAAATGAAAAGGGAGGGTTGTACATCAGAGGGGAATCTCTGGGATCAGGTGTTCTGGGCAGTCTGAACCTCTCCAGTCCCTCAGCCAAGGGGGAAAGAGAGAAGGGAAATGTGGCTGGGAATTGGGATAAGAAGGAGGCTGCACCTCCAGAAATGTGAGAGACCCCAGGGAATGGCCCATGGCCTCTGCCTTGATTGGAATAAAGGCAAAGGACTCCTCTGGCTCCTGCTTGGACACAAACCCCTGGTGCTTGTGGGTTGTTTTCCTGACAGATTGGATCCCTGGGAATGTTCCTGGCCAGGCTGGATGGGGCTTGGAGCAGCCTGGGGCAGTGGAAGGTGTTCCTGCCATGGCTGGGGGTGAAAGGGGATGGGCTGTAGGGTCCCTTCAGCCTAAACTATTCTGGGACTGATTGTCAGGCTCCCTTGGGATGATGCAGCTAGCATCAGCCTGGATGTTCTAACTTCCAGCAGCTGATTGTACCTGAGCCTCTTACCCCAGAGTAATCTACCAACAGCCAATCTCACTGAGAGACAGCTTGTCTATTTTGATTCCTACCAAGGCTGTTTTTCCCCCTTCCCCACATTCACCAGGAATTCACGATGTGCTGTAAACAAAATGTAGTTCAAGGATTTTTAATTTGTTTTTTTTTTTAATCCTGAATGGAAGGCCATCTGATGCTACGTGCAAAGCCAAAGCTTTCAGGAGTGCCATTCATCACAACCTTTGCAGAAAACACAGAACTAATACATGCAGCCCTCAGCTGAGGGTTGTTTATGAGCTGCAGCAGGGAGCTGCTGGCAGAAACCTTCACCTCACACACAAACAGGAGGCAGCAGCCTGTCAGTCATGTCCTTTAGGAGCAGACACTGTTTGGGGACCATCAGTTTCACGTTGGTGCAGTCCTGTCAAGGTGAATCCCTCTGAGAGGCAGCAGGAGTGTTTTAGCATTGCTGTGGGCAGCAGCAGTGCCCACTGTGCCAGCCCCGAGCTGGCAACACCCAGATTCTGCCCTGGGGATTGCTCCTGGCTGCTCAGCCAGCTCCCAGAGAGGCAGGGCAGGGATGCTCAGTGTTTGGGTGCTGGGCTGTGCCTGCTGAGGAGCACAGGGGCAGCTCCTGCAGCCCTGGTGGGCACAGAGAGGGGCCAGACACTGCCTCCAGCCTGCAGGAAAACCCTGCAGCACACAGGGCCTGCCTGCCCCATTGCTCCTCCTCACTTCTCATGGCCTGAGGGATGAACAGCAGCACAGGATGGCCCAGAGCACAAGGTCCAGGCCAGGAGGGCCCTCTGCACACAGAGCACGACACAGAGGGAGAAAATGTCCAAAGGTGCCCTTTGCTCCTTGGCTGTCTGCTCTTGGACTCACCAGATCCCAGAAGGGTTTGGGCTGGAAGGAGCCCTAAATCCCACCCAGTGCCACCTCCTGCCATGGCAGGGACACCTACCACTGCCCCAGTGTCCAGTCTGGCCTTGGGCACTGCCAGGGATCCAGGGGCAGCCCCAGCTGCTCTGGGCACCCTGTGCCAGGGCCTGCCCACCCTGCCAGGGAACAATTCCTAATTCCCAACATCCCACCCTCTGGCACTGGGAGCCATGCCCTGGGTGCTGTCCCTCCATCCTTGTCCCCAGTCCCTCTCCAGCTCTCCTGGAGCCCCTCTGGCTGCTCAGGTGGGGGCTCTCAGGTGTCCCTGGAACTTTTCCAGGCTGAACAATTCCTCTCTCTGCCTCCAAGTTCCCTTCTCCACAGTTAGCTCTTCCTCTGCCAGCAGGTCCAGGAGCACTGTGCACAGTCTGGCAGCGCAGACACCCCACAGCTGCCCCCAAAAGCAGCTCTGCTCTTCCCCCAGTCCAGCCACAGGTGGGGAACGTGATGTGTGGCATGTGAGCAGACCCTCAGGTCTCACTCCCTTGCCTTTGCTGTCTCTCCCTTGGAGCTCATTTCTGGTCAGTTCTGGGAGCTGTGGCAGTCAGAGGCACAGGGACCTCCCAAATCCTTCCCTCAGGTGTCTCTGCTGCTGCAGCAGGACCCTCCCCATGGTGCAGGGGCTCTGACACGAGTCCATGCTACCTGGCAAGGAACTGCTGTGCTGACAGCAATGCATGGAAATGGGCCAAAGAATGTGGAGGAAATCCAGCAGGGACTGGAAACCAGCTGTATGTGAGGATGTGAGCTGGGACAGGTCCCTCTGCTCCTGCTGGAGCCCCTGCCCTGGCGTGGGCAGGGGGGTTTGCAATGACCACCCACGGCCCTGGTGACCCTTGGGCACCAGCTCTGCTGGGTGACCTGCAGGCAGCCAGGACTCAGCACCATCCCTGGGCCTCTGCAGGGCTCCTGGCACGCCAGGTCCTGGGAGGGGACAGGTCCTGGCAGGGGACAGGGCACTGCTGAGCCCTGCAGGGCTGGGCACAGGGGTGCTGGTGCTGCCTGGGACAGCCAGGGCTGCTGCCCAGCTCTGCTGCAGAGAAGCTCATGGCACACCCCTGGTCCCGTGGCTTCACATGAGGAAAAAGGTGCTATTGTGCACACATGGGATAAGGGAGAGCTCGTTTGGGTTTAATTTGCATAATTGGGGTATAATTTGTTTTTTCCTAGCCACCTTTAGAGCCTGTCATTCATGCTGTTACTGCTATGAGTGAGATAAAGCCTGTCTCTGCTCCCAGACCTTAAGAACCATCAGTTTTCTGCATTTTGGGGAATGAGGTCAGCTCTGGGCTCACAGGGTGGGGAGGGCAGAGAGCAGCTCCTCCAGGCAGCAGGAATGGCATCAGTTCTCACCTGCCCACCCCCCAGCACCAGCTGTGCCAAGGGCAGGGCAGGAACAGCCCAGGGAGAGGAAAAGGCTCCAGGCTGAGCAGGAGTCACCAACAGCTGCCCAGGCCCAACGAGGAGGCTCAGCTGAAATCAGCCCTCAATTTAAAACCCCAGCCTGGTGCCTGTGGCCTCTTCCCCAACCAGGAGGCTGGGAATCCCAAAGGGGTTTGGGCTGTGTGAAAAATGTGTGTTTTATGATTGGGTTTGGGCAAATATCACAGTGAATATTACATGTGTTGTGTTAGAAAGGGATGCTGTGTTAATTCTCTTTAGTAGTGTGGTAAATATAGTTTTAGGTTATAACAGAAGGTTAAAATAGAAACTATGCTATGTGAGATAATTTTTTAAGAAAGGAATGAGGTACTCACAGTGAGACAGCAGCCACAGGACACCTGAATCTTCCAGAGAAAGAGAATTTATTGCTCCATTATCAGGAGAAATGAACTTCTTCCTGCATCACTCGGGCAGGATGAGACTGTCAGGATCCAGAGGCAGGAGCTGACACTGCCCAGCCAGAATCCTGTGTGTGAATGGAATTGATGCACCATGTGTGAGCTGTATGAATATGCACCAGGCTGTTGCTTTTAAGGGTTAATCCTCTGTTAACCTGGGGCCTTTTTGGGCTTATGTTACCCAGAAAAAGGTACCCAGACTGTCCCTAACTCTTTGTTTTTATTGTTTTGTATTGTCCTAATCCTAATAGTCCAAATTATTATTACTCAAATTATATTGCTATTTTTATAACCATGTCATTACTATTAAACTTTTAAAAACAAGAGATTGGAGTTTTTCACAGCTTGGAAAGGACCTGGAGGATCAGCTGGGATCAGTTCCATGGGCAGGGACACCTTCCTCAGGAAGAGCAGGAGTCCTGGGTGGTTCTGGGGAATTCTCTGGCTGTGGGTAATTTTTACCAGCTTTTGTAGGAGAGAGGGAAATTGATTTAAGGTAGTGGCCTGGGGTGTGATTTTTGAGAAGCACGGTGCCTTTCCTGCAGAGCTGTGTTTGTGAATCAAAAGCCCAGGCAAAATCAGGAATAAGGGAAACACTGAATAATGGAGAGGAGGGCTGGGAGCTGGGCAGAAGTTGGTGAGATTAAGTTCAGTGCAAATAGTGTGCAGCACTCATGGAGGGAAATTTCTGTAACAATTGAAAGATGAAAATAAACTTCACCAACACAGTGCAAGTTCTTCTGCACTGTGAGAATAGATGTTGATTTTGTTGATTTCTTTTTTCCTGCAAGAATAGATGTTGATTTTTTTTTTTTCCACTTTTCTGGATTTTTACTTTTGCATAGCTTTATTTCTCAGATTTTCAGACACCAAAACTACATTTTCTCAATTAACAGATCAGCTTGTTTGACCTGCCCAGAGGATTCACAGGTGGGCTACTTCAACAAAAGACACAGAGATTTAGTGTAAAGGACACAAATTAAAAAAAACCAACCTGGTTTCTCCTGGTTTCAAAGCAGAATCTTTTAGTGAGCCATGGTGTGTGTGTGGTACTCCACAGAAATTAAAGGAATATTAACTTATCTCTCCAGCATATGGAAGCCATAGGTGCTCATAACTCAGCTGAAGTGGTTAAGAACTGAAACCAACCAATGCAATACCATCTCAAGGGTTTTCAATATAAGTTTTTAATGCATTCTACAAACAGAACCACGTTCTCTTCTTTCAGAAACAATGAAAAAAATCCATCTGCTGCTGCTAATGAAATCACACTCTGTCTCGCTACAGTTATGGGCTGCAAATTGTTTTTATTTTTCACCAAACAAATTATATTATGTCAGGCTGCTGGAGTGAACAATAGTTATTGTTGGGAAATAGGTTCAGATAAGTTGTACAAGCTACACTTCCTCCCTTAAGAGTTTCCCAAATTGAAATTGCAGGTTGTGGCCTGGGGACAGAGTGTTCCCTGAGCTCTGCAGCTCTGGGACCTCGGGCCTGGCAGGTTTCCTTGGGGTCCATGGGGTGGGAAGTAATCAGCACAGCAGCCCAAGTCTTTCCTTATTTCAGGAATCCCCAACAGGGGTCCATGCCCAAATCCCCAACAGGACAGCCCTGCTGGGAAGGTGCCTTGAGCTGCTGGATTTTCCAGCCCCACTCTCATTCCATGGCTGTGGCAATGGGAAGGTGCCAGCAGCTCACAGCCCAGGCAGCAGGCACAGAACTCAGTGTTCCAGCTCCCTTTGGAAGTTTTCTGGCCAATCCCACCCAGCAGAAGCACACTGACAGTGTTTGTATCTGCACAGGATATATTCTGCACTGGCAGTGGTTCCATCCCACCCCTGCAGGCACAGGTACCTCTGCTCAAACAGTGCTGCCTTATTTCAAATTATCTCACCTGCTTGTGAGCCTCAGACACAGGCTCAGAGCTCCTTTATGAACTTAGAACTCCCTGATATCTCACTGGACAGACTTTCCTGCAGCCTGGGGAGTCATTCCAGACAAGCACTGACACACAGACCATTGCTCTCTTTGTCCTTTTCCACTTCTCCCATGACTTTTCTGCTGAGCAATCTCACGGCTGCTGCTCAGCTCCAGTCTCAGCTCTGCTGCCTTCTGCAGCTTCCCCAAACCCCTCTGGTCCTGTGGGTTCCCACACCTGGGCTGTGAAATAATTAGCACAGCAGCCCAGGTCTTTCCTTATTTCATTAATAAAGCACATCAACAATGAGGATTTCCCTTCTCCCCATCTGGCTAAGCCAGCAGAGCAGCAGGGTCAGAGAGCAGAGTTTCCAGAGTGTTCAGGGGGCAGGACACAATTCCCAGGAGCATCTCCCCTGTGAGAGTGTCCCGGGGAGCTGGAGGGGCAGGGCTGCAGGGGGAGCCCAGCACAGGGCACTGCTCAGCTGCCTCACCCCAACCCTGCTCAGGGAGCTCCCCACAGGGGACGAGGAAGAGGAGCTGCTGGAGAGCCTGGCTGCTCCTCCCAGGCAGCTCCCAGGAGTGTCAGGAGGGTCCCTGCAGCACTGCTGGGCTGCAAGGAGCAGACAGAGCCACCCCTCAGGTCCCTGAACTCCTTACTTGGGATCCTTTCACATCCCCTCCCCGTGCCCATCTCCCCTCTGCTGCCAGAAACCTGCTGGAGAAAAGATGGCACAAAATCTTCTGGCATCATGCTCCACCTCCTCAGTGCCTGAGGGCCCTTTCCTCATTCCTTTTGCCTTCTCAGGCAGGTAATGAGAAGAACAAAAAAAAATTTAATTTTCTTTTTTTTCTGCGTCTATTTATCAAATTGAATGTAGGATGCATTGGCCATTGCTCTGTATGTCCAGGAAGGCATTTTAATCAATTAATAAATAAACATGGTTCCTGAAGTTCAACTATAAACTGATTTTCCTTGCTGTTCAAAGTCACCTTTATCATTATTGGCAAAATAAGGCCATATACAACCACCCTCTCACTCTGGCTGTGATCTGACTATTCCTACATGAGAAATAAGCACAAGAATAGTGTTACAGAAATCCTGACTTTCTCCTGGAAAATAGGAGTCTGAGGTATTCAAGAAGGTATTTAAACTGATATTTGGCAGTGAAGTTTGGCTGTCACTTGGTGAAAGGAAGGTTTAGTTTCATGAAATGCATTTCTGCCCCTTCAGAAACAACTTCATGTCCCCAAAACTGAATCTTGGAGTCACAGAATGGTTTGGGTTGGAAGGGGCCTTAAAGGGCATCAATTTCCAGCCTCCTGCTGTGGGCAGGGGTCCCACCCACTGCACACGAGATTTTGGGGGG
Organism: Serinus canaria; assembly: GCF_022539315.1. Taxonomy (NCBI): domain Eukaryota; kingdom Metazoa; phylum Chordata; class Aves; order Passeriformes; family Fringillidae; genus Serinus; species Serinus canaria. The sequence continues at coordinate 8,672,866 of NC_066343.1, forward strand.
ATTTGCTCCAATCTGGGTGCTCCAGCAGCAGCTTGGGCTGTCACCTGGCTGGAGTGGCCCCTGCAGGATGAAGAGCCAGAGCTCCTCATCCTCAGCAGCTGGACCTGGGCTGGGAGCCAGGGCTGGGGTGGATCCCAGCAGATCCAGCACATCCCAGGCTGGGCAGCCTCCTGCAGGGCTGGCCACCACAGGGGGACACCAGGCAGGGCCACAGAGGTGACACAGAGCCTGGAGGCAGAGCTGGGGGACCCTGCAGAGGGAGGAAGGCACAGAGGAGGGGAGCTGGGAAGCCCCTCTGGGTCCCAGTGAGAGGAATGGCAGGTTTGTGTTTGCAGAGCAGCTGTGGGGCTGCTGGTGGGTAAAACCAGCACTGGGAGAGGAAAGAAACAATGGGAAGGATTCACTGAGTGATCAATGCAAAAAGAGATTTGCCTTTACAAATGAACTTTGGGTTGGCTGAGAAATGAAATTAGACATTGAAAGATGAAAGAAACAGTGAAGAAGAAAAACCCCCTAAATTCAGTAAGAATTAAAAATGAAAAGGGAGGGTTGTACATTAGAGGGGAATCTCTGGGATCAGGAGTTCTGGGCAGTCTGAACCTCTCCAGTCCCTCAGCCAAGGGGGAAAGAGAGAAGGGAAATGTGGCTGGGAATTGGGATAAGAAGGAGGCTGCACCTCCAGAAATGTGAGAGACCCCAGGGAATGGCCCATGGCCTCTGCCTTGATTGGAATAAAGGCAAAGGACTCCTCTGAATCCTGCTTGGGCACAAACCCCTGGTGCTTGTGGGTTGATTTTCCTGGCACCTGCTTTGGCTTGGCCAGGAGCAGCTGCCTAAATAAGAGGGATGGAAGCTGTGGAACTAGCCAGAAAGCAAAAACTTTGACTTTGAAGATAACAAATGTGGGGCAGGTCCAGAAGCCAGGCTGTAAGGACCCCTGGGTGGGGCGAGCACAGCCAGGTACAGAGGCACAGACCCAGTCTGAGAGAGGAACTCAGAACCTTGTAAGAAAAAGCTCTTGACCAACAGCGAAGGAAAAGTGGAAACCTGACCAAATTTAGGAAGGTTCTGCTATCAGGACTGGCTCCCAGAATGGTTTTTATGGTGGCCTGGTCAGGTGTCCCCTCCCCTCAGTGCCCTGCCTGCCATGGTTTATGGCCAAATCCCTCTGTGAAAGCATCTGGGGTGAAAACCTCAGCAGGGTGAGGTGCCCAGGGAGTCCTGCACGGCAAGGGCACGGAGCAGGCAGGGCTGCCAGCCTGGGCTGTGCCAGGGGAAAACTCCTACAGCTGAGGAGGGCTGGGCTCACACAGATGGTGTGCAGCTCCTGGGGGGGAAATCCACAGCCCTGGAGCCCCCTGAGCCTGCAGAGGGGCTGCTGCTAACCCTAACCCTAACCCTGCCCCGGGAAGGAGGGCTGAGCTCCTCGGGTCCTGCCAGGCTTGTTCCAGGGCAGTTTGGGATCTCACACACACAGGATTGCAGCATGCACAGTATTCCTGGGGTTTAGCCACTCTGTGATTTCAGGAGTCAGGGAGAATTGCTGTCCTACCCTTCCTCAAAGGCTCGAGGGTCTAAGTGAATTTGTTTAAAAATTTATTTTTTGGTCACAAGAGAAAAAAACATTTGGAACTGCTTAAGGACCAAAAGATCTGAGGGTGTTGGTGTTAGCAGGACATGAATTTGCTGTTGTGTGTCTCCTGTGCCTCTACATAAATGATAAAACTGCTGCCTGAACATTTTTAGAATGAGCTGCACTCCAGGTGAGGAGTGTGCAGCACAGGTGTGGGGGTGCCTGTCTGCTTTTTGGGGTGTCTGGTTTTGAGGGGTCTGGTTGTGGGATGTCTGTTCTTTGAGGTGTTAGTTCTTGAGGTGTCAGTTTTTGGGGTGTCTGTTCTTTCAGGTGTCTGTTTTTGGGATGTTTGGTTTTTGAGGTGTGTGTTGTTGGGGTGTCTGTTGTTGTGGTGTCTGTTTTTTGGGGTGTCTGTTCTTTCAGCTGTCAGTTTTTGGGATGTCTGGTTTTTGGGATGTCTGTTTTTGGGGTGTCTCTTTTTGGGGTGTCTGTTCTTTGAGGTGTCTGTTTTTGGGGTGTCTCTTTTTGGGGTGTCTGTTCTTTGGGGTGTCTGTTCTTTCAGGTGTCTGTTTTTGGGATGTTTGTTTTTTGGGGCGTCTGTTGTTGGGGTGTCTGTTTTTTGGGATGTCTGGTTTTGGGATGTGTGTTTTTAAGGTGTCAGTTTTGGGGTGTCTGGTTTTTGGGATGTCTGGTTTTGGGATGTGTGTTTTTAAGGTGTCAGTTTTGGGGTGTCTGTTCTTTCAGGGGTCTGCTGTTGCTGCTGGATGGGGTGCCTGGAGGAGCAGGGCAGCTCTGAGCTCCGGAGCCTGGCCGAGGCTGGGCACGTTCCGTGGCCCCGGTGCCACCACGCCCTGCCCGGTGGCCCTGGGGGGGGGGTGACAGGCGGGGCCGCTCGGTGGCACCGCGGCCACGCTGCCCTCATTGTTTCTTCCTAAATAGTTTTTATTTGGAGCGTGTGGTTGTTTTTACCACCAGCTGCGTTTGGCCTGAACCTCCGATATAATTGATTGCAATGAAAGATGTGTTTGGGGAATAAACTCTGGTTTGTAATGCAAATAGGTTCATACTTCTGCTCCTATTTTTTTTTTTTTTTTTAACTTTTTAATCTGGGTAGAGGAGCACTGCAGGAAACCTGTGTGTTTTGTTAGATTCATTAACAAGATAAGCTGAGAAAATAGTGTTTTACCAGTAGCAGAATTCACAAGCACTTTGAGATTTTATTTTCCTGATTGTTTTCTTTACAAAGTGTCTTGCTCCATATGGGAAGAAAGCAGCAGAGAGAATGGCAAGAGTGAATATTACTGAGAAATCCAAAATAAAGCAGCATAAGTTTGGTTCAGGTTTTTCTACTGAACTTCTTTACCCAGCTCCTTTTCCTGACTGTTCCTCAGTTGTGCTTGTACTTCTAATTTTAACAGCTATTCTGATGCATATATGTTAATAGACTTATATAATTCATAGGGTACATCCCTGCTAGGCTGACAAGGCACAGCTCAGAGCTCAGCTCAACTTGGAGCAATAATAATCCAAGACAACAGAGCATAGAAATGGCGCAGAGGAATGAAATCAGAACAATAGTTTTTGTATAAATTATATATATTTCATCTATATTTCATACCCATTTTGATGTAATACTCACTTTCAGTCATGTCTGATGGGTCTAATTTTAGACAATTAAGATCTTTTAGCTCTGACGAAGAAAGGATGGGCTGCACAGAACAAAAAAACCTTTATGAAACACTTCATCTCTAACTACCTGTGTGTTATGTGAGAAATCCAGATGTGAGTCAATCGTTTACCACAGGTATGAAGCATTCCTGCAGCTGTAGGTGAACAGACAAAACCAGTCCAGCTGTGAGAGCTGCCTCCAGCCCCTGCTCGTGTGTAGGTAGGATGGATCACACAGGATTCATCTCGAGCCAGCAGGAAAACTCCTGGGCTGTTTTGCTTTTGGGAAGGCCGTTCTGTGGCTGCCAAAGTGCTGTCACTGCCCCGGGGGCTGGCACGGGGACAAGGAGATGCCGAAAGCACAGGGGGAAGCCTGTTCACTCCCTGGAGGATTCCGCCAGGGGTTTTGGGGTGTTTCTCCCCATTTTCTGAGCGCTGGGCCAGAGGAAGGTGCTGTGCATGTCCCAAGCTCAGCAGACACCGGTAACCAAGCGGAGATGAATGACCATCTCTTACTGCGGGGTAATTCCCACAGCCCGAGCAGGATTTGCGCTAATTTCTGCCTCTGGTTGAACGTGACCCGGTGACGGGAGGGCAAAAAGCTCTGTGTGCCATGGCCCAACCCCCGTGCCGCTCTCTCAGCTCACTCAGAGCGTTTGGAAAGCTTTCCTGAGAAGAGAGTGGAAAACCCTGTGTGTGGCTTTCGGGGGAACTGAGAGGAATAACCCCAAAACCCGCCCTGCACAGAGCGGACCCCGCCGGCTGCTCCGGATGCCCCCGAGAAACTGGGGGCAATCCCGTGCCCAAAACCTCCCAGCAGCTTTGTGCGTGTGCCCAGAGCCCCTCGGGTGCCCGCTGGGCCCGGCTGCCAGCCCGCAGCACCGGCAGGACCGGGAGCAGGGGACCGGCCCTGCGGAGGGAGCAGCGCGTCCGGGCCGGGCACGGGCGGTGCATCCCCGCGGGGACCGCATCCCCAACCAGAACCAGAACCAGAACCAGAACCAGAACCAGAACCAGAACCACCCCTACACGCCCCTCGAGAAAAGGGAAATGGATACATGCAGCTCGTGGGGGTGACTCTAATCTGCGTTGATTTGTCAGCCATGGAGAGACGGGGACACTGACTCGGAGCTCAGAATCCGATTTTATTGTGGGGGACAAACACTTGTATCCCATTTCAGGGAGACCAGCAATGTGCCCTGCAGTGACTGGGTTACAACCACAGACACAAACTTATGCACACAACAACATCTCCTGCTGGCAGAGTTTGATGGGATTCTCTCCTTCCAGTGACCCTGTCTGATTGAACCTTCTTGCAGTCTAGGTCTAATTTTCAAAGTTCCATTTGCTTTTGCCAAGGCGTCCTGGTATCAAATCTCTGATGTTAATCAGGTCCAGAGTCCCTGATCTGTCTCGTGTGCCCCAACACTAAGGAAATGGGTGAAATGCACAGATGTAAGAGATTTCTGCCAGAAGTTATTGAGGGTGATGTTTCTGGGTGCAGGTTACACTTCACCAGCACTGCCGATGCCACAGAGAGCTCTCCGGGATGTGTTCTCCATCAGAATGGGGAAAACTGTTGAAAAATACAATTACCCTCATCCATTCCTTCCCCAGGGTATTGGAGAACTTTTTTTAGAGGTTTCTGGACACCCCTGCTCTTCCTGGGCTGTGGGCTCCCGTGCCTACAGCCCGTGTTACATCCAGGTGTGTTTTACTCTTCTTGACGAGTACTCTAAGGGCATTATCCAGTTTGCCTTTCCTAATATCTGACAAAACTTCTGTGCAATAGCTGTGTCTGATCCGTGTGTCTACATGTGTCAGGAATTTAGAATTATTTCCCCAGAGCCAATAAACACCAGAGCAAAAAATAGAAAGAACACAGATCATCAGGAGAAGTATTTTCATGTTGCCTTTTTCTTGGGTGAAAAATAGCACCACTCAGACAAGGAATAGTCTCACTCAAAATCCTTGAATATTGACAATCCAAGTTTATTATTGATACCATCAAACAGGATGGCAAATTGCAATAAATGCAATTTTCAGCACCACTTGCAACCACCAGTATATAACAAAAGGGATGTGCTAACACTTGACACAATACAAGTGACCCAAGAATTAAAAACAAACAAAATAAAAAAGGTGTGAACACCATTTTTTTTATTTTCTGGTAAAATTATTATTTTTTTACGTTCTTACTACGCATCCAAGGGGAACCAACTGGTGAAATAAACTCCATTTCTGCAATAAAAGGACCAAGTGTACTTTGATATGGATTCAGGCCTTTGCTCATTTTAGCATGTAGCAGCAGTGGCTTTGTGACAAGTACAATAAATGTTTAGTTTTGTATTTTGTTTAAAAAATACATATGCATAAATTTGAAGTGCAATTAATATACATATCTCCTGGAAAGCTTTCTACTATTAAGGATAAAGTTACAAATTTTATTGAAGTTGTTGATACAATTACAGATGGATGTTGCTGATTTTTTCACTTCTAAATTATATTTCTCTGAGCTATTTTTTCACTTTTTTCCCCTCTTCATTTTTTTTTCCCTCCCCCCACATAAAATTGCAACCCACACCTCCCAGGCAGCTACAAAACTTCTCAGCTGAGTATGAGAGCCACAGAAATATGGTGCCAGCAGAATGCACGTTATCCACAGACACCTGCTGAGCACTTCCCACCTGCCCAGAGACCCCCAAACCAACAGGACCTGGTGCTGAGCTCACTTTCTTTGCTCTTGTTGAACCAGACGTTGTGTGGTGCATCTTTTCTTGCATGTCAGGGCTGAGAACATTGGCTGAGATCACTGTTGTCAGGGCTGCTCTGCCCACAGCCTTTTAGGATTATTTTCTCTCTGCTGCTACACACATTTTCTCCAGGCGTTTGCACAGCCCCAGCTGCATCTGAACAGATTCATTGTAATGATTTTCAGTGCCTTGCACCCCTACCAGGGACAAAAGCAACGTTCCCCTCTGGAGGCATTGCCCCTGGATTTTCACACCACCCTGAGAGGACGTGGGTGCCCTGCAATCTTTGGTTTCTGGCACGTGGCTCCCATTTTTAGCCCCATTTGCCATTTTTAGCCCCGTTTCTACGGGCTGTGGGTCTGCCTGCCCCCCAGGCTGGGTGCAGGGAGGAGCTGCCCAAAACAGACACCCAATGTCTCTGTCCAGGTTCCACGGGGAATGCAACTTGTGGATCACCCAGCCTGCCTCTATTGAATTATGCACCCCTGTGGCAGATTATTTGCAGGCCTCGTGCCAGATGGAGAGAATTCTCTGTATCAGCATCAGGCCTTGTAAACATCACCATTTCTTCCCAGGGTTACTTACTTATTCCAGATGGCACCCGCTGTGCTCTCTGTATCTCCCTTCCAATCTGTGGGGCTTACTTTTCCCCAAGAAATGAGAGTGCTTTAATATTTTACACATTTTTCCTATTTCTATGCCAATATGTGAGAGTATCTTGACCGAATAAGCAAAGAGTGGTTTGCATTTATACTCGGCTTGCATGGAATAACAAAAACAAAAAACAAAAAAAAAGAAAGAAATTTTATCCTACTATGTCTTTTTAATTCTAAAGTAATTTTCCTAGCTACCAAGGGCTTTCTGAAACTGAGAGCAATCACAGCCCAGAGTCTGCTGATCCCCCTGCTCTCAGGAGCTCTGCCTCTCCCGACTCACATTTGGAGAGCATTATGAAATCTGTGTTGGGACATGCCAAAGCCTCTGGAACACTGAGAGCACTAATTTGAGATATCTCCCCAGAACGTTGAGACAGTTTCATGCTTTAGCAATTTGTGAGCTGTAGGACAATACCCTTCCTAAGGACACCCCACTAATCACAGGGTCTGTGAAATTCTCATTACACAGCTCCCAGAGCAGGGGAAAAGGGAGTAATCTCTACTAACTTTCACATTCAGGGCTCAGCTCTGGCAGTCATGTTTCCAGCAAGCGAGTGTGTGTCTCCTCCATTTGAAAATTTCACTCATGTGAATAAAGTTTTGGAGCATTGTTGTCACTATGTTTTGCATTCAGTGCTTAGCTAACGCTCGTTGCATCTGCATGAAATAAAATAGTCCTGGAACTTCTAATTAACATGTCTGGTCAACAAGCTGAATCCTGGCTCTTCCCTTTTAATCCCAGCTGGCAAACCTTTTGCTGAAAAGGAACCAGCTGAAAACAGGCTTAGGGAGTAAAGCTGCTGTCTTTTCTCCCCCACGTGATTTCAGGGCTGATTTGGACCATCAGCATTTCCACATCTGAAATGCCACTTTCCTCCCCAGCATCAGCCTCGGCCCAATCCTTTCCCTCCACCTGCCGTGCTGCACTGGCCCTACCCAGCCCTCCTCTTTCCCTCCCATTTGCTGCCCACCCCTCCTGCCTCTGCCCAGCTGTTGGCCTCTGCTCCTGCTCCAGGCTCCTGCTCTCAGCCCCAGCTCTCACCTCCGGGGGTGTTTCACAGCTGCTCTTGCCCTGCTCCAGCCCTGCCAAGCACCCAGCACTCTCCTGCCACGGCTGCTTTGCTTTCTCCAGGACTCCCTGCCCGCCTTGCCCCAGCTCCCCCTGCCCTGCCCTGCCCTGGTTTGTCTCCTGCAGCCCCCCAGCTCGCAGGGTTCCCTCTGCTCTCATTGCCACCACTCTGCCAGCCAGGCTGAATTCTGCCTCAGCCCACTTGCCTTTGCCTCCTGCCTCGCCAGTGGCATTGCACCAGTTTAATTGAGTCCCTTGATTCCAGCTTTTCTCTTTTTTTTTCTTTTCATACTTCTGCTTTTGATTTTCTCCAGCCTGACTGCGAGACACCTTCTGCATTGAATTTATTTCCCTCGTTTCTTTTCAACAGTCCTTTGTGTTTTCTCATGCTGTCCCTGACCACAGGCAAGAACTCACCAACGACCTCTGCACACACACCAAACTGTTTCTTTCAAAAGTTGCTCACTAACCTTATTTAGCTATTCTTTTCCCAAAATACCAGCAGCAGCTATGCCAGCTGTGTGCTGGGGATGCTGCCTGTCACAAAGGGCAGCACGTAGTCCCTCTTCTCCTTTCTGCCTCTAGGGATCTGATCCTGTGCTCTGCCTGAGGGGCTCCTGGCCTGGATGGTTCTCCTGCAGGTCTGCAACATTTTGCACCAAGAGGTTGAGGCATGATCATAAGAAATGATTGATGATGATGATGATGATGATGATGATGATTTCCTCACCTGCACAACAGGTGATTTGTCTGCCTTCTGCTGCAGCTCCCACTGAACATTGCCCTGAGATTCCAGAAGGAGGGAATCTCATGGACACCTGTGTCACCACCTCTGTCACCCCCCTGAGCAGCCACCGGTGAATCCATCAGGAATGAATCACCACTGTGGTATACAGAGTGACTTACAATTGATTTAACAAGAGAATTCCTCCCCAGAATGTCTCCACAAAACAGGAGCAGTAACTCTCAAAGGACACCACCAGCTGCATTAAACCCAAAGTTGTTTGCAAGATATTCAGGACTTAGAATGGCAGGGATGTGAAGTGTGTACTTCCCAATTTTCCTGCTTTATTGGATAACTGAATCCTAGCTGAACCACACAAATACCTTTCCAGCAGCCAAGTTATACTCTGTGCCTTGCAGAGCAAACGATCAGAGCAGGCAGAGTGAGTGAAATCACAGAAAGGACTGGTTCAGTTCTGCCTCCCAAGCAATCTGCAGGAGGAGACACAGACCTGCATTCCTAGAGAAACTGGGTTTTTTCCCCAGAAGTTATTGCAGCACTTCTTCAACAGCTTTACTAAATCGTTTTGTATTTGATCCATTACCTTGATATGAAAATGCAATAGTGATTTGTGACATAACAATATAGAAAAATAGAGCACATATATACAAAACCAGACATAAAAGCAGTAGTAAACCACCTTTTCCTACATTGCTTTAGTCAGTTTTTATTGCCTTTACATTAACAGTTCTTTTTCTGGAGTGCTTTTTAGGACAGAGGTGTAAATTTTACATCATGTCTAAACTAGATTTTCTAGATTTTTTTTTTTTTTTGGTCACCCAGAGGATTGACAACTCACTGCCCTACCCCCCAAATTCCCACGGGCTCTTCTGGGTATGGGACTCAGCAATTCCACTGCTGTGGAACACAGCTCTGTGTGTTTCCCTGCTTATGGCACCTTTGAACACCTTGCACTGGACTAGTTCCCAGAGGAAATTTCAGGTTAAATGTAGCTTATTGGGTCAAATTATCTCTGCTGATAGAGGACCACAACCTCCCCCTGTAGCTCTACAGCAAGGTCCTTGGAGCCCATCCTGGCAACACTTGGGAACGTGCTTTTAGAAATGAATGCCCTGGAATTAAAATACAATAAAACAAAGACTGGGATATAAAATAAAGTAAATCAGTGCTTATCTGTGTGTTCTCTTCCTCAGAGCCCTATGGAATAAATTACATCCACGGATTCCTTTACATCTGTTTGCACATATAACTCGATCGTGTTCATACATATGAATTTGGCCTAGAATTCCTTTTTTTAAAAAGCACAAACAAGCCCTTCTTCAATGCTGATAATGAAGAATTTTAAAAAATAATCCCATATAGATACACAGATAGATTAGGATGTATTAGACAGTACATTCATATATGTGTTGTAGACATTTAAAGCAAGGAAAAGGTTGTCCTCGTATGAGAATGATCAGTGATAAGAGATAAAGATAATATCATGGAGAGAACTAAACCATACTGGAACAACAAAGCAATAAAAGAACAAGCTGATGGTTACACAAACAGCATTCACTGTAGTGACCAGGAATATTAGACTCCTTTTAGTTCCTACAGATTGCTGTGCAATGACCTATTCAACATTTTCAGCTGAGGAAAAGTGCCTGCATGTCTGGGAGAAAATGATGTAGTCAAAGAAAGCCCTCTCTTTCTTTCTATCTTTATAAATAAAATTTACCTCCCGTCATTTATTTTTTCTGTGTGTCTCAGGTGACCTGGTGGAACAGATGACGTGTGATCATTCATGACTTGTGCAAAAGCTCTATTAAAGCACAAATTACGTCAGCTGGGACAAAAGCCTGCAACTTCATCTTGGCAAGGGTGGGCTCTTGCTGTGGATTCCATCGTGATGTACGACGTGCTTGTTCTGGAAAGCTCCAGCTCCTGACTGAGTGTCAGATGTCTGCACGCTCCCCTGAGTGGCAGCCTGCTGGCTGGGCTGCCTTGCCCTGTGCTCCCGCCGAGGGACAGGAATGGAATTCCTGGAATTCCATGGAATTCTGCACAGGAGCTGATGCACCGGCTCAGCGCTGGCTGGGAGGAGGCACCACAGGGTCAGGGCTGCCCGGGCTGGCGGGGCACCAGTCTGTCACACCTGCCAGGTGCTGCCCAAGCCCTGCCCAAAGCCTGGGCTTCCCCGGCCGTGCTGTGCTGGGCTCAGATTTCACCTCGAGAAGGCACAAGGCAAACGTAACTCCAGCAGGGTTTGTGTATCTGTTTGTGTTTTTCTAACACAAAATTGTCTGCTGGCAAGAGGGGAGCCGTGCCACCCTGCACGGCCCTTGGTTCCTGCAAATAGCACACAGAGCCACAGGTGCTGACACAGATCACACAGGAAATATTTCCTAACTCATTCTGCACACTATACGGCAATACTGAATATTGAAACTTCCACATTTTTATTCCTTTTTCTTTTTTACTCACGAGACGCAGCAAAGCGAACGGGAGCGAAAGCTACATATGCAAAATACGTTTTCAGAGGAGAGAGTTCCAAGGCTTTTCCTGAAGGAGCCCTAAGAGGAAGTGTAAGTGGCTAAATTTCCATACTGGCATGTTTCATGTAAAACAGCTCTGGACGCCCGCTCCCTGGCCAAGGTTTATGGGCTGTAACGGAGGTGTGCAGGTGCCGGGGTACCGGATCAGCCCCTGATGCCACCCTCGCACCCGGGCAGGGAGCACACCCGGGCACTCCGGAGATGTTCCTTTGGCATGTGCGGCTCCCCGGCGGAGCCTGGTGCTGCAGCCGCCCCTTGGGATCTATCAGTGGTCCCGTTTGAGCCCCGGCACCCGGCAGAGCCCCCGCAGCCCGAGCCGCGCTGCTCTCTGCGCCCACCGCCCTGCCCAGGGACATGCGGGGCTGGGGCTCCACGCCGCGACCCCTGGGACGCTCCCCCGCGCCTTTATCGGCCTGAATTTCGGGTTAAAAGTGACAGGTTTCGGGTATTGCTCTGGGGTTTCTCTGCTGCCTTTTGCTTTAATTCTTTTGCCACAGCTCGAGAGCGAAGTTACCCGGCTCCGGCGGCCGCGCTCGCCCGGCCCTGCCGCTTTCCAAGATTTTCGCTCGAAGAATGGAAAAAGCGGAAAGTATCGGGAAACCGCGGGGCAGCCCCAAATCACCCCGCGGCTCCCGGCCCGGCCCGGCCAGCGCTGCGGGACCCCTGCCCGACCCCCGCTCCACATCTCCGAGGGAAGGGGGGAGAGGGGGATGGAATGATGGGGGGATGGGGGATGGAATGATGGGGGTTGGGGGGATGGAGAGCGGAGGGATGCGGGGATGGGGGGAAGGGTGGAGGGGGGCAGGGACCCGGCGCTGCGGCGGCGGCGACTTTGCTCTTTAAATCGCTCTCCAAAGCGGATTTACGGCTGATCCCCCACGTCAGCGCCCGGGGGGCCGCTCGCCGCCGCCGGCGGTGCCTGGGGCGGTGGGAGGCGGCGCGGGGCGGGGCGGGGCGGGGGCCGGGGGACACTCGGGCGGGGCGCGGGGCCGGGGCCGCCCCGTCGGTGCGTGCCGGAGCCCATGAATTGCTCCGTGAGCGCCCGGCGAGGCTGCGCCGCGGCCGCGGGCTCCGGGCACGATGCAGAAGAGCGTGCGGTACAACGAGGGGCACGCCCTGTACCTGGCGCTGCTGGCCCGCAAGGAGGGCACCAAGCGCGGCTACCTCAGCAAGAAGACGGCGGAGACCAACCGCTGGCACGAGAAGTGGTTCGCCCTCTACCAAAACGTGCTCTTCTACTTCGAGGGCGAGCAGAGCGCCCGCCCCGCCGGCATGTACATGCTGGAGGGCTGCAACTGCGAGCGGGTGCCCGCTCCCAAGGGATGCGCCGCGGGCAGCGCCAAGGATGCCGCGCTGGACAAGCAGGTACCGCCCCACCCGCGGGTGGAGGGCAGGCGGGGAGGGACAGCCGGGCCCTCGGGCCGCCCCCTCGCACCCCCGGCGGTGCCGCCCCCGGCCCGGCCCCGCCAGGCGCTCCCGGGGCGCGGGCCAAGTGCCGGAGCCGGCGGTGCTTGAGTCCTTCTCGCTGGTGACTCTTCGTTCCTCCCCGAGCCCTGCGTTTCCACCCCCTGTGGCAGCAGCCGAATTCCAGAGGGCTGCCCGGAGAGCGGCATGTCACCAGGCAGGTGTTCAGTGGTCTCGGTGCCAGCACTTCTGCCGTGTGAAGAAATGCAGCTGTGCCTTTCTCAGCGAACTCAGCACAGCGAGGCTGCCAGGGGCCACAGTCCCAGAGCAGCACGGGGGCACTCTGAGGAGTCACTGAGCCCTTCCCTGGGGGCTGCCGCTTCTCCCGGCGATGCTCTGGGGGGACACGGGCTCTCGGCTCCCTTAGGGACGCAGCCGGGCGGGTGAGCCCGTGCCCTGATGGCAGCCTGCAACATGCCAGGGGAGCGGGAGGGTTCCCTGCCAGGCAGGTGTGACGAGCCCGGCCGAGCTGAGGTGGCAGTGGTGGCACAGAGCCCGAGCCGGGTCCGGCCCGGCTGCCCTGGGGTTCGGACCGCCCGGGGCTCGGGTGGGATTCCTTCCCGGGGGGCTACCGTGAACTGCCCCATTCCTGCCCAATTCCTGCCCAATTCCTGCCCCATTCCTGCCCCTGCCGGCCCAGCTGATCCTTCCCAAAGCTGATCTGTGTGACATGCGTGTGTCAGAGCAGCAGTGGTTAAATACTCGCGTGTATTACATAACCGGGAAGGGAAGGACGCTGTGCTTGCTCGGCGTGCATAGAGATCGGGTGTCTTACCCACACACCTCCTGTTGCCTCATCTGAATCCTTGATCTTGTCTGAAATGTGCTCGAGGCTGGTCCTGGCGTGCCCTGGTGCCTCTGTCCCCGCACGGGAGCGGCCCGGCGGCTGTCGGGCGGGTTTGGGGAAGTTTGGGTGGCTGCCGGTGTTTCCTCACGCTGGTGAGAAAGTGACACAGAGCTCAGCCCTGTCCCGAGGCCCAGCACATCTCTGAGCTGTCCTGGAGCGGTAACTTTGCAAGGAGAGCTCCGAGCCCGGTCTGGTATTTGTGCTTTTCCCCCATCTGTAAATAATCCTGGTGTGCTCAGGCAGCCCCCGGGTGCCTCGTGGTTAAGCGAGCAAACTTTGGGCAGCAGGGATGGCTGTAGTTCTGTCACGTTCGCCCTCCAATTCCTGCCTATTGCTTTGGGGCATGTTTTCATGGCGTGCTAAACGGAGTGCTGGAGGATCCCCAGATGATATTAAACATGGATGTTGCCCTGCCTTCTTTACATTGGCTTACAACGCTTGTTTATCAGCCGTGTTGTTAAATTACAGCCTGACTGAGAGAACTGCCTGAAAACAAATCCCTTCCATGTCTGTTCTATTGGAGCCTTAAGTTGTGCTTTTATAGTGATGAATGAGTTGTTCATAATTGCATCTAGTAATAATTACAGGGCAGGAAGCTGAGCTTTTATTGCTTCAGACATCAACTATGTTGGTGCTTTCAAGAACAGCAGGCTGCTATTAAAGGGGCAGGAGAATGCTTCGGTTTTGGATTTTTTTTATGGGATGCTGGTTTGAATTTCAAGAGAGATCATCAGGAAATGTCCTTTTCTGGTCGCCTTTTGCTTGATCCCAAGCTTTATTCAAAGCTTTTGAGTGTTAGTGGCTTTTACAGATGTTTAATCTTTGAAGTGCAAAGATTGTGTGCACGCATACAGACATCAGTCTGTGCTAAGGTGTGCAGGAAATTCCCTCAGTGGCCAAAACTGATCCATTGCAAGAAAAAAAAAAAAAAAAAAATGAAGAAAAGATTTGAAAATTAAGCAGTCTCTTTCATTTAGAAAATGTGCTCCCATTCTTACAGGTGTAAAGCAATAAGCCATGAACCCTCAGTTTATTAACAGAGGCAGGCAAACTTTAATCAGATGATAATGAAAAGTCGATGTTGCACACGCCAGCTCCTGGCAGTGAAAAAATACTGCATAGATTTCATTTGCTTTGATTTCACCACGCAAATGTATGAATGGAATGGGGAATAAAAAAACAAAACCAGAGAAGCTGTGTGGCAGTTTTTGAAGAATCAGATCTCTCCCAAGGAGGGACAAACCACAAAAGTTATCTCCTTTAGTTTGGGCTCTATCTAGCAGAGTCACTTAGAGTGATATGTGCTATAGAATTACACAGATGAGGGAGAGAAAGAGGAATTAATCACACGAGAGAGCTCCATCAGCATACCTTGAGTGGGTCTGTGAAAAAGCAATGCATTTTGTCCAAGGTACATAATGAAGATGATGGAAAATGCTTGTAGGGCACACAGATTTTGCTCTCCTTACCTTGCAGGTCCTTTCAGTGTTGGTTTCCAGTTGTTTGGGCACTGACTGCCAGGTGATGTGCCAGCTGGAACTCCAGATTTCCAGAGCTGAGTGGGACGAGTGCTGGGCTGTGCTGTCCTGCACAGCACGCACAGCTGTGGCCACCAGGTGTGCCCAGGTGTGGTGTCCATGTCCCAGCCAGCCCAGGGGTGGACAGTGACACACTGCACCCTGCTGAGGCTCTGGGGACGTCAGGGTGTGACAGGAGCCAGCATCCTGAGGAAGATCCAAATGCCTTCATGAGATCTGCTCTGATATGGCAGCATTAAGGGCTGGAGAAATAATTGCCATGGCAGAGAAATTGCCGTGGCTTGGGAAATAATTGCCACGTGCTTATTTTGCCTTTGCCATTAACATGTTGGCATGTTTGTTTTTTTTTCCCTACAGAGGGATATTTGCTTCAAAGGAAAATCTGTTAAAAGTGCAGAACCTGTCTTGATAAGGGCTGCACAAAGAGTGAATCTGTGATACTCTGGAAATGTGTGCTCAGATTGAGCGTGCTGCAATACTGAAGGATCTGCAGAGGGAATTCTTGTTCTTAAGGAAAAGTGTTTTGATCTCCCTCGGATTTTAGAAGAGTTTCTGCAAACACCAAACAGGTGTTGCTGTACACTCTGATTTCCCACTTCAGGCAGAAAAAGAAGACACAGATTTATTGAAAGAGTGTGGAAGAGGCCGAGTTTCAAATCAGCAAATTAGGGCATGTAAATACCACATGCAGATAGGTTCTGATTTTAGTTAAACTGCTTCTTCCCAGGGGAACTGAGGGCTGTAAACAAGTGCAGCTCCCAACAGATCCTTCACTGTGGCACTGGGAGTCTGGATGAGAGCACATTTCTGTTTTCTTTCCAAAACTCCAGACAGAGAATGGCTGGCTCTGCCTCAGTCAGGGGTTAGTCTCTCAAAAGTAAAGCAAAATGCCCCAAATGATGCTTTTTGCAGAGCCTCACAGAAGGCTGGCCCTTGTTGGCCAGCAGGTTCACAGATGCTTTTTGAAATACTACTGGAAACAAGTGATTAGAGGAATGTAAATATTAACATTATTGTTATTGTCCGCGTTGGGAGGAGGCCTGTGTGTTTAGTTTCTTTCATAACTGTGCATTGAATACATGGAAATGTTCTGATACTGTTATTAATAACCGCCTCGGAGTATTTAGGGTTGTAAATGTTACATGATTGAAGCAGAGATATTCTTTGTGTCTTGCCTGCAATAATCTTCCTCCCACTTAGCAAAATTAAATGCAGAATTAGGTCCGTGTCCCCACAGATTAACAGAATCCAATCATTTGATTTTTTTCCTGCCTGCTGCAGCTCTGGTTTTGTAGAGGACACAGTGATTTTGTGGATCCTCTCTGTTTTACCTTACTGCTTGGCACATGCCCCCAGCAGCTTTGCTGTACCCTCAGCCACTTCAATGTTTAATGTTTTAATGAAGATTAAATTAATTAAAAGCTATCCACTTTTTTTTTTGGGTACCCCCCCCCTGAGTTGCTCAGCATCCTGTGCATTTTTAGAGCTGCAGATGGCTGGGGAGTGTTGGGGTTTTTTTGGGTTTTTGGGTTTTTTTTGGTTTTTTTTTTTTTTTTTTTTTTTTTTTTTTTTTTTTTTTGTTTGTTTTTGTTTTTGGGGTTTTTTTTTGTTGGGTTTTTGGGCCCTTCAGGACTGGTACTGCCCCCAAATCTCCCTGCTGGCATGCAGGCATCACTCCCTGTGGTGTTCCAGTGAAAGGAAGGTGCTCCAGAGACCACCACGCTTTACCAATTTCAGGAGAAAGCAGCACATAAGAGAGGAGTTTTTCTCCTCATCACCAGACAAGACATAAGCAGATGTGTTGTGCTTTCGTTTTCTCCGAACTTTTGGTTTTTTAATGGATTACCTTAAACTGAAAGAGTTAATTAAAAAAGGTGGTTGTCGGTGCTCTTGGGGGAAATCTTTTTGTAGGATCTTCTCCATGGCAGAGTCTCTCATGGTTCTTTGGGAAGGCAGCTTTGGGGTCCCCTGCTCCTGGTCCCTTTCCCAGGTTGTCCCTGTGCCCCAGTCATGTTGGGGACATTCCCCAAAACCTTCTGGCTCCTCTGCTCTGTGCTTGAGGGGCAGCAGAGCCTGAGCCCCTGAGCAGCCAAGGGCTGCTTCCTTCCCCTTGGGAAGAAATGAAAAGTGAGTTTACAGTGTCCCCTGCCACCTCAGGCAACAGGAGGGAAATAAATACAAAAATTAATAAAACCCCCAAACCAACAAAGAAACAAAAAAGAACCCAACCCAAACCAGCAATCAAACAAACAAGTGAAACCCCCCCTGTGATCCATCCAGGGCTGAGCTCTGCTCTGTGAGAAATGTCTGCTGAGCACGTTTGGTCAATCAGAAGGACAGGGAAGTCCCCCAGCCATGCTGATTTTCAGATTTGCCAAAATTGAGGCATTTCCCCCTGACTCTCCAAGGTGGATGTTTCTTGTGTGGTGTTACCAGGGGGGCTGTTTGTACCTGTGGCTGTGTGGGGAGCCTGCACAGAGATAATCAAGGTGCAGGGAGGTGTGGGTTATGTGTGACATGCCTCCTCAAGGGTCAGCTGAACCCACACAGACTGGCCTGGGGAACACTGGTGGCATTGAACAGTTCAGTATTAACCCTTTGGCAGCCTTGGTGCACCTTAGGGGGCTTTGGTCAGGCACCTGAGCCTGACCCACTTGGTCACCCTTGACTTTTGGTCACCCTTGAGGGTGAAAGGCAGCCAGAGACCCCACCTGAATGTCTGAGAGAGGAATCAATAGGACTGGGGGTAATAAGATCAGATTTTGGTGAGACAAAGCTTTATTGGACAGAAAGCAGGGATTGGGGTCCTCAGCTTTTCCCTGCAAGGCGTTGTGAGATCCTGGAATATTACAGCGTGCTCCAACAGAAGTGCATAATCTGTAATTGAGTTATTGGCTGATAATTAGATCCCAAGACAAATGACATTTGGCAAGGGCTTGTTTGTGGAGTTGCTGGGAAATGCTTTTGGCCAACAGGTGAAATGTCAGTGGCTGGAAGCACAGGTTAGAGCTGGCTTGGAAATGCAAATTCCCAGAGCCTGGGGACCAAAATTGTCACTCAGCCACTTCCCTGCTGGAAGGATGAGAGCCACAGTCCCACCCTCAGACATGCCAGGGGTGCCCAGAGGCTCCTGCTGCAGGGCAGCTCCTGGTGGGGTGAGAGCACTCTCACAGTTTAATGTGGACTTCATTCTTCCACCTGACTTACAGCCAGGGCTGCTGCTCATTTCATTTTGTCTCCCTTATTGATGGAGCTGCATCGATTTGGCCTCATCTGCTCAGTTCCTCAGATGTGCCAGGAGATCTGTGCAGAGCGAATTCTGAGCCCAGAAACAGCAGCTCAGCCCCTAACTTACTGAATCATTGTACTTCATTGGTCTTAATTCACCTGGAAGTAACTTTTCAGCTAGATTTTCTGTTTTTTTCCCTGCTTGTTTGGGGCAGGGTTTGTCAGGGCTGGTGGGGCTGTGGGTCAGCAGCTGCCTGTCCCTGTCCCTGTCCCTGTCCCTGTCCCTGTCCCTGTCCCTGTCCCTGCAGGAACATGAGATTTTTGGGGAGCCCCTCTTCCCAGCTCTTTCTGTACCACTCATTACTGATGGAGGGATGGGTTTTTTTAACACTGTGCCTCTGCACTAAATGTGTAGGAACATATGCTTCCAGTTGAGCTTCCAATTTTATTTTATTTTTTTTTTCTGGATTTACCAGTCCCGCAAGGTTTTCTGTTTGAGCTACAGAGTCAGTATTTATAGGAACAGAGGCTTCCCCAAGTCAGTCCAGCCATTGCAGTTTCCTTTGGTGTTTGCCATGAGCTCAGAACCAACTGAGGCTTTTTTAGGAAGTGTTATAAGCTGCCAGTTCCGAAAGGAGCTATATTGTAATTTTGAAGTTTACTTCTGGAAGTGTGATGGGTTTTTTTTTTTTTTTTTTTTTTTTTTTTTCCTTGTTTTGTTTTGTTTTTTTTTTTTGGTTGGGTTGGTTTGTTTTTTTTTTTTTTGGGTTTTTTTTTTTTTTTTGGTGGTAGATCTGATCATCTCCACCACCCTTTTGAAAAATAAAAAAAGGTTGTATTTTAAGAGATAAATGCTGCAACTATTGAAAAAAAATCCAGAATTATATTCTCTCCCTTTTTCTCATGGTGCTGGGGAACTGTGCCTTTTGCCCCTTTTTTGCCTTCTGAGATTTTTGGGTGTGAAGTAACGTCTGAGAACCAGCAATTATCAGATTAATTATTCTGCAGGCCTGAGCTGGTGTGATGGAGGGTCTGGAATGACTGCGAGGTTTGCACTGACTGCAGGTGCCCTCTCAGACCCAGCAGCCTCACGGAACTGCTGTGGCTCAGTCCAGGCAGGTCAGCCTGCTGCAGTTTGGGGTGCTGTGTCTCCCTTTGGGGTTCTGTGCCTCTCTTTGGGGTGCTGTGCCTCCCTTTGGGATGCTGTGCCTCTCTTTGGGGTGCTGTGCCTCCCTTTGGGGTGCTGCCTCCCTTTGGGGTGCTGTGCCTCCCTTTGGGGTGCTGTGCCTCTCTTTGGGGTGCTGTGCCTCCCTTTGGGGTGCTGTGCCTCTCTTTGGGGTTCTGTGCCTCCCTTTGGGGTGCTGTGCCTCTCTTTGGGGTGCTGTGCCTCTCTTTGGGGTGCTGTGCCTCTCTTTGGGGTGCTGTGCCTCCCTCTGGGGTGCTGTGCCTCTCTTTGGGGTGCTGTGCCTCCCTCTGGGGTGCTGTGCCTCTCTTTGGGGTGCTGTGCCTCCCTTTGGGGTGCTGTGCCTCCCTTTGGGGTGCTGTGCCTCTCTTTGGGGTGCTGTGCCTCCCTCTGGGGTGCTGTGCCTCTCTTTGGGGTTCTGTGCCTCTCTTTGGGGTGCTGTGCCTCCCTTTGGGGTGCTGTGCCTCCCTTTGGGGTGCTGTGCCTCTCTTTGGGGTGCTGTGCCTCCCTTTGGGGTGCTGTGCCTCCCTTTGGGGTGCTGTGCCGAACCTGAGGCTGCCTGCAGGTGTCTGTACCTGTGCAGAGGGCAGGGCAGGAGTTTGGGAGCCCCCCCCGAGCTGGATCCTGGGCACACAGGGAGTCCTGGCCAGTTCTGGGGAATGGGTTAATTAACTCCCACCCCATCCCAGAGTGGGAGTTTGCCTCTGCTCTGCCACTCCCCGTGTTGGTCCTGAGCCTCTCCACGCTTCTGGTGTTTAATTCTGGTCAAAAACACGTTTCACTATTTAAAATTCGTTAATAAAAGGTTTTGTAAGGGATAAAAGGGACAATATCCAGTGCTGGGGCTCCTTGCCAAAATGCCAGGAACCCACCATTAGCTTAAAACAATTTTCCTATGTATTCTCCTTAGTGGTGAAATGCATATTAATGAGAGTTATGAATATTCAAACGTTTTTTGTGAGTTTAGATGTTCCAGGAGTTTCTTCTGCTTGGTTTTACCCTTTGACTTGTCTGCATGCCATCGTGTAGATTAAATCAATATATTTTATTTCTTCTCAAGGTTCCATTCTGCTGTTCTGACACTGCTTGATAACTGGAGGGTTGGCAGCAAATTTCTCCCTTGGTGTCCTGGTTCTTGTCACTGTAATCTCATCATTCAGATAAAATGTGAGAAACAACAGTGCTATTTCACACTATTGTTTGAGTTAGTCACACAAATAAAGAGATTTTAACATTACATGGTGTCTATTTTAATATCATGCTAAGTCCCAAGATATATTTATCACACTGCTATTTCTACAAGCTATACAGTGCATAAATAAGCTGACAGATTATACTATACCAAAAGGCAGTGAAAAGGAATTACAGATAGCATTATATCAGAATATTTATCATAAATAATAAATTGCCAAAGCCAAAACGTAAATGTGAAAGCCAATAACTACATTTTTCATTTATAACAAATTTATAACGAATTTATAACTTTGATGTCTCAGGACTGTGCTGGGTCCCCACCTGTTGGAAATTCAGGATGCCTGTTTCTGTTTCTTTCTGACTTCTCCTCACTTCCTCTGCCTTACACAGGTTGTTCCTCCTGTTTCAGCAAATGCCAAAGATTTTATGTCCTCCTCTGGAGTTGTGGGGATCACGCTCAGCACCTCTGACAGGATGTCTCTGCTGTCCTCCAGAACGGAGTCAGGGTTTATTTTTAACCCTGTGCATTCATGGAGGAGCAGGCATGACAAGAAAATTGCAGCCTTCTTTTGCACCAGTCATGTTCTCTTCAATGTGGTGCTCACAGAACAATTTCAGTGAACAATTAAAAATGCTTCCTCCCAATAAATCTGTTGGGGAGAGCTGAAATGGTGCAGGCCAGCTGCAGAGCTCTCTTGAGAGAAGGGTGGAGAAGTGCTGGAGGAGTGCAGGGCTCCAGCAGGGACCCCTGAGCAGGGTCAGCTCTGTCATGCAGGTGCTTTGTGGGTTTCTCTGGCTCTGGATTGAAGGCACTTGAGGCAGTAATTCCTGCTCTGACTCAGGTGTTTATAATTTCTTATCAGTGAAACACTCTCACTGCTGGGAGCTGGGCAGCTTTTCACTAGAAGGCACAAAATGCCCAACAATCCCTTGGTACAAGGGCTTCTACAGCTAAACTGTCCCATTAAGGGCTGACACCTGGATTGTTGCCCTTTTAGCCCAATAACTGATCCCACAGACCCCACAATGGGGACTTTCCTGCCCAATTACAAACTCCACCCAAACCCATGGAGAAGGAGGAAGAAGAAGAAGGTGAAGAAGAAGCCCAGGATGACACCCTCCCTGTGCCCTCCACCTTGCTTCCATCCACAACACCCTAAAAACCCCAAACCCTCAATTTCTCACCCAGTGACACACCCACACTGCTCTCTGTAATCTGCTTCCCACTTTTGTGGGTTCCAGTCCATCTGGAAGTCTGGGAAACTTTCTCCATGGATGAGGGTCAGAGTCAGAGCTGCCCTGGGGTCAGGGCACCCCAGAGCAGACACAGAAATATTCCCTGGGTGCCCTGGGTTTGCACAGTGTTTGTGTGCAGCTGAAGGGAGCAGCACTGCTGATGTCCCAGGGTGATCCGTGCAGGAGCTGATAACCAATGGATAATCAATGGCATTTGATTTCTGCAGCACTGTCTCCTGTTCTGAGAGCTTGGTCAGGAGCAGGGGAGGGCTGCTGGGGTGGGACTGAGCCCTGTGTGTGATTTTCCAGGTTTTTATGTTGACTTTGTGTCACTTTGTGAGGTCTTGCAGTTGTGCTTTCTTGGCCAACGAGTACCTGACGGCTGAGGGAAACAGCAGGGCCTCTTTTCTTGTCAGGTACTCAGGAAGGAATTGTGATTGTGATTAATAATGGCAATTAATCCTTGTTTTGGGGACCCAGCTTGGCTCAGGAGGGAGGCATGCTGGCAGGCAGAACCAACCTCTGTGAGTGCAGTGGCTCAAATAGAAAAGTGCCACTTAAACACCAAAGATCAATGGCTGCATCTCACCAGGCATCCAAACTGAGCTGCCTCAGACCTGCTGGGGTTTGTGCTGACCACTGCTGCAGTAATTCCTTCTTTCCTCACTGGCTGCTGTGAAAATAAATGTGTTGGTTGTAGGGAAATGATGGAATGATGCCATGAGAGGTGTCACAGGGGTAAGAGCCTGAATGAGGGATGGGGGACTCCAGGGGCTCTCCAAAATGCAGTTTATGCCATCCAAGAGTCACAGCAGCCCAGGGCTGTGGGTGACAGAGCTGTGCCCACAGCTGTCAGCTCCAGCTGCAGGCAGCCCTGGAGTCCCTTTGGTTTGGTTACAGTGCATTATTTACTTTTCTGTGCTGAGCATTTTCACACAGCAGAACCAATCTGTACCTGAACTGTTACCTCTAGCCTGTCATAGCTCCTGTAATTCCCATATTCATGGCACTGCTCTCCTCTCACTCACAGTCTGTACATCACAGCTAAAGCCAGAAGTTGTTTTTCAGTTTTCTTGCAGTGGGAAATTCTGAGCCCTTTTTTCTCCTTGCCACATTTGTGCCTTGTTTGCCTGTGCTCTCTTCCTGCTTGGTACAAACATCTTTGTGTTTGGGGAGGGTTTATCTTTGCTCTGAGCCATAAAACCCCTTCTAACCAACACACCCTTTGCTCCTTGGTTACCCACTCAGGCTGGCTCAGCAATTCTTTTCTTCCAGATCAAAACTTGCTTCCATCTCTATTCCTTCTCCACATTCTACATTTAAAAATCTCTTTGCTAAACCCACAGATCTTTCATCCTTCCCAACATCACAGGACATGGTGTAAGAGTTCCTGACCTCTGCTGACCAGTGTGCAGGAGATGTGCACGTGCCTCAGAACAGGTCTCACCTGTGTCAGGTGGCTGGGCCAGGGTCTGCTGAGAGGAGGAGGCTCCCTGGAAGGGCTGCAAGGCTGAGTTTGCACACTGGCACTGCATTCACTGCACAGGCAGCCTCAGGCTCTGCTCCTCTACCTGTCCTTGCTGCATCATGCCAAAAACTCACAAAAGAACCCCAAAGACAGAACCAGCCACTAAGAAACCCAAACTGAACATGAAGCTGACAGGCAGAACTTTTGGGAAATGGAGTTTCCGACCCATGGCTTGGCTGTGGGAACAAGCACACAGAGACAGACTGTTTGGGTGCAGATCTGCTGCTGTGATGGGTGCAAGCCTGCAGGCCCTGAGTGGGGGTTCTGCTCGTGTCCTTGTGCCTGCTGCAGCTGGGAGCCCCATGGGAGCATCCCCTGCTGGCCCTGGCAGCCCGTGACCTGTGCAGTGACCTGTGTGACAGGTGAGCAGTGCCAGGGCTGGCTCCCTCAGTGCACAGACACATAACCATGTCTGCAGGTAGGAGAGCTTTTACAGACTTGTTTTTGATCCCCCTTGTGTTGTTATCAGGGGGTGGGCTGGGATTGGGGTGTTTGGGAGGGTGGCTCGTCACTGTGGTGACACCTCACCTCCAGTCTGGATTTGAGGAGGTCAGCTCCACCACTGGACAGGGAAGGAGGAGTCAGGGGACAGAACTCTGAGAGGGGCCAGAGGGTTAAAAAGCAAAATGTCCACTGTGTAGATGAGCACGTGGTAGGGGAAATCATCTGCTCCCAGTGCAGTAACCTTTCCTCTACTCAGTCTTCTGCTGTATTTTTGATAAGGTTTAATAAACCTTTCTAAATTTATGAAAAGTGAGTAGCTGTTTCTTGCACCTGGGAGAGCTCTGCTGTCAGCAGGGCCACCCTGCCACAGGGCTGCCAGAGCTCTGTCTGCACCCTGGGGTGGTGCTGGAGTCATTTACAGACAGGGGATGGTGCCTGGCTGCTGCTCTGCATCCCTGTGGAAAGGGAGCTGGCCCTTGATGAGACACCTGGATGCCTTAGGATATTAACTTTTATATTTTCCATACATTTGTGAGCCTGTTCTTCAGTGTAAAACTCTGCTGCTGTCCCATTCTGGGCAGACACAGCAATTCCTCTCCAGGCCTGGCAGCCAAGGACACCTCACTGCCCCAGGGCCAGAGATGCCAACAAAAGGGACTTGGGGGCAAACTGGGGGTCAGTGACTTCATTACCTGCAGCTGGAATTGTTAGATTAACCCCAATATGCAAATGGATCAAACTCACAAAAGTGTGCAAACTGTGACCCGTGGTCCATTTCTGGGTGCAGCCCCTGAGGGAGGGTTGTGTGCCCAAAATGCCCCTGAATGCCTTCAGTAAATAGAACAGCTTTTTATTCCCCTAACTGTGTCTGCCCCTGTTCTTAGGGTAGCCCAAAAGGCATCCACCTGACAAACTGAGAGTGATGCCAGGTAGTTCTCTGTGAGACAAATAAATATATTTACCTCCCATGAAAAGGAGGGGAGGAAGAAATAAAGTATCCTCCCAGCACTGGTTCAAATGGGTTTTCCTAAGGATCACTGACTTTCTGCAAATGTGTCCTTGATTTTTTCATTTTACTTTTAATTTTTTGGAGGGTGTTTGAATGTATATCTTATGTGTGTTCCTTTTTGGGTGGTCCAGAGCAGAAGGATGCTTGCCTGGGCTATCTGTGTCCTGACTTACTTGCTTTTTGAGCCCCTCTCACCCCATGGGCTCCTGGAGAATCAGTTTCCTGTCTCTGCTGTGACTTCTGCAGACACAAAGCAGCCTAAAATGTGGAACTCCATCCCATCTGGTGGTGTATGGGAGGCACCATCTGCAAGGGGATGTTTGCTCATCCCTGCAGCCTTCCCGTGCTCAGCTGTGGCTGCACGGGTGACACAGGAGTGGCTCCCACCTCCCACCAGCTGTCACCTGCAAGTCTCTGCAGACAGCAACACCTGAGGAGTGCCAGGAGCCCTGTCCTGTGTCTGGGCTGCTCCTCTGACTCATGGCTTCCTTTTCCTCTGGGACCTCTTGGGTGCACCTTGCAGGTTTGTCCTTCCAGGCCAGAGGCTCT
This sequence comes from Serinus canaria, assembly GCF_022539315.1. NCBI lineage: Eukaryota > Metazoa > Chordata > Aves > Passeriformes > Fringillidae > Serinus > Serinus canaria. The sequence goes on from NC_066343.1 coordinate 8,698,087, forward strand.
CCCTGGTCCTGCTGAGCTCACTTTGTTTCAGGCACTTGGCTGAAACTGGAGGGAGCTTTTACTCCTAATGTTTATTTTGTGAGCAAGTTATTTGTAATTGTAGCAGGTCCCCTTAATGCTTCTTGCATTAGAAAGGTGAATAAATGAGTTTTGTAATAATTGACATTCATTGCCAGGGTAATAGCAAATGTTTGCTCACACATTTGCTCCCTCTTTGTGGTGTCCCCCTCTTTGACCCTTTCCCTCCAGCACTTGTTTTGCCTGATGTAAATTTCAAACTGCTTTTGGTGCCCATTCCTGGCCTGGTTTCTGCCCCACAGATGTTGATGTGGTGCTTCCAGGCTGTCCCCTGGGCAGTGTGGGAGCTCTGGGCCAGCCCCTGCACTGCTCTCGCCAGGACCAGGACAGAAAGTGACCCCAGCTGTGAGCAGGAGCACAACAAGAACCTGTGCAGCACTTTGCTCATCATTTGTGTCCTTTCCCCAGGATCCTCCAGCTCACTGTGTCCTGCTGGTGCAGCTCCTTCAGCAGCTTCCAGGGCAGCCACACTTTATTTCCAGCCAGGAGCATCTCTCCCTCTCCTGGCTGAGAGATCCCGAGCTGCTGCTGCTGTTCTTAGGGTGGGTGGAGAACTGTAAGCAATCAGGTCCTTCAATTCTGAGCAGTGTAAGGCACCTCATCTTTCTGAATTGTGTTTTCCATCTTTCCTAATAAGTTTTGATATTTGTACTTTCCCACCTTACCGTAATGTCAGCATCTGACAGTTACATGCAGTAAAAACAGACAATTTTTTTCCCTCTAAATTACTGCGGTGTAATAGAAAAATTCAGAATTTCCTAAATTCTTGAGTGACTCAGAATTTTTTTGCTCAGGAACACAAACCTGTTTGACTTTGAATCCACCCATATTCTGCAGTGATTTCCTAGTGCAGTTCAGTGGCACCCAGACTCCTTGCTGGAGTGAACCTTTAAAAGTGTGGCGTGGTCACAGTGGCTGGGAGAAGCTCCTGAGGACTGGGAGAGAGCAGAGGTCTCCCAGATATCATCCCTCACATCCCTAGGGCTGGCCAGGACAGGGCAGGACTCTTGAATTTGCAGGGAATTCCTGATGGAGGCAGGAATGATGCATCTGACTCCATCTTCTCAGAAAGCTAAGCTCTTACTTTATAATACCATATTACATTAAAGAATACCATACTATACTAAAGAATACAGAAAGGATACAGACAAAAGGCTAAAAGATAATAATGGAAACTCCTGACTCTCTCCAGAGCCCTGACACAGCCTGGCCCTGACTGCCCAAAGAGTGAAAACAACTCCCAGCAGAGTCCAGTGGAACAATCCCCAAACACATTCCACATGAGCACAACACAGGAGAAGCAAATGAGATCAGAATTGTTTTCCTTTTCTCTGAGGCCCCTCAGCTTCCCAGGAGAGAAATCCTGGGTGAGGGATATTTTCAGGGGATGTGAATGGCACACAGTCTCACTGCAGCCCCTGGGAAGGGATGAGGAAAATCCTCCTGGGAAGATTTCCACAGACAGGGGGGTCAGTGGGATCCACGGAGGGGCAATCCCACCTGACCAGCCTGACAGCCTCCAGCACTGATACAGGGATTAGAACCCTCTGAATGACCAGGCCCCAGGGACAAGATGACAATGAACCTTCACCCAGGACATTCAGTTCTGTGATGGGACTGTTGGCCTTAACAGTAGGAATTTATTTCTTTTTTGTAAGGAAAACCAGCAAGGCTTCCCACTCTGCTTTCTTAAATTTTCCTCTCGGCTTGTTGTCAGGAAGTGGAATCACGTGTGAAAAGAAATATATATGCCAGGACATTGTTTCAAATTGCTGTACAGTGATCAGTCTCCTCTTCTTTCTGGAAGAAATTTACTGTTGGCTCAGAACCATAGCAAAAAACTGAGAATTCTTGCAAGGGTATTGCAAAATAAGTAGATGAAAACTCTTTATGTATTTTTGTGCCTTTGATGAGGTTTTTTTTCCCTTTAATGCACATGTTAGTGCACCATGTATGTGGCATGTATTTTCTGTTTCACTTCTTTTTCTTTTTTTTTTTTTTGCTGGGGTTGTAAAAGAGGTTGTTTTCTTTTTTAATCACTTCCCATCTGATTTAAATTTGAAGTAGTCATCCTGGCTTGGCTCAGGTTTAAATTGTAGCAGGAAAAAATTGTGCAACTAGAATAAACTTAACTTTAAACTTTCATGCACTAATGAACAGAATGTGATATAACTGCTGCTAGCTCAAGCTGAAGCCTTTTTTCCTTGTCTTGAGTTACTTGGAATAAATCTGTAATTCAGTGGTTTTCTGCCTTCGGTATTCTCCTTGTGCTGAGCAGTAACAATAATTCAGAAAATACCAAGTTTTGTTGCCCTGGGGAGTGTAAAACAAATTCTCTGGGCTGTGTTGTTGCAGAGGTGGAAGCACAGAGGGGGACGTGGTTGTTGAGCTTCACCACGTTCAGACACTGCCAGGACTCACCTTGGCTCCAGGGTGGGTCACTTCTTTGCCCATGATGTTTCTGGTTTTTCCCTTACCCTTCCCTTGTCCCTGCTGTTCACCCAGGTGGCTTTTTTATTTCATCTCCTCCCCCTGGGGTGTATTTGGGGAATCCCTACCTGGTACTGAAGGTGCATCACGTGTAAAGCTGGGACCCCCCTAGCACAGCCCAGCATTGTGAGGATTTGTTTATTCCCACTCCACTTACTTCCATAAAAGTACAGAAATGGTGTTTCTTACATCAAAGACAGACATTAAATGTCTGTCCTTCACCTGATGCAATTTCACAGCAGTGGATTATTTAATCTAAGTGACTTGAGTAGACTTTTCTAAATATATCAAGTGGGACCAGGTACCTGATCTGCTTTAATACCATGTACCTTTTATTAAGGGTTGATCAGCTGCCATTTCCATTTATATTTCCTGATGTTCTTTCTTGATTCAAGGTTATTTTTAGGTCGCCCAGGTCAGGAAGGATATGAGTGGGGTGGAGTGCTGAGGGAAGTGTGGATAATTAATGGAAAACATATTTGAAAGGGAATTTTGAAAGCTTCCAAAGAACAGTATTCAAATGTAATTGACTCATTTGATTAAAACCACTTACTAGATTCAGGCTGCTCCCTTTGCCCTCTTAAAACCCCCTGAATGATGAACCCATCAAATTAATTATTACTAAGTAATACTTATATCAATAATAGTATCCAGTTCTGCATGTATTTAATGTATAACCTGCAGCTTCCATTGCAGCTTACTCATGCCATGAAAATGTCGGTATATGTTCATTTTTAGTTGTTATTTGGAAACTGGAGTGTGTTACATGTGCTTAGAGTACCAGCACTTTCCATGAGCTATCTGAGACAAGCACAGGGCTGCTAAGGTAAAATTATGGAAAGTTTCAGCCTGGAATTATTGGCACCCTGTCTTGTTTTCAATGTTGGGATCACAATGTGGCACAATAGGGTATGTCATAACATTGTTTCTTGGGTTTAATTTCTTTTTTAAATTTTTCTTTTTTTTTTTTTTTTTTGAAGTAAGGACTTAAAGGGCAACAACTAATTTAGTGAGATACTGGAAACTCACTTTGTCAGTAAGGGCAGGCTTGGTTGTTGATAGTGTTTATATTGAACAAGAGCTGTCTCATGGAATAAATTCTAATGGCTATAACTGTCAGTGGGCTGCAATATCCTTCTCTACCAGCAAAGAGTCTCAATACCTCTCCTATTTTCCTTGTGTGCCCCCTGTTCTGTCAGGTGGCTGTGCTGGAAATCTTTGGTCTCTCCCTGCCTCAATAAAGTCCTCCTTCAAAGGGAGGAGTAGCTGCAGGTTTTATTTAGGTATTCCTGGAGCTGCCTGGCCCAGTGAGAGAGGAAATCTGGGGTGCTGTGAACTCCCTGGGGTGAGTGGGTCTGTGTGTGGGTCACAGATGGGCCACCCTGGGCTGCTGTGATGTCCCTGGGGCACCCGTTGGCTCGGCCCTGCTGCTTGTATTGATTGTGTCACCAGAACTGAGCAGCAAACCTTTCTGTGACACATGGTACTAACAGATCCATCCATCCATCCATCATCCATCCCTGTCCATCCATCCCCCATCCATCCATCCCTCCACCCACCCACCCACCAGGCTGAATGAGCTGGTGGGTGGGTGGGTGGAGGGATGGATGGATAATGAGCTCCATCCCAATGTCACCATGATATCTTCTGGAAAATCCCTTTGCCAGGATCTTTCTCCTGAGAAGCTGAGAGAAGAAATGTAAACAATAATTATCTGATTGCTTGGAATGTGATCTGGAGATTCTTTACCAACAGGTGTGTCTTTGATTGGTTCCATGTGAATTCTTTTTAATTAATGACCAATCCCAGTCCAGCTGTGTTGGACATTCTGGTCAGTCACAAGTTTTAATTGTTCATTGTTTTTAAGCCTTCTGGAATCTTCTTTCTCTTTCTTTAGTATAATTTCAGAATATATTTTCTTTTAAAATAATATAATAAATCACCCTTCTGAGAACTTGGAGTCAATTCTCATCTCTCACCTCGTCCTGGGGACCCTCACCACTGCACTCCACCCAAGAGCCCTTTGGGTGCACACAAAGCCTCAGCCCCTCTCAGTGCCCCCACGCTCAGCCAGGCTAAATCCAAAGAAGCTGCTGGCAGCGGGCTGTGGAGGAGCCTGAGCCACGTGGCCGTGGGCATCCTGGAGCTGGGCACGCTTCCCTTGCCATCCATAGCCACAGGGAGGCACAGGGAGATGCAGCCGTGTGGATGCCATGGGGCAGGGAGAGAAAAACGGCCAGCGTGAGAAATGTTAGGGAGCTGGACAGATGTGATAACCTGGTGACTGTAAACAACTTGCAGGTGCTGTTTTTCTGCCTTGTCTCTCCGTTCCTCTCAAGGACAGTGTGTGAGGAAGATGTTTCTGCTAGTTTGCCAATAGAACAGTGTTGTCTTAGATAGCATAGGTTCTATCATCATCATCATCGTTTGTTGCCTTAGACAGCATAGGTTCTATCCTCATCATAGCACAAGGATTTAGTCTTGTCAGAGCTTCATACCTTCCTGATGTTCCTCACAGGCGGCTCCTCTACACACTGACTGTTCCAGGTCCTTGCAGTAGTAATCTGACTCCTCTCACTCCTCTTTCCTTACTCTTATACATCACTAGTTCTTGCTGGTTGCAGGTGTGGCCTGTCAAGATCAGGCCTGCCTCCAATCTTCAGCAACTGGTCCAGCTGCAACTCATTGGGGGAACAAGATCACCCTCTCAAGATCACCCTCTACAGAATAGAATCTATGGTACCACTCCACCAAAACCACACGGTTCTTTGGAATAAAGCCTTTCCTCGCCTTTGCTCTGATCCTGCCCCGACCCCAGCACACGAGTGACACAGCAGGCATTCCAGACTGGACTAAAGGGAAGTGCTGGCACCTGCTAGCAGAACCAACAGGGAGCAGGCAGCACCCTTCTGTGCCAATCCCCACCACGGAGCACACAACACGGGCTTGGCAGGGCAGAGAGATGCACATTCTCTGTGGTGGGTGCTGATACTCTCAGGGTGTCCCTAGGCTTAGCAGTGGAAACAATTTTTTTAAAAACTTACGTTGGGTTATTTTCTTATGTGCTGCATAAGCAGCATTGGCCTAATTTTTGGCATGGTTTGCTGATGCTCGCTGTAGGTTGTTTCTGGGGCTGGAACGTGCTGGGGTCTGTGGGTGAAGATAAGTGTTCTAAAAATGGTATTTGTAGTGTTATTAAATATTACATAAAATTTAATGTATTTTGTGTTATTAAATAATAAATTTATTAACTTTTAGAGGGTAGCAGAGTATCCCAAAGCTTTGGAAAAGTTATAGTTAGGTTTCCAAAGTAATCCCATTTAACCCTCCCTCATCCCCTGGAAGAGCTCCTTCCTGCAGCCCTGAAATGTGCTTCCTAAACGTACTGAGTGAAACGCATTTTTTGAGATGTGCCTACATAACTCCTATCATCAAGGTCCTCCAAATGTGGCAGGAATAATTCTTTCCTAGTGTACTTGGCACCCATCACACACTTAGTGTTGGCCTGAGTTTTTTTAATTTTTACGTAACTGCCATGTCCCTGCCACAGGCTATGTTTTAAAAATAATGCTTGCACATCTCCTGTAGGGTTAGCCACATCACCAGCAGGCCAGAATTTCAGGTTTTCCAGAATCAGTTGACAGCCAGCAGGAAGAATATCTTTGTTTTAAATATATACTGTCAAATCCTCTATTTAAAAAAGAAAGAAAAAAAAAAGCTATTGAAAACTAGCAGTACAATTGGTCTCCTAGTCAGACACCCACACTCAGATGTGGAGACTGATGCCTGGTGTGTGGTCTGAGCTGCTCTGATGGCTGCAGAACAGGACCTCACTGGCAATTATGGCCCCGTTGCCTCGCTCAGCATTTCAGCATGAACCCCAAACCCCAAATTTATTTTCTCTGAATCGCTGTGTTCCAGTGCTGCACCCCTGCCTTTGCACGGAGGAGCTCTGCTGCCTCCTCTCTGAGTGTGAGCCCCTGGGGCACTGCTGATGTCCAGGACACTGAGGGCTGAGCCTGCAATTTGTTTGAGAGCCTCTGAACACTCGTGTGTGGCTGCAGACCTTTCATCTGGGGCACTTTCTGGTGGAATAAAAGGAAAAGTGATTGCAGTGCTCCTGTAGTGAGATGCCATGCGTTGCAGCTCTTTGTCAGCAGACGATGTTTGCCTGCTGATGGCCTGCCCTGAGAGATGAGTGAGGCCAAAAATACCTCAGGCTTTGAGGCTAGAAAAGCCCAGTTGTGTTTGCAGAGCCCCAGGCATGAGGGCTGGGGGTTGGTGTGGTGGGGCACAGAGCGCCCAGAGGGGACATTTAGGGACAGAGAGCACGAGACAACCTCTGCAGAGGTGGCACCAGCACCTGGAGTGTCAGCCCTGAGCCCCAAGGCACTAATTACCTGCCCTTCCTAATTGTTATGTAATTAATGTGGGACGGTTCCAGCCTGGCTCCTGCACAGATTGAGTGTGGATTATGTCAAAGCAGCTTCACCACCACACACCAAGAGTTTGATCTCCACTCTCTCCTGGGCTCAGCAACTGATGGCTGGGCAGAGTTTTCCAGGGAATTACATCAATTGGAGACACTGCATGTGAAGGAAAAATGCTGGTTTTTATAAGCAATTATTGCCCCACACCATGCCTTAAACATACACAATAATTGCATAACAAAAGAGGACAATCGTTTCCAGGGAAAATCAGTTTCTCTGGGTATGTGTATGATACATTTAGCTTTCTTTTTTCTTAAAAAATCGTGGGGAAACTGCATGGTTGGGGTCTTCCTATTTAGCAGTGAGAGCTTTCTTTTGTGCTTCAGGAAATTTTCACATTGGACTTCTGCCAAATTTTGTTACACGCCTTAAATGCATGAAATATTTGGAATGGCCCCCTATAATGAAAGTAAGCAAGGATAAATTGGCAATGAATGACTTCCCAGGCAGTCAGTCAGTCACACAAAATCCAGTGATTTTGGACTGGATTGCCAGCTGAACTAGACTTGGAAGAAGTCAGGAAAGGGGTTGAGGTCAGCTGGAGGCTGAGCACGGTGCCTGTGGGAATAGGGCACTGGTTATGGGAAGCAGGGAAGTGCATGAGTGCACGTGGAAAATAATGGAATAGCTAATTAAAGAGACCAGTCTGGCCTGTCCAGGTGTGTGATCACCACAGTGGGTCCTGTCCTTGCCCTGAGCTCTGGGGTGTGAGACATGACCAGCCCTGAGCAGCACAACACTGAGGTGCTGATCAAAAACCAAAAGCTGTTTCTTTGTCTTAGTGATGCCTTGGGATTTTGGCTTTTATATTCTCCATGTATTTGTGACCCTGCAGTTCTTTAGTGTGTAACTCCAAACCCCACACCCAGTGTCAGCTGCTGCTGTCCCATTCTGGGCAGACACAGCAATTCCTCTCCAGGCCTGGCAGCCAAGGACACCTCACTGCCCCAGGGCCAGAGATGCCAACAAAAGGGACTTGGGGGCAAACTGGGGGTCAGTGACTTCATTACCTGCAGCTGGAATTGTTAGATTAACCCCAACATGCAAATGGATCAAACTCACAAAAGTGTGCAAACTGTGACCCGTGGTCCATTTCTGGGTGCAGCCCCTGAGGGAGGGTTGTGTGCCCAAAATGCCCCTGAAGGCCCTTCAGTAAATAGAACAGCTTTTTATTCCCCTAACTGTGTCTGCCCCTGTTCTTAGGTATCCCCCAAAGCCACCAGGGGCACAGAGTGATCCCTCAGACTGCTGGCAGCAGCCCCTGGGGACTGCTCAGGTTGGTAGGATGGGATGCCAGGAAAAGCATTTGGCAAGGTCTGAGGAGGAAAATGGCCATGAACAGCTCTTTAGGAGTGTGTCTGAGTCCAAGAAATGACTATAAACCCTTTTCCTGTGTCACTGCAGCTCTGACCCCCCCACTGACCTGTATGAGGGTCACTTGTGCCCCTCAGCCCAGGGGCAGCAAGGCCCTTTTTGGGGTAAATAGTGAGGAACCTGGGCAAAGTGCAGCTGTGGTGGTTCCAAGTGTAAGATAGCTTAGCAGCCTCCTCGGGACCAGATTGTTTTTGTTGTTGCTTCTATTACTTGCTGTAAGAATTTTATGCTTTGCTCACCTGAAAGGAGCTCTTTTCCACCCTGGCTTTGGTGTAAAGGTGGAGAGAAAAGGTTTTACCCCATCAGCATTACAATCTGTGCCTGTGGGGCAGAAACAGGTTTTGTTTTCTTGACTTGTGTAAGTTCCCACATTACATTAAAAATAAATTCCTACTACTTTTTGTGCCCATAAAAATCTTCCAAAAGGGATACCAATTATTATTTTTCCAGCTCTTTGATTTGTTTTATGTAGCATGCAGTATTTATTTTCTTTAATATTCAAGGATGGAAAAGAAGTAGGATAGCAGACAGAAAATGCAAATTTTCTATTCCTAAGGCACCTGCATCACAATGATAACATGTTTGTTGATCTGTGTCTGTGTCTGGTTTATGCCTTGTGGTTTCTTTTCTCTCAGAGGTAATAGATAAAAACTTCAGTACTTTGTTTTCTCTTCTTTGTACTGAATAAATAGTGGCTGGTAGGTTTGGGTTGTCTGAGGGTTTTTGCAAGTGAGCAGGTGATGTGACCTGTGGCTCCTCACACCTGCACACAGGACAGGGAAAACTCCCTGAGCAGTGGGGGTGGAACAAAAAGCTGAGCAAAAAGAACCATTAATTTCTGTAAGGACCTTCAGCATATGGTGTATTTTCAGTGCCTAGAAACTTGTTTGGGAGTTGGAGCAGGAGGGGAAGTGCCGGGAAGGGTGGGTGGTGCGGGCTGGAATTGCAGCTTTTTAACCTAGTGACATCAGAGTCAGACACGAAGGGCTCAGAGTCCTCTGCAGTCAGGTGGAGCTTTGCCTTCATTTTGGTGATGAGAAGGTTTCAGCATGGTGGTCCTAGTTCAGCCAGCTAAATCAGAGGACATACTGCTGGGAGTCAAACACCCACCATCCTTAATTATTCTGGTGCTGTTGGCTGAGGGGTTGGCAGAAGTACAGTGAAAATCTTCATCCCAACTCTCCACCCAGCAGTGCAAATAGCTGTATTTGGGTGACTGACCTTCTTAGCAGGACATGGTGTTTTTCCTGTACACAGGGCCCACGTTATAATGGGACATCTGTCACTTTGTTAGGCTGCAGAACTGCCTGCAGCTGGTTTTATTAGGACTCTGCTGCACAACCCCTTTAGCTGAATGACATTATCACTGCCCTGCTCTGTGCTTCAGAGGAATTGCCAGCAAGCTGCTGTTCAGTGTGTCACCTTTAAATGGTAGTCATTTAGCTGGAGCAATGGCATAGACCAACACTTGTGGAAATTTAAAGATTTATCTGATATAAATATTTACAAGATATGGGTTTCCCTGGTAACTTGAAATATCTAAAAGGCAAACCTGCAAATATGTAGGGAGCTGTGACGCTTCTTTACTGTTAAGATTTGTTCAACTATTCAAGCTGTGGTACTAAAAAAACATCACTTTTTTGAAAAGCAAACTTATTTAGTTGTACTGCAAGACAAAATTAGGTTCATATCTCTTATGAAAAGAATAAGAGATATGCAGCACTGATAGCAAGTAAAGCATTTGCCTGCTGTGTTTTGTAATAGCACTTGCCTTCATTTATAAATTATTAGAAAGAGAATAACTTTGGCCTCTCAGTCATGGAGTAGCCACTGAAAGCAGCCCCTAAAAGTTGTGTTTTCATGATTTTATGGCCCATGTTTGGGAGCACTCTGGTCTTCCCCCATTCTCTGATCTTTTAAGGACTAGCAAGTGGCTGTGGCCACTGAGAGGACAGCAGGTGGCTAATTTGAGCCAGGATAGCAAGACCTGTAACCACAGCTTTTCCCACCTCTGTGCTGTATTCTGTTTGTACACAAATTATTTCATAACTCTGTTTTATATGTGGCTTTACTCAGCAGCTCTGGAGACAACTGTGGCTTGTGTTCATAGAGCCAACAATGTTCTGTTGAAAGGAGAAGGTGTGGGAGGAGAATAAAAGGGGGTCTTGTCAACGGAGTTTAAAGTGGTTTTTGTGCTTTTTGATTGCACTTGGAGTTCCTCTGAGGAGGAGGAGGAGGAGAAAGAAGCCCTCACACCTCGCAGTGACACAGGAGCTGTTTGCTGGGAGTCACACAAGCCTTGGGACACCGGGTGTGGACCCAGAGTTTGGGTTGAAGGTTGCCCTTGGTGATCCATTTCCAGCCCCACTGGTTCTGTGGTTCTCTGTGCACCCCCTGGCTCCTCCACAGCAGCCAGGAGCTGCTGCATCACGGAAGGTTTCACTCCCAAAATGCCAAAATCAGGGCAGCACCTTTGCTCCAGGTCGGTTCTCTGTGGCTGGATCCCACAGAGCTCCCCCAAAACTTCCTGGTGGGAATGTGCCTGCAGTGATGGCAGTGGTGGGAATGTCACTTGGCAGCTACAGCTTGGTAGAACAATATTCTTCCTCTTCTCATTTCTCTCTCTTATCGCACCTGGCTACATCAGTTGTGTTTTTACAGCAAGCAAGTAAATTCCTCTGCTTTTTTTCCTATTTTTTAAAAAAAAATTTTACCATGGGGATACAGACCTGGGATGTCACAAGGCAGTATGTTTCCCTAGCTGGGCTCAAAATGTGAACTTTGATTCTTCTTTCTTTAGTTATCAAAACCATCTCTGCATTGTTTTGTCTTTGAAAAAGATAATTTTAACTGCTTGATAGAGATTGCTTTGTGGGTTTCTTTTTCCTAGAAAACCTGAATTAACCTGGTTATCTTTCTGACACCATGTCAGGCAGTGGGATGGCAATCTCCATAATTAACTACAACTCCTTCAGTAGTAGCACTGGTATCCCATTTTATGCAAGTGCTAGAACAAAGAAGTTTAGTAATGTTTTACATTACAAAAGTTAGAGAGGAGGTGTCAGAAATAGAATTCTAAGAATGAAGGGAAGAAGTGGGGGAATCCAAGGGGGGTGTCCCTGCTTGCTGCTCTTCACCTTTTTGTTGGAGTTATTTTGCATGGAAATAAGAGTTTCAAAAGACCTGGGAAAAAAAAGTAATTGGTGCAATCAACACAAAGTGGGTTGGTTTTGTTTGTTTTTTTTTTTTTTTTGCTTTGATTTTATGTTTTTAAACAACTATTGATACAGAGAAGCATTTAAATTTCCTTTAGGATAGAAAGGTGTGGGGTTTTATTTAACCTGATGCCACCCCCTACCCATCCCTTGCCCAACTCTGGTGCAAATCACAGCAGAAGATTTCAGTAATATTTTTCCCCTTGCTAGAAATAGTTTTCAAGAAAAGATGCCTTAAGGAATATTTAATCTGTTGCTGCAGAAAAACTCCACATTTTCAGCAAGAAAGTGATTGAGGCATTTAACTGACCTGAAGGCTGTAGCTGAATCCCCACTGTATTTTTTACATTATGTCCTATATGCCTCCTAATGCAGAAAATTATGTTTTTTATGGTTTCCCTTTCTTGTTATCAGCAGCAAAACTGGATGGCTTTTCCATCCTTACACGCTGCTGTGTGTTTCTCTGCCTTTGAAAAGGGTAACATTCATGTGGCCTACAAAGCTCTGAAAAATGAGAGGATTTTGAGAGGAGAAATTGAATGTCTGACATAGTCTTCCCACAATACATTCCAGTGAGTTAAGAACAAAAACCAACAGAAACTTTGTATTTAGATGCAGCTCTGAGTGATAAACTGCTTCTCAGACATTTTGATGGAAACTGATGGCTTAAAGATGGGGTATTTTTCTTTACTTAAGGAAAAAAAAGAGATCAGTTTTGGTTACAATTAAAAGAAAAAACAGGCAATGCACTTTGCTTGAGAGGAAGAGGGATTTCAGCTAAAACCAAGACTTTTATGTGCAAATGGAAAAAAGGAATGAGAAGCAAATTGAATTTCAACGTTTGCTGTGTGGATACTTTGATCACTCAGGCTGTTCTGTTAGATGATATAAGATATGTGGATCTTTAGTAGAGTTTATTGAAACTCCAGTAGAAGGGAGGAAATCACAACTTCTGCAGCTTGGTATTGGCAGCACTAAAAGAAAGTGCAATAACAACCCCTGAAACAATTCTGTTTGTATCCCAGCTGATGCTGGTTTTGCCACTCGGCTTCATTTGCTTTTCCATATTTTTTCATCAATTTTTAATGAAAAGCACTGTGAAAGAGAGTGGAAAGCAAAAGCTTTATTTAAAAGTTTCTTCGATTGTACGGCAAGTTCAGGACTTAATGAACTGCAGCTTTCAAACACAACTGTCAAACTGGCAAGAAATAGTAAATTTGGCCTTTTCCCTGCCACAGAGGAGAGATGAGGATGCTATTCTGCACCTCTCAAGCCAGGGCTTTGCAGGATTTATTGTGGAAGAGCAACAATGGGAAGCTTTCCTGCTCAGAGATGATGTCCCCTGGGAGCCCAAAATCTCTGTGTTTATTCAGGTTAGCTTGAGAAAGCTCTTGCTGCTGGGGATGTGTATTGACACAGAAAGCAAAATTTGAGGTTGCGTAAGGAGGAGGAACATAAAATATTCTCTTTGTGGAAAATGAACAGAAAATCCCATTGTTCTGCATGCAATTTACTCTTTTCTGGGAGAGAGAAAGTGATGCCTGTGCCTCTCTGCCCCCCCTTTGCAACCCTTCTGTAACTCTGTCCTCTCCAGAATGGTCCTGCCTGCTTGGGATTGCCCTTGGTTGCCACTGCCACCTGTGCCTTGCACGGAGTGGCATTCCCAGATGAATTCTCCAGTTCTCAGATCCGTGAGATTTGAGATTCCCAAATCCCCTGTGTGTGCACAGCAGGGTCAGGCTCTGCTCTGGCCAGGATGTTAGAACCCTGACTGCTGAGAGTTTTTTCTGTGCTGACAGACACTGACCCTCCAAAAAACCCCTAGATTTGACCTGAGGCTGTACAAAAGGCTTCTAAAATTTAATGATAAAACTGAGATTATGAGTGTATAATGTAAATAAAAGTACATATAATCACAAAGTAGAAAACTTACAGTTTAAAGTTCTAGATAATAATAATAATATATAAAAATGAAACATATTATTTATAATTTTTATAATATAAAATTATTTATAATAGATATGATATATGTATTATCTATATTATATATAATTTTTTATTTTTATATCTATAAAACAAAATAGAAGTTCTAAAATGAAGGCTCGTGCTTCTTCTTCACCTTCTTCTTCATGAGTTTGAATAATATTTTGTAATTAGATAAAAAAGTCCACATTGTGAGCAGTGAATACTTAGTTCAGTTTAAAAATTACTTTGTGTTATTTCTTAATTAGGCAGGTTATTTTTAAAAAATTGTATAGAAAGAGAAATACAACTCTTAATTTGCTAGAGAGAAGCACTACAGAACTCACAGTTCGTGAGTGTTATATAAATAAGAACTAATAAACATCTGAGACCCAACAAAGAATACTGTCTCAGACATTTAATCCTGAGAGCAGAGTGGCCTGTGAGGGGACAGGAGCCCAGTCCCCGAGCCTGGGGACAGCCAGGCTCACACCTGGAAACTGCCACCAGAAAGGTGCTTCCAGAGATCAGGATCACCCAGCAGAGCCAGAGAATGCCTGTGGGATGGAAATCAGGCTAATGCATCCACAAGAGGTTCTTCAGCTTTTCTATCACAAACCCCCTGTAAATTCTGTGCAGAGGAAGAGCAGCTCATGGCTGGACACCCAGAACTGCCACAGCTTTCGGGGAGAAAGAGTTGATGGAAGGGCATCCTCAGCTACGGGGTGTTGGAAAGGAACTCAGCAGTGGAGCTGGGAAGGGAATGGAGCCCCAGCAGGGGCTGAGGGAGCTGGGAAGGGGCTGGAGAATTCCTGAGGGAGCTGGGCAGGGGCTGGAGAATCCCTGAGGAGCTGGGCAGGGGCTCAGCCTGGAGCAAAGGAGGCTCAGGGGGCCCTTGTGGCTCTGCAGAGCTCCTGCCAGGAGGGGACAGCCGGGGGTGTCACCGTGATGTTTTCTGAACAATCCCCTCACCAGGATCTCTTCTCCTGGGAAGCTTCAGCCTCTCCTTGTTTTGCTTCTCTGGATGTGATTTGGAGAATTGTTTCCCCAGCAGGTGAATTGTTTTTCATTAATGGCCAATCTCAGCCAGCTGGGTCGGACTCTCTGAGTCAGTCACGGGTTTTCATTATTCATTCTTTTCTGGCTTTCTGATGTCTCCTTTCTCTTTCTTGAGTACAGTTTAATGTATGATTTTCTTTCAATACAATATCACAATATAATAAATCAGCCTTCTGAGCCCTCGGAGTCCATTCTCCCCTCTCCCCTGGTCCTGGGGACCCTCCCAGCCCCACAGCCGGGGGGTCGGGCTGTGCTCCAGGGAACAGGGACAGGAGCAGAGGGAACGGCTCAGGCTGGGCCAGGGCAGGCTCAGGGGGGATTTTGGGAATATTCCTTCCTGGAAAGAGCTGTCCAGCCGGGCACAGCTGCCCAGGGCAGGGGTGGGCTCCCCATCCCGGGGGGATTTCAAAGCCCGGTGGATGTGGCACCTGGGGACAGGGGTGAGTGGTGGCCGTGGCAGTGCTGGGGAAGGGCTGGGCTCTGATCTTCGAGGGCTTTCCCGACCCAAGCAATTCCGTGGTTCTGTGATCTCTGTGAATCTGTAGCTCCTTGTGGTCTCTTTGGTGTAAGCCCCTAGCCCTCTCCCTCGGGGGTTCAGTGTTTGGGTGGGTGGGAGGTTCTGCCACGGGGTGAGAGCAGTGCAAAACGAGGGCAGTGAGTGAGGGAGGGATTAACCTTCCTCCCGTGAGTAATTTACCTCTTGTGCAAACTCTGCTGCTCGAATAATGGTGCTGGAATGACAGGTGTGGCTGAAACCAGAGTTTGTGGGGGAGCAGAAATCCAGGCATTCTCTGCAAGAGGTGAGGATTTTCTATCCTCTTATCAGAGAATATGAGTAATTGTTGAATTACTTAAAAAGCAAATTCAACATGTCCTTTCATATACCATGACACTAATTTGGGTGAGTATTAGGTATATTGTCACTGTGTTTAAAGTACTCCACACTGAAAAACCTTCCAACTGAATCAACTCCAAAATCTCTGTTGTTACTGAGCTACTGAGTGTAGCACAGTTAATATGATTGGGGACATATTAGTAAAACCTGGAGAGAAAACAAATGCTGTAGTTCCAGTCAGGTAAATTGTTAAAAACTGAATGTGTGCCTAAGTGGGTCTTTGACAATCAATATTATAAAATGTGGATTCTATCTGTAATGCCATTGGTTTTACAGCCCTAGCATAATTTCATTTGACATAAAACCTGAACACATTTCAGCAATCTCCAGCCAAATGTTGAAAACCTAATTTTCAGCTCACAACTGGCATAGTGCAGCTCAGTTCTTACTCTTGTCAGTGTGAGATTTTTTCCTATATTTGCAAGGTAGAGTATTGGAGTATTTGCTGTTACAGCATGGCCGAATAATGTGAACAGTTAAGGTAATTTCAGACAATCTTTGTACAAAACCAGAAATTGGAAATGGACGGTCAGAAGTCCTGGGGATTAGGGAAGGATTGTCATATGATGGAAACATCTTAATTGTTGCTTGGCCAAGGTGAGGTGCATCATTGGCTTGTGTTTGTTTGGTTTTTTGTGTTTGTTGGGGGTGGGATTTTTGGTTTTGGGTTTGGGGGTTTTTTGTGTGTGTGTGGTGTTTTTTCTTTTGTTTTGTTTTGTTTCACTTTTTTGGGGGTGGGGTTTTGTTTCGGTGAGAGTTTTTTTGTTAGTTTGGGGTTTTTTCATTGCAAATTTGGAGAATTCAAAGGTGAGTAGATTGAGGAATGTGTATAGAAACATCATGGAAATTTCATGTACATGTTTTAGGGGGTGAGACAGGGCAGGACTCACTCACTGGACCTTTGATGTGCTGAGGTGAGGCCCGTGTTTTATCTGCCTGTGCATCTGAGTGAACCCCATCTGCTCGGGGGTTGGTGCAGTCCAGGCCATCCCCTGCAGGGCTGCAATGTCCAGATGTGCTGGAACATCCAGATGTGCTGAGACAGGCAGTTACAGCTTCCCTGAATGGGGGCTTTTCTACTCACAGTCCTGGGGGCGAGGTTGGGAAAGGTAATTTTGATGAAGACCCTGCTCCTCTGAGAGCTGTGGTTGGAGCAGCTCTGTGTTCTGCTCCGTGGCCTCTGGAATGTCCTTCCCTGCCCTCCTGGGTGGGATCCAGGTGGCCAGAGCAGCCCGTGCTCCTCTGGTGGGCTGTGAGTACAGGGAAGGTGGAGGTCGAGGTCTGGTGTTGCAATTACCTTTTCTTGCTCAAAACCAGAGTCTGTCACTTTTCCTGCCAATTTTTTTACAAGGTTGTGATGAGGCTCTGACCCTTCAGGGCTGCTTAACCACAGAGTGTGGCTGTCAGGGAGCGTGGTGCCAACGAGGCTGTTATCCTGTGCAATAAAATCATGCAGGTGTCATGAAAACCTTGTGTTTTGCTCTTTGCAGTGGTCCTTGATTTTCCATCAGAGCCCTGTCAGTCTCTGGTGTTGGTGTGTGTCTGTACCAGCCTCGTCCCTCATCTCACACAAAACTGCAGTTGCTTGATATTTCAAGTGTTTCATTTTTTTCCTTGAAAATGTTTATAGATAGAAACTATTATATATAACAGGGGTGTAACAAGGTCTGAGATGTGCTGACTTCTTATTCTTGCTTCCCTATCGTGTGTTGGCTCACTTCAGGGAGAGAAGCTCTGTTTATAGCAGTCTTGAGTTGAACTCTTTTACAGCAGATCTATATTTGGGCATCTTTGCACATATCCTGGTGTCTAAAATGGGCACCATTATTCTTACCTTGTAGAGGAGTTCAGAGATTAGTTACTGTCTGTAAAGAGCTTTGAAAATGTCAAATGCTGTGTTTGCATATTTTGAGAATATAATTAGAAGACAGTCAATTAATCTGCTTCCTGTAAATTAATACATCCAAATTGTTTGCTCTGTAGAAATTGTTTGTGTGCATGCTCTGGGGTGGATTTATCTTTGTTCCTTGTTATTTTTGGTACATACGTGATGGTGTTTGCTGAGGAAGCCAGGCTTCACTTTTCCAGTGCACAGTATGGGAGTGCAATCTTCAAAATACAGGCTGTTCAGATAATTTCATTATTTACCTGCCTGCTCATTCCTTAAAATGAAGCTGCATGTTTTCAGCAGTGAGGGTACTTTATTACCTAGAAAATTTTAACTTATGCTCAGGAGGGTTTTTAATTGTTTTCTGTGTTTATTTTCTGTGTTAGCATGGATGAAGGAGGGTGTGTGTCTCATCTTGAGCCTGTATGTTTGATGCAGGAGCTGTCTGGAGAGATTTTTCTGGTCCATATTACATAAGGAATCAAAATAGAAGGTTATAAATGTTCATTCTGGCCTTTAAAGTCTGATCTTTTAATTAAAATACAGGGATGTCTTCTGCAAGGCAAAACAGAGGCTGAGGTTTATGTCAGAGTTGGTGTGGAGGAGCTCTCCGCACTGTCAGGTTTCAGAGGAAAGGGCTGCAGAGCTCTGGCTGCTGTTTGGACAAGGAGGGGAAGGCTGTCAGTACAAGGAGAAAGGTTAAGGTTGTGACAACTGGTGAAAAAATGAGACAGCATGAAAAAAGAGCAAAACACTGAAAGCCTTGAGTCCTGAAAAATGTTTAACACTGCGAATGATTACAGTACTCTCTTTGGTCTGTTTCTGTTTTCCCCATCTGTCTTTCTGTATCAGCTTGAACATCACATTTTCTATTGATGCAGCTACATTCCTACTGATACAGCTCTATTTCTGCTACTTCAGTTGGATTTCTGCTAATTTATTTGTACTGTGCTTAGTTATGTGGTAGGGCTGTAGTCCTGGTTCATGTCACCTGGGCCATGTTTGAGGGGACCAGCGTTTGGAGTGAGTTGAATGTTCGTTCCCTCCAGTTTGGGCCCAGTGGAAGCTGCTGAAACCCTGAAACGGAGCAGGGACAAGGAATGAGGGGCTGTGCTCCCAACCCACCTGCAGCAGGGAAAATGGGATTTCTGTGCTCCTTCTCCATCACTTGCACTGCAAAAATTTCACTGCCGCGGACCCCGCAGGTGCCTGCCCGTTTGTTGAGCTCTCCACATGAGTGGGTGCGTCCTGAAAACCTCTCAAATCACCACTAAACCAGCACTTTCCAAGAGAGTGGTTGTTCCTTTGCCAGCTCAAGGAATGTTTTAGAGAGAAACCGAAGCCTGGGAGGGAGCAGAGGCAACAAGTGGTGGCTGGAATATTTTTGTGTTTAAGTGCGACCTGCAGCTCTGAGCGCTGTGTCCTTTCCCCGGTGCTTGGGAGGTTCAGAGTGCTGGGAATGGGGTCGAGGGTGAGCACAGGGCTGGCTGTGTCCACCACCAGGTCTTTGGAGCAGCTCTGTGTGTCTCCGGGCTTGGGCAGGCTGGATTTGGCCGTGCTTTGTAGGACTCGCTCTCCCCTTTTCAGGTATGCAGCCCGCAGAAGTATCCTCAGGGCACATCTCAGCATCAGTCACCTGGGGAAATGAGATGCAGAGATGTGTCAGTGGCAGCCCCAGGAGCCCTGGTGCACGTGGGAAGGAGGCAGCAGCCCTGGCAGGGCTGTGAGTGTTTACTAGAGACTGCGCTGTCACTGCCAGGCAGCTCTCAGGTCCCTGGGAAGCAAGTGGCTTGTGGTTTCTGGCAGCAAATTCCCACTGGGCCGTGTCAAATGCACTTGGAGATGGAGGTACCCGTGTTCAGTTTACTATGAGTGAATAATTTAGCTACACTTACTTGTTGTACCCATTCCTGTAGGTTTTGCTTGTGAAAATTTTCCTTTTATGTGGCAGAATTTTCCCCTGTTGATAAACTGCTGCTAAGTACAAATGGTCTGCATTGAAAATAGAGCAGATGGGGCCATATTAGCCTGGTTCTCTCATCCATGAAAACAAGTTCTGTAACCATTGTAATGTGGTGTAATTTCAATGCAAGTCAACAGAGTTGCAGGAGAATTTAGGTCCTCGGTGACCTTTGTGTATTCCTTGACTTCTGTTTTCTCTGCAGGTTGGTATTTTCTCATTGACAGAGTAAGAGTTTACAACACAGGGTGCATTTATGTGTAATCTCCCTAACAGGACAACTGTTGATTGCATAATTACATATAATTACCTCAGTTGTTCTTGGCCTGACAATATTTACAGGATGGCCCAGGAAGGCGATTCACTGTCAGACTGTCAAAATAGATTTTAGGGAGCAGGTTGGTACTTGATTAATTCAATATTGGCTGAGGAAAGGAGACATCAAGCCATCCCATCCCTCACCCAGAAGAAGATATTTTGTAATTGTCCAGTTTGAAGCTAAACCTGGAGCAGATACCACAGCCCATCTCTGAATACTCTCAGTGTGGCAGATCCAAATCAGTATCTTCTAATGTGCTCTAGGCAGATAAAAGCCCTATTCTAATTTACCTCTGGAATATTTTTCTCCCTAGTTCTGTTCAGTATCTGATGTCTACCTATCAGGGATGATGAAGTAACACTAAAATGGTAAGAAAACCCCTCCTTAATCCCCAGGTGTCACCAGAAAGAAACACAGAACCTGAAACACTCCAGTGTGTCTCTACCAGGCTTGCAAATTACTTCTTTATTTTTTTAAAAGAAACAAAATTAAACCCAAAACCAGCAATAAAAACCCCAGGAAACTTGTTAGAGCCAGCACTTTATGAAGGCACCAGCACATCTCGTTTATAATCAGGTGCAGGGCAATCTGAAGGCTGTAGAAGACTCTCATGCCACCAAGGGAAGTTTTAATTAGCCCCTCTAGGACTATGAGAAAGGCTTCAACCAAAGGTCCAACTGCTCTAATTACCTGTGCCACATGGTGGCTGTGAGGACATGCTGGGGAAGGCATCTATTTAATACTTACTTTACTTTTCCCTTTCCTCTGCTCTGAAATGACTTTCCAGTTATTTTCAGCTTCAGGACTGTTTGCATTTCAAATATGTGAATTCTCTGTGTTTGCTAGCCCAGAAATCCTGCACAGTGAGCCCTCTGCTCTCCCTGCACATCACTGCCAGTGCATTTACCACTTCCTTTGTCACAGAGCAGCACCAGACTATCACCAGCTCTGTGAATAACCACTTTCTTCTGTTTGTTTTGAAGCTGTTTTCTCTGACCTTTGTTTAATAGATTTTTTTCTTTAATTGGAAAAGAAGTAGACCTGTGACACTCTGTTGATGCACTTTGTACACCTCCTGGTTTTGCAGACTCCTGTTGCATCCCTGAAGTTGTTCTTTCCATAGAATTACAGAACATTCTGGTTGGAAGGGGCTTTTAATGGGTTTTCTAGTCCAACCCTCCTTGCAATGAGCTGTGACTTCACCTTGATCAGGTGGGTCAGAGCCCTGTCCAACCTGGCCTTGAATGTCCCCAGGGATGGGGCACCCACCTCCTCCTCCTGGGCAGCCTGTGCCAGGGCCTCACCACCCTCATGGTAAAATACCCCTTCCTCATATCCAGTGTGAATTAGCCTCCTTCTTCTCAAATCCATCCTCTCTTGTCCTTTCTCTGGGCTGAAGAGTCCCAGATTAAGGTTTTAGTTATCCAGCTGGGACATACTCAACCCTTTCCGTACCACTTCTGTTTTTTTCTGAACCTTTCCCAATTAATGTCCGTGTGAAAAGTCCAGAAGTGCCCATGATTTTCAGGATGTTTCATCGTGTAACTGCCTTGTTCACTTTGTTCTGTTTCTCTCCCAGCCACCCCTGTGGTCTGATTTCCTTCTTTTGGCATGGCTGAGCATTGGGATGGTGTTTTCCTGGGACCTTGCTCCTGAGTGGTGCTACCAAGCACAAAGTCCATCTTTCCACAAGTGAGGCTTGGGATGTTTTTCCTCACGTGTGTCACTTTGCCTTTGTGACAATTAATTCTGTCTGCCCTCTTGCTGAACAGTAACTCAGGCCTGCTGAAGTTCTTAATAACAGATTCCCATCATTACTATCTCAAATGATTTACAAATTTTGTCATCCTTTGTAATGGCTGTCCCAGTCCTCAACAGAATTCCCTGAGGAAGTCCTATTATGACTTTGTGTCATTCTAAGAACTGACAGATGGCCCAGTATTCCAACTGTTTCCTAGATTTGGAGCTAATTTTTCTTTAATTTTTCTTTTTTTTTTTCATGTGTGGAGTCACCTTTTTCTTGTAAGTCCTAGATGCCTAATCATTTCCCTAAATATCAGTCAAAATCGCTGTGAAAACCATTTTTGTTGCAATCTGAATACCTGTTGACCCCTCTGAGAGCTCCTCTGGCTTTAGAGGAGATGCCATCCTTGTACAAAAACCATCTGACTCTTCCCAAGTACATCGTGTTAATTCTGATGTCCACTCATCCTGTTCTCATTATAGCTTCTACTAATTGGTGTGATACAAGCATGAAATGTGTTGGCTCACTAGATCTCCCTGGAAACTTCAAAATGAATTCTCAGTCCTGTCATCATTCCGTTCTCATGCTAATTTAGCAGCAATGGGATGTGGATTTCCTGCCAGGAGTGGTGCCACAGCAAGTCCCAGCGTGGGGGAATCTTCCCTGGCAGAGAGGAGCTCTCCTGCCCACCATGCTGCTGGCACAGCCATGGAATTCCAGGATGGTTAGGTTTGGAAGGGACCTTAAAGCCCATCCATCCCACCCCTCCATGGCAGGGACACCTCCCACTGTCCCAGGCTGCTCCAGCCTGGCTTTGGGCACTGCCAGGGACCCAGGGGCATCCACAGCTGGGAGCTCCATCCCAGGGCCTCCTCCCCCTCCCAGGGAACAATTCCTTCCCAGTATCCCATCTCACCCTCTTGTGGTTGAAACCATTCCCCTTGTCCTGACACCACACATTGTAATAAATAATCTCTCTCTGTGAGGGATTGCTGCCTTCTCCCCCAAACATTTCCCTCACCTCCACATATTCATCCTTGCCCACTTATACCCTCCTAGAGGTGCTGCTCTCTTCCCAACATTTCCCCTTCTTTTCCTTCCCTTTCCCCAGGATGTGAGTAATACAGAGTACACATTTTGTTCTGTGTTTCAGAAGCTGGGCAAAATACTGTCAGTAGAACACATCTGAAAACTCCATGAGTTAATGTGTCCTTGGATAGCATAAGCTGCTTTGATTTAGACTGCAATTTGCTGCTTTTCCTTCTGGGATTACTGAGGAGTTTTCAGTTGCTGCAGTGATTGTTCTCTTTTGCTCAGTAATTTGCTTGCATTACAGGTTGCACACAGGCTTCCAGGCTCTGAAATGAAAATGTCTTTAGAAGTCAAGAACAATAAATATTTTTAGCTTGTCATGTTAAATTTTAATTAATCACCTCTGCCACCTTTTCCAGCATCAAAGGTTTGCAACACGCCCCTGCAAACATCAGTGCATGTAAGCCTTAAATACATGGCAAATGATTAAGCTTCCTCATGCTCACATTGAAGACAGGCTTTTGTTGTGGCTCGTAATGTTTTGGTAGCAATCTTGGTACACAGACAAATTTTACACCACTGTTTTTTATCTCTGTTTCCCATTCTTATCAGTGTTGATGCCTATGATTTTCTTTTTAATTTATTCTCAACATCCTGGCTTGAATAGTTAAGCCAGGACTGCAATAAATCAGTGAAAAATTGGGAAATAGCACCTGGCCAGATCATGGCACAACTGAGTTTTAAAGTGACAATTTCACAGTGCATTATTATAAATTAGCTTTATGTTTAGCAAGGAAATCTTAGGGAAGGGCAGTTGTCTGGGGCATCACCACTCATTGACCTCAGTGCTCTGAAAAGCAGTATTTCTGTTACAGGGCATGTATCACTTGGGTTAATCTTTTTTTTTTTTCCTGTGGGTTTTTTTTTGGGGGGGTGTTATCTTTTGGATTTCTGTTTCTCTGGTGTTTTGTCTGTGTAGTTTTTGTTTGTTTGTTTGCTGTGCTGTTGCACACTTTTTTTTTTCCTTTTTGTGAGAGTTTGTCTGTTTGATTGATTTTTTTTTTTTTTTTAGTCAGACCACTGTTTTTTCCCCTCTGAAAGGGAAATGTTGGAGCTGCCGAGGTTTTGCTGCCTTGTTTTGAGTGCTGCCATCCCTTGGGCGTTTTTGCAAGGGCAGAGTTGTGCTGCGAGCTGCTGGGCAGCCCAGCTGTGGTGCAGGATTTCTGCACCCAGAGTCTGAGCCTGGCTCCAGCCTTGTCTGTGCAGCAGCACCCATCAGCTCCTCCCTCATTGCTCCTTTCACTGCAGGGAGAGGCTCTGGTTAGCCCCAGGTAGGAGCCAAGGAGTGACACACAGCAGTGCTCCTGATGTCCCTCAACTCCTTCCTTGGCTGTCAGTCATGCCTTCATACCTGTGCCAGGTACCTGAAGCTTCCTCTCCTCTTTTTTTCTCCAGCTTTACCTTCAAGAACTCTGCCAAAGGTGTTTTTGTGCAAATGAAGCCTTTCCGTGTCACTGAACACTGAAAAGACACCTTGAAATGAAATTACTTCATTTGTTTTATGTCAAAGCACAGATTGTTCATATTATCCTCTATGATTCCAGTGGTTTTCAGAATAAACATTAACAACAAAATTGTCTAGTTGAACTTGAAACACAAGTGTGTTCCTGATATCCGTCAGACGGGATAATGATGGTGATGAGGGGAGTTGATGTAAATATGTGCTACAGTGCTTAAATATTTACTGTTTTCCCTTCAGAAAAGGGTGGTGTGTATGCAGAAGGTTTTTTTTTTTTTTTACCTGTACTGTGCTGCAGTGATGTGCAAGCTGAACTGTTTGGCATTGAATGGCAGTGCTAAAATTATATTGTCTCTGTGTAATTATATATACAGGCCCACTCACATACATCACTTACTGGAGAATGTAATAGTGCATCACAGACAACATCTTATTTTCTTGTAGTAAATTAGTTTTTTAAATGAGCAACATTTATTTTGAAAAGAGAATTTAAAGATGACTTTGACATTGTTTTCAGAGGCATGTTATGGTATTTTTCTTGCACTTTTCGTGCTGTAGAATTGACTATTTCTGGATAAACAAAGTGAGAGCTGATGCTGATGCTAGAATGCAATATGCCTGTTTGGGGGGCTGACAGATGTAGGTGATTTCAAAACAAATGCTGTCTGTAATTTAGCTTTAGTCACCATTGGGTCCAGACCTACTGTGGTTGCCCTCTAAGTTAGTTTAAATGTTGCATGCATTTTCTTGGCCTGACTGTGTGTTTCTGGCGTGCCTGTCACCATGGTAACTGCACACCTCTGAGTTTAAATTCTGTGACATGAGATCACTGCAAGTCTTGCTTTAAAGAGGTCTGAGTTGCTGCACTTTGAAAGTAGGGAGGACTCTGATATTGTCTCTCCCTTTAACTTGAATCCCCACACAATGGGATTAAATCCAGTGCTTGTCTGCACTTGAGTCTTTATTCTAATTTTATATGTAACAGCTTTATGAAACGCAAATAACTTGTTACATAATATGCAGTGCTGAACAGTGTGATTTATCTTTAAATATGCTTTTTAAAATAGACTATTCCACTCTATAAACAGAGCACATTTGTGTGTAATCTTGCTGCACTTTTCACTGTGCTGTAGGTTATTTTCAACTGCACTGTATTGTTGTAAAAGTTTTTATCTTTCACTGCTATGGAGAATCCTATGGACCTGATTAAATGGGTTTTTCCTTCCTATTCAAGGTATTCAGGTTTAAGTGATATGCTCTGTTGAAACCCCACAGGTTATAAGATTGTCCTTGTACTAATTTATTATTCCTCATTTGGGCTCTGGAGCTCTTTAATTTCTGAGACTTAACAGGTCTGAGCCTGAACTTCATTTAGTTAAAGCATGTTAAATGTGAATGCTGCTTCTGATTTGGCCTCATTTCTGTTGTGATTGTCTGTAATCCTGCAGTTCTGGTGCTCTTCTGCATGAAGAGTGCTTTTTATATGCACAGTGATGTTTAACAGACTAATACAATGCACAAGTGAATAATTTCTCCTCCTGGAATGCCTTTCCCTGTGCTCATGTTATCCAAAAGGAAGCCAAATGTAGGAGTGCTTGAGTTTGGCTGTTGGAGCCCAGAGAGGAATTTCTGTTCCCTGTGCACAGGTGTGGAGGTGGACGAGGGCTGGAGGAGCTCTGGGCAGTGAGGACAGTGGAGGGATCCAGACAAGTTCAGTCAGAATTTCTCCTGAATCACCTCAGACCCAAACCCAGGTGTTTTTATGACCCTCACTCTTCCTCCTGCCTGTGAAAATCCTGGATTTCGAAGGAGCGTATTTAGGACACCTGTGGAAATTAATGTGTGTGTTCAGGTAGCATATTTTCTAATCTGTCTTCATCTGAGCTGGAAGAAGCCTGTTTGCTGCCTTGCTGTAAGTGGGTGCACAAGCTATGCAAAATCAGATTGTAAATATCCCCCTGTCAAATGGGAGCTAAGATGGCTCTCCCCTCCCCAGCAGCTAAATCTGTTTATGCTGTGTTCTGACAGTGGCAGAAACCTCATGAAAGTTCTGTGGAACACAGGGCAATGGCCTTCATGCAAGAAACGTGAGATTTTGGGTGAATAGCATTTTCTTGCAAAAAAAAAAAAAAAAAAAAAAAAAGGTAGTAGTTGCCATATAGTTCTGGGTGAGACTTGTTGAGAGAGGGGAAAACATGTTTTGGGAGTGTGATGGATGAGAAGTGAGAGGAATAGTGGATTTGTGTTTGCAGACCAGCTGTGGGGCTGCTGGTGGGTAAAACCAGCACTGGGAGAGAAGAGAAACAATGGGAAGGATTCACTGATTGATCAATGGAAAAAGAGATTTGCCTTTACAAATGAACTTTGGGTTGGCTGAGAAATGAAATTAGACATTGAAAGGTGAAGGAAACAGTGGGGAAGAAAAACCCCCTAAATTCAGTGAGAATTAAAAATGAAAAGGGAGGGTTGTACATTAGAGGGGAATCTCTGGGATCAGGAGTTCTGGGCAGTCTGAACCTCTCCAGTCCCTCAGCCAAGGGGGAAAGAGAGAAGGGAAATGTGGCTGGGAATTGGGATAAGAAGGAGGCTGCACCTCCAGAAATGTGAGAGACCCCAGGGAATGGCCCATGGCCTCTGCCTTGGTTGGAATAAAGGCAAAGGACTCCTCTGAATCCTGCTTGGGCACAAACCTCTGCTGCTTGTGGGTTGATTTTCCTGACAGAAGGGTCCCTGTTCTTCTGGGAAGGTGGGGAATAAGCTGGAGCCAGTGCACAATCTGCATTTTTGGGAGGAGGTGGTGGTGGCTCCAGGCTTGGGTCCCCACACTGGCTTGTGGGGGAAGTTTTAGGTTAAAAAATGCAAGAGAGAACTGCAGACACCCCACTGTAGTTCTGTTATTGTACTTGGCTCTAGGAGCTCTTTAGGGAATTGTATTTTGTTGTCTTGGATGTGGAAGTTTAAGAACAATAACTTAGCAATAAGTACATGAAAGCTATTACCTTGATACACAGGGGAATATTTTCAGGGTAGTTTTAACTTCAATCCATGTTTCAAGACTAAAACTTAAAATACATGTTCTTTGGGCTGGCAACACACTGGGCTGAGTATAGAAAGTCTTCTGGTGTCTTTTATTTGGTGGGTGGGATGTTTTTTGTATTTTCTATTTCTTTTGTTTGGTCGAGGTTTTTTTTGTAGTTGCTTTTTAAAATTTTATATATCTTTTAAATTTAAGAGTTTCTGAACCCTTTTTTCCTTTGTTCTAATTTGCAGCATTACTTTACTGTTCTCTTTGGCCATGAGGGGCAGAAGCCACTGGAGCTGCGTTGTGAGGATGAGGTTGATGGAGATGAGTGGGTAGAAGCTATTCACCAAGCAAGGTATGAAACTCGATTTGTGACCCTCTGATCCATTTTATTACAGGTAAATGGATAATACTTGAGAACCTAAACCCATCTTCCAAACAGAAAGAAATGATTACATGTATTAGCTGGGTGTTGTTTGCAATTCATGAGTACGTTATAGGAAAAAAACACCTTTAACATTCAATGCTTTTTTCACTGTCTTTTATCTTTCATAAGCAATTGTGCTGCAGTTGAAATTAGTTCCAGAAGAATATTATTTTATTAGAAAGAAGCCCTAGGATTAGTCTTCTGTTAGAGACAAGCGTGTCGTGTGAATGAGGAAATTAATGATATGACAGATGAATAAATGAGTTTTTCCTTAAAAACTCTTACACAGAAATAAATGTAAGAAAGAGGAGGTGAAGCCATTAAGATGATGAAGTGTGACAAATAAAATTTTGACTTCAAAACTGAAATTCTGAACCTCCTGAACCACAGTTTTGTGGAAAGGGTTGTGGTAGGACCTTGAGCCATGCAGTAGTCTGTGCCTCAGGAGAGACCTGTGTGGCAAGTGGCCATGGTTTAGGTGTAATCTAAATTAAAGTCATCTCACTGAAGGCCTGAGGAATGCAGGAGGTGTGAGAAACAATGCTCACTCTTCAAAACTTTGTGAAAGTCTAATAAGGGATAAAAGGGATAAAATCCAGTGCTGGGGTGCTTGGCTATTTGCCAAAAGCAAACCATTGACCCAAACCATGTTCTCTATGTACTGTTACATTACAAGGGTACCTGCATATTCATAAGAGTTTTCGTTGGATATGTATATATTCATACATTCCTCTGGGTTTAGATGTTCTTTTGCTTGGTTTTAACCTTTGGCTTGTCTTCATGCCATCTTGTAAATTAAATATATTTTATTTCTTGTGGTTCCATCCTGTTGTTTTTACACTCCCTGGTAACGAGGTACCAGTAAATTGGGTTCTGGTTTTGGTCACTCTTGTTTTACCACTCACTCCACAAATGCAAGGAACCACATAATTATCTTACACCATTCTCTGAGTTAGTTAAATAAAAGCATGTTAACATCAGATAGTCTCTATTTTATTATTGTGCTACAGCCTAAGAGATAATATATTTATCAAATTACCATTTAGTATTTCTCTAAGCTGTACAGTGCATACTTAAATGGACAGATTATACTATACCAAAAAGCAGCTAAAAGGAATCACACATTGCACTATATCCGGATCTTTGTGATCAATAACAACTTGCAAAACAAAAGATAATACCTAAGTGTGAAAGGCAATAGCTGTATTTGTCATTTCTAACAGGAGGCAAAGCTGCTGCCGAAATGCACTTTCTGCAGCCTCCTCCCATCCACACTCACCTCAGCTAATCTGCAGTGCCATGGTAACGCACAAGGAGCCAGGCAGCTCCCGAATTGCTTAGGACACGAGCCATGTAAACAGAAGTGATTCTGCTTCAGAACTAAAATTGAACATGAGCAGCTCGTAGTTTTTAATTTAGAGCTTGTGAAGTGAGGGCCTGGGGCTGCAGGCCTTGTGCAGCCAGCTTTGGGAGCTGTGTCCTCCTCTGGTGATGCCTGGAGAGGCTGCCTAGAGCAGAGGCTAGACAGAGTTAAAGGTACAAAGTAGGATTTATTAAAAGGTCTCAAAGGATGCATCTTGGGCAGCACAAAAGCGTGGCCAAGGCTCCACCCCAGGCACACCCAAGGTGCACCCAGGATGGACCCAAAATGGACCCTGAGTCAGGAGTTCTCACACATTTATAAGTTTGGTCCATGTCCATACTGGGGCTCAGTGTCCAGTCCCACTCCAGGCTCTGCAGTCCCACCCTCCCAGGCTGCTCTCCTCCAGTCCCTGCTGTTTGCACTTTTTGGGCTGAAGCTGCAGCAGTGCCTTGGTTCTGGGGCTGGACAGGGATTGTTCTGTGTGCCTGAGCTGTGAGGAGAGCTGCTGGCACTTCATGTGGTGTTCAGAGTTAAGTGCTAATGCAGTAGAGAATCTGGATAAAATGAAGGCTAAAACTGAAGGAATTGACGGTGTGTGAGTGGGGCCCTGTCCTCTCCCAGGCCAGCCCTGCGGGAGGGCAGTGCAGCAGCTCGGGGTCACCACATCCTCCCGTGCCCTGGGGGTCTCTGGGGCTCGGGGCTGGGCCAGGGTCCCTGTGTGACACCACAGCCTGTGCTGCTGTGTCACCGACATGTTTTATGAAAAATCCTTTCCTTAGGATTTTTCCTCTCCTGAGAGCTGAGAGGCCTCAGGAACAAACTGTAAACAATTCTTATCTGCTGCTGTGGAATGCAACGGGGGGATGTCTGTGATTGGCCCCATCAGACTGTTTGCAATTAAGAGCCTGAACACCTGTCCGGCTGGTCTCGGTCTGAGAAGAGTTTAGTTTACAGATTCTTTGTCTATTCTTAGCATAGCATGTAGTGAAATCCTTCTCTCTATTCTTTTAGTATAGTATTTATATATTATATATCATATTATAATAAATCAAGCCTTCTGATGCATGGAGTCAACTTTCTCGTCTCTTCCGTCATCATGAGACCCCTCTGAACGGGGTAACACTGCTGCAGGGCCTGGCCTGGCCTGGGACAGCTTTTGCTCTGCAGTGCTTGATGCCCTGGAAGGGCTGCCTACAACAGAGGCTGGGCAAGATTGAGGGAATAAAGTGGGTGTTTATTAAAAGCCTTCCAAAGTTACACCTTGGGCAGTCAGAGGCCTCCCATGGGCTACACCCAAGGTGGACAATGGTCACGAGTTTTTCACACAATTATAAGTTTGGTCCGTTTGCATTTCAGGGGTTAATGCTCCAATTCCAGTCTCAGGTAATGAAGTCATTGACCCTCAGATTGATCCCCCAATTAACTTTTGTTTGTACTTTCAGGGCTGAGGCTGTGGGGTGTCTCTGAGTCTCAGGCCCAGAGGGATTGTGTTGTCTGACCAAAATGTGAAGACAAAAACTAACACTCTATTTGGAGTTTAGAGTAATACCCTAAAGCAGCGCAGGATTTGAAACATATAACAGCTAAATCAAGGCATCCTACTGACAGTGAGGAAGGGAGCAGGGCTTTTTGCCTCGTGCTCCTGGACATTCAGGGACAGCATCCTCCTGGGCTTCCCTCTCTGCAGCATCAGTTTGGCTTTGCCACAACCTTTACCTGTCAGGGAGGGACACACAGGGTTGATTTGGGCTCTGCTCCCAGGGAACAGGGACAGGAGCAGAGGGAACGGCTCAGGCTGGGCCAGGGCAGGCTCAGGGTGGGCACAGCAGGAATTTCCCATGGAAAGGGGGCTCAGGAACTGCCCTGGCACTGCCCAGGGGGGTTTGGAGTGCCCAGCCCTGCAGGTGTCCCCTGGAGGTGGCACTGAGAGCTCTGGGCTGGGGACAAGGTGGGGATGGGACACAGCTGGGACTTCTTGGGCTGGGAGGGATTTTCCAGCCTTAGTGATCCTGGGGTTCTTGTCCATTGCCTGGAGTAAAACGCATACGAGCAATAAGAGCTTCATGACATGAGGTCCATTTTTTCTCCTTGTAATTCAGTCTGTAAGTATGTCACACGTGAATTTTTGACGTAGAAACTGACACGAAATGAAGGCCATGGTAAACAATGCGCAGCTGAAAACAGAGAGAACTTGCAGAGAAGTTGGTTGTGACATTCAGGGTCAGGGTGGCTGACTTTTGACTCCAGCAGGGAGTTGTAATTTCAGGCTTTACAGGACAGCTGAGTCTCTGAGGTAACAAGATCAGTATTTTTATCTCCACCCCTTTTGCTATTTGCTTATTTCCACCTTATTTGGGCCTACCTCCTGATGATATTAAGGGCTGGGCATCTCTGTGAGGGACAGTCTCAAGGTCCTATGCCATTCTGGGGGATTTTCTTCCTCACCTTTTCTGCATAGGTATGTAAATTTTCTTGGGGAAGTTTCCCAGGGATACAGACACGGTTTTCTTGTGTTTTCTTGGACAAAATTTCAACAAGCGACCAAAAAAAATTGTAAAATTTAGTTGGTAAGCATGGAGTGTCATTCCCTATTGTGGGTTACCTCCTTGCTCTCATGATTTTCTACTTCACTGGAAGCTGCTTTTGTTTGCTTTGCATTGTGTCAAGTAGAACAGCCTGGAGATTCTAATTAGTTACTAAACCGCTGGGTCTTTTTCTGAAGATAGATAAAAAGAGGCTAAAATAATAGTTTTTGAGTATTGTGTAAGACTTTTCTTGCCAGCTTAATTGAACAAAAGAGCACAGATTGTCTTTAGGGCTTGAATTTTGCCTTCATCATGATCCAGACCTTTTCCCTTAAGTTTGTCTGTATTTTGGACAAATGGGAGAAGGGCCACTGTTGATGTGAGCCTAACCTAAGGTTTTTTTAGGAACTGATGAATGGAATTTTATGGAGCACTTTAAAAATGCTTTTTTGCACTGCCTCAGGTGTCTTAGCTACAAGTTGTTGGAGGCATTGAGAAGACTGCCACTACTCTTATATTGAAAAGAGACTAGGGAACATCTTGTTCCATGTGAATATGCTGGCATTTCAGAAAAGGAAGTATTTAATTGCTTTCCAGAGGGTCATATCCTCACGAGGAGCTGTGGTAATCCCTGTGTTAGCTGAGACAATGCAATTGAGGTAGTTGAGGCTTTTTGTTTTCTCTGACTGACATATTGAAAATCTAATTTTGTACTGCTTTTCATTGTTTTTTTTTCCCCAAAATCACATTTGTAGCTATCAAAATTTCTTCCATGTCTAATTTACTTTGACGGTTATAGACAGTTATAGTGTTGAAAAAAGAATGCTGCAATCTCATGGCACCCCATGGTCCACTCTGGGTAAATAAGAATTTTATTTGGATGCCAGTACCTAATGAAAGGATCTTTTCTGCTGTGATGTTGTCCATTTTCCCTGTCCATAGAGCGCCCTCCTCACATGGGGGATTGTTTGGCTTTTGAGCAGGAAGTGGGATATTTAATCCAGTATATTTTACTGGAACCTCATTATCAGTTCCACATCCGTACTTACTTTTTTGCCCCTTCCATTTCATTTGAATTTTCACTATTTTGGTTTCTCATTAATATCCAGGGTGGCAGAGCATGGTTTGCTCCTTCTGAGCTACAATTTTGGACGGGAGGATTTATTCCTGGCAAGTACTAGTTCCTCTATCAGTTACTGCATAGGGAGGTCCTGTTTTTGGCCTTCTTCCACGACTTGTTCTCTTATGAAAAAATCTTTTTAACAATACACTGAGGTATACTTATCACTCTCTCTTACAAAATCTTCTATATTTTAAGGCTTTTTTGCATTTAGCTCAAAAACTCTTATGCTTTTTTTTTTTCCATATGAATGCAGTATTAATAAAATTTATTGGACTTCTCTGCTTTAGCTTATTCCAAAGTCCTAAATTCCCATGTGTGGGAATAAAAACCCTCCTTTCATGCAGGCACAAGTGTGAACTTAATTGGGAAACTGATTTGAAAAGGAAATATGCTTTTTTAATTTATTGCCAGCTTAGTTGCAATTGATCTCATTCCTCCGGGTCTGCTCACTGCACAGGTAACGTGGGAGAAGAGCAGGGAGGAAAATGGGAATAATTCTTTCACCTAGGTCACTGTTTAGGGTGTACGAGGAACTACTGCCCTCTAACTGGCAATTTAAAATTAAAAACAAACAGAAGCAGCAAGTCTTTCTCTCAGATTTGCAGGCACACTTTGCTGTGTGTTTTACACAATATTTTGCAGTTAGTTGTAAGCTCCCTGTGGCATCTCAGAGCTGCGCTGTGCTGATGCCTTGCTGTCAGTAAAGCTGTGTAAGCTGAGGCCTGGTGCTTTAATAACCAGGATTTTGTGGTTTCTGGTGGGCTGGGAGTGAGGCAGAGAGGTGCATCCAGTACAGACACCCAGTGTGAGCCCCCCAGGCATCAGTGGGCTGTGCGGGCTGTCCAGGGGCTGCTCCTGGACCTCCATCCCCGTGATGATGCCTTGGAGGGGCTGCCTAGAGCAGAGGCCGGGCAAGATTGAGAGAATAAAGTGGGTGTTTATTAAAGGCCTTCCTTGGGCAGTCAGAGGCCTCCCATGGGCTGCACCCAAGGTGGACAATGGTCACGAGTTTTTCACACAATTATAAGTTTGGTCCATTTGCATTTCAGGGGTTAATGCTCCGATTCCAGCCTCAGGTAATGAAGTCATTGACCCTCAGATTGATCCCCCAGTTAACTTCTGTTTGTACTTTCAGGGCCTGAGGCTGTGGGGTGTCCTTAAGTCTCAGGCCCAGAGGGATTGTGTTGTCTGACCAAAATGTGAGGACAGTAACTAACACTCTGTTTGGAGTTTATACCCTAAAGCAGCGCAGGATTTGAAGACTATAAGCCCCTGCCTGTGCTGTGCCTCGGCTCCAGCTGGGCACGCAAGGCCTGCAGAGCCATCTCTCAGCCAGCCACTCAGGCCCACGGTGTTCCCAGAAGCTGCTTTTTTTTGCTTTGCCTTGTGTCAAGCAGAGCACCCTGGAGTTTCTAATTAGTTAGCAAACTGCTGGGTTTAGTCAAGTTGCCTTTAGTTTAGTTTACACTGTTTCCAGCAGCCGAATCACCAAGTCCCTGTTGGTGCAGCCCGGCCTTGGCTGGCCCGGCTCGGCCATGGAACACCCGGGCCAGGCTCACACCTCCACCTGTCCTGTGTGCCCCTGGCACTGCAGGGACCTGTGGCCTCTTGGTCCCAGCTCCAGAAAGTGGCACTGAGAGCTGCAGGGATGCACACATGGAGTCCCCTCACCGAGGAGAGAGAGGTGAGTTGGTGAGAGGGCAGGATTGGTGATGGCGGTGATGTGCAGATCATGGCCAGACAAGAGTATTGATCACTCTGCTTACCTGAGATCCCTTATCCCCTTTTATCCCCTTATCTCTGTGTTTTCCAAAGCTTGCTGCTCCTCAAACCTATTCCAAGCCTCCCTTTCCCTGCCTTTTGTTCCTGCACTTCCATAACAAGCCTTGTACAAGCCGCAAAATGCTTTTCCATGTAGCCCATAAAAATTTTCACACCCTCTTGTTGGAGGCTGCTCTCAGCCTGAGAGAGGAGACATGGAGAGGCTTTCCACGGGCTCTGGGCACACCTCATGGCAGCTTTTAAGGAGCTTCCCTCTGAAAGGGGGCTCCTGAAAAACAGGGAGAATGATGTTTTACATGGGCAGACAGCAAGAGGATGAGGGGGAATGGTTTTAAACTAAAAGAGGGACTTAAAATTGATATTGGGAACGAACTGTTCCCTGGCAGGGTGGGCAGGCCCTGGCACAGGGTGCCCAGAGCAGCTCGGGCTGCCCCTGGATCCCTGGCAGTGCCCAAGGCCAGGCTGGACACTGGGGCTGGGAGCAGCCTGGGACAGTGGGAGGTGTCCCTGCCATGGCAGGAGGTGGCACCAGCTGACCTTTAATGTCCCTTCAACCCAAGCCATGCCATGACTCTGTGATTCACGGCTGTTCATGCTTTGAGTTCTGTCTCATTTTTTCACGATGGGGTGGGGTGCCATTCTCCTCCAGCTCGTTTGTGGATGAATTCCATTTTCCTGGCTGGAGTGCCAGGACAATGGGAACAGCTGGTTTTGATGTGAGGTGTGAGTCTGGTGGGTGACACAGAGGTGTTTCCAGCACAGTCTCCATCCCACATGACAGGGTGGCCTTCCGTCCCCTCGCACCCTGCTCCTGAGTGAGCCATTCCCCACGGACATTGCTTGGATGCTTTGGTTGTTGGGCCCACTTTTCCAAAGGCTCTGTCTCCTAG
The DNA here is from genome assembly GCF_022539315.1 of Serinus canaria. Lineage (NCBI taxonomy): Eukaryota > Metazoa > Chordata > Aves > Passeriformes > Fringillidae > Serinus > Serinus canaria. Next base: position 8,733,244 of record NC_066343.1, read on the forward strand.
CTGGTATTTCCCCCTCTCAGGTAAAAGGATCGTGTGGTAAAAACCATTTGGTGTGTGGAGCCATCAAGGTGCCCTGTGGCTCTGGCTGGCACAGGGATTCCTTGGAACCCTGGATCACACCCCAAGGCACCTTGCTTGGAGCCACAGGGGTGGGGATTGGCTATGTTCTAGTGCAGGTTTTACTGTTCCCATCACTGCTGTGGCTGTGACTGTGCCATCAGGCTTTAAAATCCGTGTAGAGGCTCTTTCTCCTCTGTTGAGTCCTGCAGCAGCTCGAGGTGGGTGTGGGGACAATGCACGCAATTTATTCTGCCTTGCAGACAGCCAGAGCCTGGTTTTCATAAGGAGTGAGTTAGGCTGTGCATTTTCCTTTTCACGAGGGTGGTTTGATGTGGCCAGACCAAATGCCTGCTTCTGCCAGCAGCCTGAGCAGCTTTAGTGCAATTAGCATGGATTGCTCCAATGAGCCACAACTCTGGTCTCATTCTGGGACAAAACTCAAAAGTATTTGCTGGTAACTCTAGCGGGACTTGCATCCTGGCTTGCTGCCAGAGGCTACTGTTAAAGTTTCTTTAGTTTTCCTGGGTTTTCTGAGAATGTCAGACTAAATGGTGCAGCATTTTTTATCAGGGTTTTGTTAATTTCTTCCTCTCTCCATGTGGTGGGTGATGGTCAGTCAGAGGTTCTGGCAATACCTGATTTGAGCTCTGTTCCTACAGATGATGGTAGGAGACAGGTTCAGCCTCAGCTTACAGGATGTTTTAGGCATTACAGAACTGCTTCCCTCAATAAAATATAAATAAAAATTCATATAAGCTGTGGTTTGCAGCAGTTGTTTCTTTCTATTAAACGATACCCTAGACAAAAAACCAGACCTAGACTGGCTGCTCACTAGTTGTTTTATATATTTTTCTGTGTTGCTTTGACATCTCAACATTTTGGTACAATTTTCTCTTACAAGGATTTTTTATGCATGTGTGTTCATGTCAGTATTGATACCCTGTCCTCTTGTAAGGCTCCAGGGATTACTCTGAGTATTCAGATTAACACATTTGGACATGGTGATCTCTACTCAGGCATGCAGAGAGATGGATGGAGGGGCTGTTGGAAGAATGTGAGGTTTATTCCAAAAGCCTCTGATTTTTCTTTTCCCAGCAGTAGTTTTGAGAAGGAAAATGGATTTAGCCTATTATAAGTCAGTGTAGGTGTACACAATCTTTTCTAATTAACTCTTCTTCGTACTGCTAATTATGGGAGTGAAGGAGATGTTTGGTTTCCAGGCCGAGTCTGACATTTTAGACAGCCAAAGCCCCCCCACTGAACTGCTCTAAGACCATCTCAAAAGAACAAAAACTTCAGTCTTCCAGAGCAAAGTTTCTTGTTCCCCAGTAAAGCAGAGCTGTCCAGCTGAGTGCATTTAAAGAATCCAGGAAATACACATAAATTTCTTCCCCTAAAGGAAGAAACAAAAAAGTGAAAGAGGAGCACTGTATGTAACAATACATTGGATCCTACGTAAGCAGTTCATCCCTGTGACTCTATGTCCTACTATTTTCCTCAGTTTGAATAAAACCAAAGTGAAACCCCTCAAATTCTGTATTGAAAACAATTGGTAGCAAAACTTCTAGAACATTTTGAAAAGGATAAATAGAAAAAAAGAGTATTTCACCTGTCTGGATTTGGTTTTAGGTGAGAAAGACTATTTATATTAAATTTGAATCACAGCATTTTATTACATTTGTTACATATATTTTTATATTAATAATATTGTAAAACAATTAGTGCTACCTCAGACATGATTAGTGCTATTGATTCAGACAATTTTTGGAATGTACAAATGCCTTTTTCGGGTGCAAAGAGGTGAAGTACTGTAGTTTCTGAAGAAAACTCCAAAATTCTTGCAAAACAGAAAAAAAAAAAAAAGAAAATTTTTTCTTTTTACTTTTAGAAAAAGAACTAATCTCATGCTTTACTGCTGTTTCTTGCACAGCTGAATGATAAGTGGATTCCTTCATGATAGATTTATTTATGTGTGGTTTTTACTTCTTGGAAGAGGTGCCCTGACCTTCCTTTTTCCAGTGTATTGTTTACTTCTGCAGTAGTCAAAATATAACAGCAAATGCAATAGAATCAAATTCACTTCTTTTTATAATCTGTACAAGGAAGAAAAACCTTTACTTGATGATAGCTGTGGGAACTTATTCTAATTATTTTAAATCCAAGCTGGTTTTCCAGGTTAGGTGTTGAATTCAATAGCTGTGGTTAATATGGCCCCCTCCAGTGTGGAGGTGCATTAACCCTGATTGAAATACAGGTTAATATTTACAGAAAAAGCACATTGTAGAGGATGCACATTACTGCAATCTTAGAAACCTCATAGTATTTACTAGCAAATAATCATTGTTTTATGAGTGCTATAACAAGCAGGAAGAGATTTAAAAGGAAGAGATTTGTAATTCCAAAGTTCCTTCTGTTAAATGCTGTGCTCAAACTCAGCAATGGAAAAAGAAGTGATATCAAATAGTGAGGGATCCCTTGTCAATGATTTAGGGCCTCTATTCTGCTGTGGTTTTTGGTCTTTATCTTGTAAATTTCTATAATTCTCAGAGGAACAACCTTCCTAAAACGCAGGGTAAGGAGGCAGCAAAGTGTCTGGATTTTGCTGCTTCAGGGTCCGTCTGGTAAAGATGCTGGGGAGGAAGAAACTGATTTCTCCTCTTCCTGAAGGTAGGAAGCATTTCTGATGTGGTGCTCTGATTGTGGCATCTGACTGCACTATGGATATTGTCCCTTTGCAGGGAAAAGCTGCCCAAGAGCTTTAGTAAAGACTGATAATGTCGTTCCTGATACTGATTGGATTAAAGGCATTTATTGCAGTAATTTTAAAAAGGCCTAAAAAAATAAAACATGTGTTAGCACACTAAAAATGACAGTTTTGATGGGAATTCTTCCATAAATTGATCTGGCAGATGGAGAGGAATAGTTCAGATGAAGTGCTACATGCTCTCCCAAGTCTTCCCAAAAGATGGGAAAAAAATTAAGACCTTAAAATACATAAAATAAAATGAATTTACTGAGTTCTTTGGCCAAGCATGAGAATTAGAAGCTCATAAAAAGTGCTGCTATCTTGCTCTCAGTAGCTGCATACTGTGAAACTGGGTACTGGCTGCAGCAGTGTCTAAAAAAGGATGTTAAACTGTTTCAGTTTGGATGATTTGGTGATTATGATTTAGGTGGTTTATGATCAAGCTGCACGTTATAACTTTAGCTAAACAAGCAGGGCTCTGCAGGCTTATTGCCACTGGGACTATGTCATCTCTCCATGTCCCCTGAGGGGGTTGTGATGCCTGCAGAGGACACCTAGAAGAGAGGCTAGGCAGGATAAAGACGTAAAGTAGGTGTTCATTAAAAATATATTAGGCTGGGAAAGGATTGTTTTGTCTAAGTAAACGGTGAGGAGATATAACACTTTATATGAAGTTTAGAGTTACATACTGTTGCAGTACAGAATCTGGCAAATATGAAAGCTAAATCTCAAGGCGTCATCTCCCCCCTTTAGAGGCTTGACAAAGCCTTCACCTTGTCGAGTTTCTGTTCTAAATATCTACTTATAATAGGTATTTAATAATAGAGAAATGTCTAACAACAGTAAATATCTAACAATAGTAAATATCTAGCAATAGTAAACATCTAACAACAGTAAACATCTAACAATAATAAATATCTAACAATAGTAATGTTTTGCACAGTTGGCTATCATGGCAAGAAGAATAAGGATTATTATGCATGCCATTCACATTTTCTGAAAATCCCTTTGCCCAAGATTTTTCTCCTGGGAAGCTGAGAAGCCTCAGAGAAAAAGGAAAACAATTCTTATCTCATTTACCTCTGTTGTGTTGTGCTCAGGTGTAGAATATGTTTGGAGATTGTCTACCCCCAGGTGATTGTTCCATTGCATTCTGCTGTGAGTTGTTTTCACTCTGTGGCAAATCAGGGCCAAACCGTGTCGGGACTCTGGAAAGAGTCAGGAGTTTTTATTATTATCTTTTAGCCTTCTGAAGTATCCTTTCTGTATTCTTTAGTATAGTATGGTATTCTTTAATATTATATAGTATCATAAAATAATAAATTAGCCTTCTGAGAACATGGAGTCAGATCCATCATTCCTTCCTTCATCAGGGCACCCCGCAAATACAATAATTATGAACAGTTCTTTAGCTGTAGAAGAGGAGTAACTTAAAACATGTTTTCACATGAACCAGTCTCTGTTTTCACAATTCTTTCAGGAGCAGAAGCCTTCTTACACTAAAACCACTAAAACCCAGCACGTGGCTGTTTTTAGTGACCTGATCTTTCTCTGGCAGCTACTCGGACATCCTGATTGAGCGGGAGGTGCTGATGCAGAAGTACATCCACCTGGTGCAGATCGTGGAGACCGAGAAGGTGGCGGCCAACCAGCTCCGGCACCAGCTGGAGGACCAGGACACAGAGATTGAGAGGCTCAAGTCAGAGGTGAGTGCCAGAGCCACCAGGCACTCGCTGACTGGAGCCTTCTTCTGGGTGCTTGGCTGTGGGCATGCCTCGGGAGGCTCCCAGAGCGGAGCTAGACAGAGTTAAAGGAATAAAGTGGGGATTTACTGAAAGTCCTTCACAGGATACACCTTGGACAGTGCAGGAGCCTGGCTGTGGCTCCACCCAAGGTGTATAGCAGAATCAGGAGCCCCTGATGCAGGGAATGATTGGCATCTCACTCCATCGATTCAGAATGCTGAATAATTGCTTTATTAAAACTATTGTATTACATTATTCTATACTATATTAAAGACACACTACATTAAAGATTACTAAAAGAATACTAAAAAAATACTAAAGAAAAACCCATAACTGTCTGAGACAGTCAGGACACAACTTTGACCCAACAGGCCAATTAATATAAACAGCCATTGCCAGAATCCAATTAAGAACTCCCTTCAAGTAAACAATCTTCCTAACACATTCCACATGTGCAAAAACAACAGGAGCAGAGAATAGAGATAAGAATTGTTTTCTCTTTCTCTGAGGTTCCTTGCTGCAATTTCCAGGAAATATCCTTGGGAAGTTGTGCCTGCCTGCTCTCTATGAAGAGAGCTGTAGCTACAAATGTACACCCCAGGCACACCCAAGGTGCACCCAAGATGGACCCCAAGTCATGAATTCTCACACTTTTATAAGTTTGGTCCATGTCCATACTGGGGCTCAGTGTCCAATCCCACTCCAGGCTCTGCAGTCCCACCCTCCCAGGCTGCTCTCCTCCAGTCCCTGCTGTTTGCACTTTTTGGGCTGAAGCTGCAGCAGTGCCTTGGTTCTGGGGCTGGACAGGGATTGTTCTGTGTGCCTGAGCTGTGAGGAGAGCTGCTGGCACTTCATGTGGCGTTCAGAGTTAAGTGCTAATGCAGTAGAGAATCTGGATAAAATGAAGGCTCAAACTTAAGGCATCAGTGATATTCAGTATTTCTGTAGTGTTCTGTGAAAATGGCAGAACCCAGTGAAGTTAATATATAACAGTCCCCCAGTGACTCCTTAGAATAATAATTTTCTTTGAAATATTGAGGTCTGTTGGGCTGATTGGGTTAATTTTCCTAACATTTTGTCATGCTTTCATTCCCCTAAGATGACACACTGCTTTGCAGAGCGGGTGCCACTGATTTCGCTGTTTCCTCCCTGTCTTCATGTTTGAGTTTGGCTGTGATGGTGTTAAAGACTGTCCCAGACTGCTCTGGCTCCCTGGATGTTGTTAAAAACCTTGTTGCAGTCCCAAGCTGATTAGGCCCAAAAGGCAGTTAGTTTTGGGGGCAAAACCTGCTGGTTTTGGGTCCCCCTTCCAGCTGGACAGGGATCTGTACTGGCCTGAAGTGCCCCAGTCCTTGTCCCCAAATGTGTGCTGGTCATTCTGTGCCCCTTCCACAGGCTGGGGAAAGGGGAAATTGTTGTTCAGTTAGTTCTCCAACCAGGGGTTTTCTTAACTCGAGGAAGCATTTAATGAGTGTTTGGTTTTGTCAGATTGTAGCACTGAATAAAACAAAGGAAAAAATGCGACCTTACCAAGGCAACCAGGAAGATGAAGATCCAGATATCAAAAAAATTAAGAAGGTAAACATGAACTCTTTTATGCTCAAAGGGAGGAGGGTGGGATGAGGGGTGTACTTCTGTTTTTTGGTCTAGGTTTTTTTTTTTTTTGTTTTTTTTTTTTAAAGTACAGTCAAATAGCAAGCTTTTCTTTGCCCTGCCCCTACTTAAATCTCTTCAATTACATGTACTTTAGTGCCACATTTAATCTTGTGATCTATTTGCATGAAATCCTTTATGGGATGTGTCTGGTTTTTGTCTTTTTCTGGGGTGTGCACTTTGAGCCAGAGTCACACCAAGTGGTAACTTGGTGTGAGCTTTCCTTTTCGTGTAGGTTTACCATTGCTGCAGAAGCTGGGAATGCCCCTTTTAGTAGCAAGAGAGCTTTGAATCTATATGTAATTCACTGTACTCTGTGTCTTGGCCGTTTTGACAGTTGGGCCCCTTTTATTTAAAGATATTTTTTCAGAGTAAACTGATAATGAGAGTGAAACTTTGCACTTCTTATTCATCTTATGAAGATGAATGATCTCCACATCAAGATCAGGGCACAGATGTAATGAAATTTCCTATGACCAGATGTAGACCTCTTCTGTAATCTTTAATCCACTTGCAACTTCAATAAATATTGTGCTTAGTTAGATTTTTTCATGACATAGAGGTACTTCTTAAGAATGCCAAAAATCTGTCTTTTTGAATACCATGTTTGTTGCCTTGGTGTCTGATACCAAGCAATGTATTGATACCTAACTTTAAATACCCATACCAAGTGTTATCTGTTCAAAATGGAAAGCAAAGTGAGCTTAAAAAATCATTGAAGAATTCTGCCAATAAGGATATTGAGTCTGTGCTGGACTGTGTTAGCTGGAGTTATTGCAGGATACCTTTGGGGTATAAGAGAAATGTTCTAGGGTGAGGAGGAAGGAACTGCACTCGTGCTGATGGGAAAGGGACAACACTCCAGCTTGCAGTGAAAGATTCCCTTCTATCTATGCCATGTTTTACAGTCTGTTTCCTGGCAACAATTATGACCCTTAATGAACAGAAATGTAAAATATATTTAATTACAGAACAATTATATATCAATAAGGGAACATTTTTATTTTTGAGCAAAGACTTTTAATTTTGAGAGTTATTTCTACAGTGAAGAGCTTACGATAAGTCACATAATATGGTTTTTTAACTTTCTTCTCCTGTGTGATCCCTTTTTAGGTTCAGAGCTTTATGCGGGGCTGGCTGTGCAGAAGGAAATGGAAAACCATTGTCCAAGACTATATTTGTTCTCCTCATGCAGAGAGCATGAGGAAGAGGAACCAGATAGTTTTCAACATGGTGGAGGCTGAGTCTGAGTACGTGCACCAGCTTTATGTGCTGGTGAACTGCTTCCTGCGGCCCCTGAGGATGGCAGCGAGCTCCAAGAAGCCACCCATCAGCCACGACGACGTCAGCAGCATTTTCCTCAACAGGTATACAGGACCTTTTGGGGATTTTTGGTTGGTTTGGGAGGTTTCTGTGGCTTTTTATTTGGGGGTTTTTTTGGTGGGTTTCCCTAAGAGCTTGTTCCCATTCTGGTTCAGCTGAAGGCAGAGTCCTGGCTCCTGTTTTGGCTCTGGTGCAGGTGGTGTCACTGAGCCAGACACTTTTCCAGGGCTGAAAGGCAAAGGAGCTGCAGGTGATGCTGTTGGAAACCAGCATGACCTCTTTACCTCCCTGCATTCTGTGTCTTCCTCTGCTAAAGGCAAAAAAGGACAGATGGTGCCTCTTAGGGCAGTTCCCACCATTTTCTGTCACCTTTCCTGTTTCTTTTTTTCTCTTAAGAGAGCAAAACTGGACTTAGTGGCCTCATATGATCCCGATAAGACCCCGAGGATGAGAATGTCCAAGCTTCTATTTTCTGTTGTCCTGCCTAAGGAATCTCCTTCCCTCTCACTTGTCTTTTCATATCCTGCAAAAAAGGAATTGTTCTTTCATTAGGCATCCAAGTTCTGCTGTAATGAGCATGTTCAAATAGCCCAGGAGGCATCTAACATTAGATACAGGACTGGGATTGCATCCAAGCTTGCCCCAAACTTCTGAGAAATAGAATATGTTCCTTTAGTCATGAGGCAGGTTTCCTTTCCCTTGCTAGAAAATGAATACAATGTTAGAATATTTATATTGAATACTATGAGTTTTTTAGAAGCACTGAGCTAGTATTTTTAAACAATGCAATAAAAGGAAGCACTTATTTCCATAACAATAACTGTCTTCTGTTTTTTTTCTAGCAAAGTGCAAAAGAGGAAGAGATGTTTCTCTGTGAATTATTAATCAGAAAATAAAACCAGAATTGTCTTTTTATTTGTTTAAATGCTTGTTTTGCAGTGAAACAATCATGTTTCTTCATGAGATATTTCACCAGGGCTTAAAAGCAAGAATAGCTAACTGGCCTACCTTAATTCTAGGTAAGGTACTTTATTTTCTGCCGGGCTATAACTTTCATATTTATTTTGGAATGATCAGTAGGGATTTTTTTTTCCTAATGACATGACTTCTTAAATGTCCCTTTTGAAGGGAATATGCATATGCAGGATTAAGACACCAAGATCAGGTGTAGCAGGAATCCCATGTGAGCAGTAATGGTCTGTATATGAGAATTCCTCTGCCCTAAGCATTGATTAGACGTGTATTTTTGGTAGTGCTATCTGACCATTAGGTAATGAGAACAACCATCACTGGGCAGGTGAAAGTGCTATGTTTAATGTTTCTAAATTGTCTGTATTGGAAACAGAACTGATTATAGTCATTCACTTCCAGAGAAAACACGGGAAAACACATTTTCTTTTAAAATGCATTTCAATACATGCGCCGCTGGGGAAAAAAAATAAAAGCCATTTTTCTGCTTTTTTTAGCTGACTTATTTGACATTCTGCTGCCAATGCTGAACATATATCAAGAATTTGTTCGGAATCATCAATATAGCCTACAAGTGCTGGCAAACTGTAAGCAAAACAGAGATTTTGACAAACTCTTGAAGCAATATGAAGCCAACCCAGCATGTGAGGGCAGAATGCTGGAAACCTTCCTTACCTACCCCATGTTTCAGGTACTGCCTGTGTATTTCTTATGTATATTTGGTTTTAATGTTTGGTAGATTCATTTTATGTTACTGACATTGCAATTGATTGAAGGCTCCTCTTGCTTAACTAGAAATACTCTCCTGAAAATTAGTTTGGTGTAATTTATTTTGTTGTTACACCAAGACTCTGCCTGTGGAGATCTCCTCCCCAGCTGTGCTGGCCCATCTTTGTTTATTCTCAGGAATGTTGAGGGGGAGTGTGGGATGAGGATGGCACCAAAGAAAATTGGCAAGGAGCAGGTCCTTGACTTAGAAGCCCTGGTTAAAAAGCCCAGAGAGAGATGATATTGAGGAACTTAGAGCAGTCATAAGCACCTTTACTGGGAATTCATTTTGTATCCTTCTCCCTGCTTTTTTCTCGAGTGACTTCGTGACTTAGAAAATGGAAAATAAACTGCAAAAGTTTTGAAAACTGTGCTTACCCTCCTGATATTTTACTGTGATCTGCCTGGACTAGACATTTTCTGCTGTTTTAAGATGTCTGTGAAGCACTGGCCTGAGAATTTTATGTCTTTTTCATTTAACCTGACATTTTGCTCATCAGAGGAATCGTGTACCCTATCAGTGTGTGCCGTTACTGGAAAGCCAGATAGAGATAGAGAAAAAAAATTTAAAAGGGACCTTAGTGACAGTTATGTTAGGGGTAGTTATTCATATTAGCCTAAGGAGCCATTAGCACCTGCAACAATGCTTTTTTAATTTTTGAAGTAGTATATTTTAAAGTTTTTGTGGGTATGGGTTTTCTTTGGGTTGAGTTGAAACCAGGTCAAGGGAGGGAAGGAAATGGTGCTGTTCCTGTGTGATGAGGAATGTTATTATGTCATTGCTGGTGACTTTCCACATGAGCATAATTTTGCCTCTCCTCTTACATAAATCTTGTTGTGTCAGACCAGTTATGCTGCAACATCACTTGGTTAAAAGCTCTGAAGGGTCCTTCTTTCTGTGGTTAAAAGCTCTGAAGGGTCCTTGTTACCCTGTAGCCTTTAATAGTCAAATACTGGACATTCTTCCATCTCCTTTTGTGCAATGAGAATGTTATCTGAATGCAGAGAGGTCACCTGGTATTTTCAATGTCAAAAGAAATTTACATGCTCATAATCTATTAAAATTGAGGGAAGGTATATATGGATTTACTGATATTATATCTTATTGGTTTCAAGATTCCCAGATATATTATAACACTTCATGAACTTTTGGCTCATACACCACACGAACACGTTGAGAGAAAAAGCCTTGAATTTGCTAAATCTAAACTAGAAGAACTTTCAAGGTAAGATTTTTCTACCTTATATCTGATAATTTTGAATTAAAGATTTTGAAAAGAAAAACCAGGTTTTCTTTAGTTTTTTTAGTTTTGCTCTTTTAGAAAGATATGTATTTTAAGGAAAAGGATCAAACCCAAAACAGAAGATAATGAAAAATAACTAAAATATCTCAGTGTAATATTTTGTCTGTTCTATTTTTATTTTTTTTTTGGCAAATTTAAATCTCCAAGTGTCTCCTTGTATTTTGGTTAGGAAGAATTGAAATCACTATAGAAACCACCTACTCCTGGGTTATGAACAAAGCAGTTCTCTTTACATAAAGAAATTTTATTTCTCTTGATTTAAAGAGAGAAGAGCATTTTAAATAAGCATAGTCTTAGAAAATACTTAGTTCTCCTTCTGTGTTGTGTGCTAGTTTGAAAAGTGCATTGCATATATGCTTCAAATAATGCCAGATAAGCAGGAACTAAAGATATATTCTGAGAACTTTGGCTCCCTGTGGAAACCTGCACAATGAAGCTCTTCCCTGAACCCCAAGACCTTTCTCAGATGTTCCTCTCATCAGCCCAGTGAGAAATGTGTTTCTGCTCTCTGGGAAAAGCTGTTTTCTGCTGTGAACAAAGAGACCATGAGTGAACTCCAGGATATAAATATTCAGTGTCTGGAGTATTCACTAAAGATGTGCTTGAAGAATATTTAGTTGTAAAAGATCTGCATGAGCAGATAAATCAGCTGTGGACGGGCTTCATCACATAAGTCAGAGTTCACTGCTGATCCAGCTGATTCACCACTGAACACTCAGAACTGGAGTCTGGGACTGACTGATCGTCTCTGCTCATAAAGTCAGTAGAGACCATAAATGTAAAATAAACTGACTCATTTCCATCCCTTGAAGGTAGTTTGGAGGGAGGGAGAGATACCAGAAAGTGCAGTCTAGTCCTACTTTAAGAAAGTATCATTGTAAGAGCAAGCTCCTGGGTTGGTTTCAGCACTAAAAAATAAAAATAATTACAAAATCTGTATTTTTCTCTGTAAGGGGAGAATGGCTATAAAAAGAACAATAAGAGAAAGAAAATGGTGAAATATAAAAGCTGTGGTTGTTGAGGGAAGGGAAAGGGAAGGGAAGGTTTGGGAAGGTTTGGGAAGGTTTGGGAAGGTTTGGGAAGGTTTGGGAAGGTTTGGGAAGGTTTGGGAAGGTTTGGGAAGGAAAGGAAAGGAAAGGAAAGGAAAGGAAAGGAAAGGAAAGGAAAGGAAAGGAAAGGAAAGGACAGGAACGGACGACAGGCCGGAACGGCAAAGCGAAGGCAAGGAAAGGAAAGGAAAGGAAAGGAAAGGAAAGGAAAGGAAAGGAAAGGAAAGGAAAGGAAAGGAAAGGAAAGGAGAAAGGAAAGGGAAGGGAAGGAAAAAGGACTGATACATTGAATCGTAAAGATGAAACAGGGACAGAGTAGGACACTAAAGCCATGGAGAGGAAATCTAAAATGTGCCCGACACAATTCTAGGCAACACTTTCCTGTTTGTGCATTAAGGATCAGGTTCTCTTCTATCAGCTGTGAAGTGTAACTCAGTGGTATCTGTCAGATGTGCTCAGGAACAGTCACTATTCTGCCAAATTGGCTCCCCTATTGAAAAATCAAAATGATCACAAGAATGGTTTGAAAAGGAGAGGAAAAAAGGCAGGAGACCTGCTCTGGGGTGATGAGGCGCTGGGTGGGAGATCTGTAGCAGGTGCTGAAGGGCGTGCACTGTGTCTTCACAGGCAGGTGTGAGGCACATTTGGGGAGATAAAGTGCATTTTTGTCCCCAACAGAGTGATGCACGACGAGGTGAGTGACACGGAGAATATCCGGAAGAACCTGGCCATAGAGAGGACCATAGTGGAGGGCTGTGACATATTGCTAGACACCAGCCAAACCTTTATACGCCAAGGTAAGACATTCCTCTGCAAAGCTGCCCAAAAATCATGAAAAAAAACTGCCCTGAAGGCAGCAGGGCTCACACTGCCATCGTCAGGCTGGGCACTGCACTGGGCACCTGTCAGCATCCTGAGCCTGCCCCCTGTCCCTGCAGGGTGAGTCACAAAGTGCCCTGAAAACAGGTGATTTTGGGCTGTGGTTGGACCTCAGTTCTGTGCTGCTTTCTGCAGGAAAATCAGCAGCACAGGAGAGGCAAAGCCTCCGTGGGACTGTGATTCACATTCTGCCTGGACTGTGGTCCCAGGGGGATGGAGCAGGGGAAGAGCAGCACTCTTCTCCTCTCTGTCTATTGATGGTAGCTTGGGAAACTCTTTCTGATGAAATCAGTTACAGCAGAGGTGGAATTTGTTGTTAAGTTCCCAAAAACTCTGCTAGAATAACATTTCTATTTTAAATAAGGGACAGGTTTTTTGCCAGGAACTGCAAATTGGTTACAATTCTTACTTGGTAGTGTTTACTTTAGCTGCTTATTTTTCTCCCATTTATATAATATTTTACTTTTGGATCTCTTGAAGCAAGTTACTGGGTTTGTACACAATAACTACAGGTCTGTAGTGCAGGATTATGACAGGTTTTGCTCCTTTTTGCTGAAAAGCATTAAATATACTCAGGAAAGGTTAGGAATATAATTTAGGTGCATTCCTTCATGAAACCTTTTCCAGATAACCTCAGCAGAACATCTGGTATTTGTTGGGGCCATATTGCACCTGGTAATTAATAGGCTTTCTGTACATTTTGTAAAGCATTTTATGCTGTTTCTGTAGCCAAACTACAGAATTGCTGTGGTCAAACTATGAATTTTCTGTAATAACTTCCTATATTATTTTTACAATACACTAACAATATTGTTTTTGCAAACCCTATTAAATTACTTGATTCTTCATTACATGTATACATTTTTATCTCTGAGTGTTTTAAGAGGTTTGAATATGGCTTTCAGAAAACAAACAAGTTGTTTTGCACCCGCAGCCAAAAAATTATAATGCTGTGATTATCCTAGGCTGACTTGTACTGTGAAATGTAATTTAAGTTTAGAATTTTTAAAAGATTAATACAATATGTAATACAAATATGTGTTTTTATTTATTGGGGTTTTCCCATTAAAACTGACAGTGTTTTGTCTGTGTACCCACTGCTTCATCAGTAAAACTTAGAATTTTTTTCTGTGGGAATCAATTGGTGCAAATTACTGTTGGCTTGTTAGTCCCAGGTAAGTGCATAAATTAAATTCAGATTTATTTCTAGCCACACAGTCAGAGGGCAGTGGACAGGAGTCTGTGTTACAGAAGGTTCTGTCAGCTTATCTGGTGGAACATCCACTGCCTGTGATTCTGTGCAAGGGCAGAAATCTGAATAAAGCAAATGAAATAATGGAGCCCATTTTCCTTTTACATCTGACAGTGGGGTCAATTTGGCAGTCGTGTCCATCTCCTCTGGTTTCAGTTAGGCTTCCATTTGTTGTGTTGTTTAGTGTAGATGGGCACAGGAACCTCTTTTCCAGCTTAAAACAGGAGAGAGGAGCCACTGCCTTTGTTCAGGCTTTTTTTGTGCATGGTAATGACTACTTTTTTATGTGTTACAGACTTCTTATTTTTAAGAATAGATTGATTCTGTAGAGTTGTGCATGTTGAGACCATGGGAACTGTCCCTGGCAGTGTTTTACAATGCAGATTGTGAATTCTCATTTGAGTTTCTTGGGGTCTGGTTTTCCCTGCCTCTTACTTAGGTACAGATTTTGTAGTCAGGCACACAAACAAGTGAGGAACATTTTCTTTGTGAGGCTGAAGGACACTCAGGGACTCTCAAATCCGTTGACATCCAAACGACTGAGCACCCCAATCACCTCTGGTGACTTCTAACACTGATGCTTCTGCCACCAGCTGCTGTGAATTTACCTCTGCTGATAAAGATATCATAACCACAAAACCACGCAGTAGCTGAAGCTGGAAGGGACTTTGGAAATCACCCATTCCCGTCTCAAAGCAGCACCAGCTGGAGGAGGCTGGTTTCTGCCATGCCCAGTCTTTTGTTGTTTCCAAGGACAGAGACTCCGCAGCCTCCCTGAATGAGCAACCTCTTCCAGTGTTTAACCCTCTGAGCAGTAAAAACAAACCAAAAAGAGTAAAAAAGCCTGAAAACCTCCAGCATGGGGAAAGCCAGACTGAGCTGGTAAATCAGACAGTTCAATGTAGACTTCTGAATGCTTGGGTTTGTTTATAAATCCAGCCTTTTATATTCCTTAGATTGAGCAAAGGCTGAGAGGGTGACTGTTGAAGCACTGAGTGCTGAAAGTGCTTAAGGTCTGAGGCTGGATAAAAATTCATGGGATTACACTATTGTCCAAACTATACTGTTAATGAATGTTCTAAAATTAGCTTCACTTGCTCATTGCATCTGTATATTGGCCAATTGTGACCATTTTTTTTCCTTAAGAGGAAATCTGTGGTAGAGCCAATGCCCAGTTTTGTTAACCACTAAAGCCTGATGAGAATGCCCAAGGTCCTTGCTTGGTGTCAGCCATGCAGTACGTGTAGGAGATGTGTTCCTCTCTGCACATTTGAAAGAGAGAAAATGCGGTCTCTGTTTTCTGCTTTTAGAGAGAGGTTTGCTCCGTTTTACCTTATTAAACAGTATTTCAGCTCCATGCAATAATATTGTTCAACCTCAGCCCATTATGGCAGAACAGAGCATGTTAGTCCTGAAAGCATTCCAATGAAAATAAAAATAAACACATAAACAAAAATTACCAGTGACCTTACTTCTGTAAGCATTTCATATTTATAGGTACTATTACTCTACTGAGCAAAGCAGAAACAAAATGTACAGATTGAAGATTGCTTCCCTAAATGTGTAGATGGAATTTTAGGGAATTTGGTCTGGGAGTTGTTTTAAACATGCTGGTCTTGCAGCGTGGCTTGAGGGACAGTCAGTGTAACATGGAAAAGTCACGGTTCCAACACATGGAAATGATCTCCTCCCTCTCTCTTACATCTGAGGCAGGTTGGCTGCTTGTCCAGGGGAAATGCACAACAGCCAGTAAATATTTATGGCTTTGGGTCAGAACGTAAGTGAATCTGAAATGTTCCAAACTCCTCTGCAAAATTCTAGAGCATAACTTCGCTGTTGTGTTTCAGTGACACAAGTTGTGCTATATGTTTAGTCTAAATGTGAAATGTCTGTCAGAGAACACTGTTCTCTGGCAAATTTACTGCTGTGTAATTTCCCATGTCAGTAGAAGTTTACATGTTAATAATTTATGGCTATTCAAATATATATAGAGAGAGCTAAGTGTAGAAAAAATGTAGATAAATAGCACCTTTCTCAGTTACTGCAATTTCTCTGTTTCTTAATTTAAGATTGTGTATATGAACTTTGAGAAAGATAATCCTTTTGACAACACAGAGTAAGAATTACTAATCTAATATTTCATGGATAATTCTGTCAGGCTGGCATTGTGTCAGGGTGCCACCACTACTTTGAGCTTTGATGCAGCTGTGCCACCTCGTATCTGGAAGGGGCAGGTCAAAGCCTTCTCCTCCTGCTTGTTCTGCTGAGCAGCTCCCTTTGCATCATCTGATTCTTGGTGCTTTTGTGACCTTGTTCCTATCAGGGAGCTAGGTCAGCTGCCTCTCCCCAGCATTATTTCAATGCTGGTTTAGCTGTGTGAGTACCTGATGCTGGAACAAGGCACAAGCCAGTGTAAAGGTAATAGTGAGGAGAGATGTGTGGGAAGGAGACTAGGAGGTCTCTTGGCTGCCCTGTCTGCTAACAGCAAGTTGTATGGTAGAAATATTTCTGTTTAATCTACAGAGGAGTTGCACTTCACCACCAAATTTAACTCCTGCTCCAAATTTGGAGGTGATACACATGGTGGGATCAATCTGGAAAAGTTGGTCACAGACTGAGATGTGAAACAGCAAGAGAAGCAGAGCTGTCCCCAGCCTGGAGCTCCGCAAAGCAAAATTCAGGCTTATGTAAGCAGGTTCAATTTAGTTCGGGAGTGTTTTACTGGCAACACATTTCAGATGAGCTGTGGAGCACTGACAATTATGCAGTACAAGATGGGAAGAAAAAATGTGCTTCATTTCCATCTCTCTTGCACACAGACACACACACAAAGTCTTTTCCATCAAAAAGAACTTTCCCATTTTCTTTCCCTTCTCTGTCTCTTTGGTTGGAAGTGTCTTTTGGCATTGTAGAGGCTGTCAGAGTGGTGTTTGCTCTTCAGCCTCATTTTCTAATCAATGGCCTCTCAGTGTGTTTAATTGCCTAATCAGCCCTGGATCTAATCCTGCCGCATACACAAGTGTTAGTCTAGACTGTACTTGAGTCTGTTTATGATAACAAAAAAAGGGAATCTGTGCAGTAAAAAGGGGATTGACTTGTGCTTAGATGAGATGCTGATACACATTGATACTGGAATGAAGAATTGTGTTAATTAATGTAATAGTGTTCAATGAATTAACAGCTTGAGCTCTGCCTACTAAATATTACTGTAATACAGTAGATTTTGCACCTTCATTACCAGGTTCCCTTATCCAGGTCCCCTCAGTTGAGAGGGGAAAGCTGAGTAAAGTTCGCCTGGGCTCGTTGTCTTTGAAGAAAGAAGGAGAAAGACAATGCTTCTTGTTTACAAAACACTTCTTAATTTGTACAAGAAGTTCAGGAGGAAAACTGCATCTCCTTAAGGTATGGGCTTCATATTATGATTCAATTTTCAAAATGAAAAAACATTTTTGGTGAACTGCCAACATTTTGCTGCTTTATGGGTTTCATGTGAGCATTGCATTAGTGGTTAGAAAGAAAAGCAGGGTGGTGCACAATGTTTAACTGCTTTATCTTTTCATTGCAAATAATAGAGTTCAGTCAATTTCCTTTTATTAGACCCAGTTAATTCTAGTAAACTGGGGACTAGAAACCAGGCATTGATGTATCTATTTGTTTGATGTGGTGAATAAATTCAGTGTATGTAGCACTGAATTTAAGTCAGTTTTCAGTGCATAAATCAGTCAGTACAACCCTGCAGAATTGCCAAAGAACATTTTCCAGAGCTCTAATAAAATTAATTTTCAAAGTCATTTCAGTTTTCCTGAACAGCATGTTCTCTTAAAATAAAATGTCATCTAAGAACAATATAGTTATATTTGTTGAGAATCAGTCTAGTGCTGGCTCGTGGGTAAAGAGATGTTGGTAGTTCATGGAGTGGGTTACATTGAATGGAATTTTAATTTTGCATACCAAGAGGTTATTAAGGGTCGTGTGCTTTTCCACTTTGCATCTCTTACATAGTTCAAGTACGTATGCAAAATAAATGGAGTCTAATAGAACCTTTAAAAAAATGTGCATGCATTTCACTGAAATTCAGAAGATGAAATTCTAGTTAACTTTTTGGGAACTTGTGAACAAGTCTGTGTGTGCCATAAATTAAAGCATGGTAAAAGTGAAAGAAGTTTTGTGCATTGTACAAATTAATCCTAATAATCTGCTGCATTCAGAAAAACGTATTTAATCAGTTTGAGTTTAGTTCTTTTAGGAAAAAATGTGCATCATGAAATTGATATATCTTCCTAAGAGCTCTGAGTAATGTAAAATGTTAGAGTCAGGCCTGTCAACATTTAAAAAAACCTGTGACAAATGGGAATAAATAACATTTGTGTGAAATGTGCTTTGTTTCCACAGACAGGAGGTGTTCTGTCTCTGATAGAATGCACACTGGTCGAGGAGACAGAAGCGAGTGATGATGATTGTAAGTTAAATTCAGCTGTCAGTAGTAAGTACAGTTTCTAGTTTCCTAAAATTAGTACCCTTTTTTATTTTTTCCTAAGAGCAAATAGATATGTTGTTGTGAAATCAGTAGAATACAGTGTAAAACTGATCCATTAAAACTGCTGTTCCAATAATGGACATGCTGGCTTGGATGGGGCATTGCTTTGTTGTATTTGTTCCTGCTGTTAACACCCCTTACTGGATTTTCAAGAGGGTTGGCTGGAGAAATGTGGCTTTTGTATTAAAGTTCATCCAGAGCATCTCATAAAATAAAATAAAAATTATTATTTTTGAAAATTAAAAAGAAAAAAATAGTAAAAAACCTTAAATAAGCTGCATAATAGTTTGCTTTCGGGAACACAGGGAAGTTGATTTGGAAGAATTAATGGGAACTTTTTTGCCTTGGGCTCCCCACAAATCTGGAGTGCAAGCTTATTCAAATGGCATTACAAAATACAGTCTCAGGCTGATTTTATTGTTACTCCTTTTGTCTTCCATCCTGCAGTTTGTCAAGTTTGCACTTGAATTGTGAAAGTAGTTTTATTAATTTGAGTGATACTTGTAGTATGGTGAGGATCTATTAGCATACAAGTGTTATAAGAAACTTTATCTTGAAGAGCAAATCCCAATATGTGAACAACAAAATGACTTATTGGATACCTAATTGGATTTGCTCTTTATCAGCAAGATGTTTTATAGCTTTTCCATTGTAAATGAAATGACTGTTTTCTTTGTCTTACACTGTGACATTTAATGGTGTGACTTTTTTTCTCCCCCTCTGGCTGTAAAGCAAAAGGTTCTGGGCAAGTGTTTGGACACCTGGATTTCAAGCTGATAGTGGAGCCCACGGATGCTCCTCCTTTCACTGTTGTCCTTTTGGCCCCGTCGCGGCAGGAGAAAGCCGCGTGGACAAGTGACATCAGCCAGGTACCTCAGTCCTTTTCTGTCTTGGTGTGGAAAGCCAGGTGTCTGCTGAGGGAGGCAGGAGCCTCCCCGGAAATGGAAAATGCAAACCCCCTCCTCCCTCCAAATTATTGTAATTTTGAAATGAAGGGGCTCTCAGGCAAAGATATGGGAGCAGCAATAACAGTTCTTTACCAGAAGAATTGAAAATACAAATACAATGGTACAAAAAAATCCCACTGCCAGAGTGAGAGCAGGCCCTGACCCCTGTGTGTCAGGGTGGTGGCACAGCCCCATCCCAGGGGGGCTCAGGGTGGTGGCACAGTCCCATCCCAGGGGGGCTCAGGGTGGTGGCACAGTCCCATCCCAGGGGGGCTCAGGGTGGTGGCACAGTCCCATCCCAGGGGGCTCAGGGTGGTGGCACAGTCCCATCCCAGGGGGGCTCAGGGTGGTGGCACAGCCCCATCCCAGGGGGGCTCAGGGTGGTGGCACAGTCCCATCCCAGGGGGGCTCAGGGTGGTGGCACAGTCCCATCCCAGGGGGGCTCAGGGTGGTGGCACAGTCCCATCCCAGGGGGGCTCAGGGTGGTGGCACAGTCCCATCCCAGGGGGCTCAGGGTGGTGGCACAGTCCCATCCCAGGGGGGCTCAGGGTGGTGGCACAGCCCCATCCCAGGGGGGCTCAGGGTGGTGGCACAGTCCCATCCCAGGGGGGCTCAGGGTGGTGGCACAGTCCCATCCCAGGGGGCTCAGGGTGGTGGCACAGTCCCATCCCAGGGGGCTCAGGGTGGTGGCACAGTCCCATCCCAGAGGGCTCAGGGTGGTGGCACAGTCCCATCCCAGGGGGCTCAGGGTGGTGGCACAGTCCCATCCCAGGGGGGCTCAGGGTGGTGGCACAGTCCCATCCCAGGGGGGCTCAGGGTGGTGGCACAGTCCCATCCCAGAGGGGCTCAGGGTGGTGGCACAGTCCCATCCCAGGGGGCTCAGGGTGGTGGCACAGTCCCATCCCAGGGGGCTCAGGGTGGTGGCACAGTCCCATCCCAGGGTGGTGGCACAGTCCCATGCCAGGGGGCTCAGGGTGGTGGCACAGTCCCATCCCAGGGGGCTCAGGGTGGTGGCACAGTCCCATCCCAGGGGGGCTCAGGGTGGTGGCACAGTCCCATGCCAGGGGGCTCAGGGTGGTGGCACAGTCCCATCCCAGGGGGCTCAGGGTGGTGGCACAGTCCCATCCCAGGGGGGCTCAGGGTGGTGGCACAGTCCCATCCCAGGGGGGCTCAGCCCTCCTGCAGTGCCAGCTGTGGCTCTGCTGGAGCAGGGATCCTGCACAAGGGGGGAGTTTTCCTCTGCAGCTCCAGGGCTGCTGGAGCAGGGCCTGCTCTCCCTCTGGGAATGCAGGGCAGCAGAAAGCTGCTCCTCTGGGAATGCAGGGGGCAGAGGCTGCTGGGGTGTCCCAAAGCTCAGATTGGATCCAGGGAGGAATGCTTGGCTCCTCCCCTGGGTGGAGCATCTCCCATGGGAGGGTGGGATTTGATCAGCCCTGCAGGGACACTCAGTGGCCATGGACAGAAGGTGATTAATGATGGATGGGCCATGGACAGCAGAGATCTCCTGGAGGGAGGATGGGCTGTGGGAAGGATAAAGAAAACTGCCCCATGAACAGAGGAGAACTGCCCCAGCTCTGACATGTGGGAATGGAACACACACCCCCATTTCCAACCTAAGACATTTTCTCACCTGGTTTTGGTGAGGTCTTCCTTCACTCTGTGCTTCTGAAAACCAGCCTGACCCAGGGGTAATGAACAGCTTTGACTTGCTGTGAAAAACCTTTAGTGTTGCCTTTTCTCCTCAAAATTCTGTCATTGAGTCACTAGGGAAGTGTGTTTCTCAAAAACAGAGATGGGGTATAAATTTCAAAACTGTCCATGGACAAACATAGTGGTAAGCACTTTTATGTCTAAGGAGAGCCCATTTAGACAGATATTTTGATTTAAGAAGGAAGACAGTACTGGTTTAGTCATGATTTTCATACAGATCAAAACCACCTGAATTCTAGAGTGAAAATGATACCATATCACATCAATAATGAAGTAAGAAAATTGGATAAACTCTTTTTTTCCACCAAAAATGAATACTAACAAACCATTATAAATAATTGCTGAGCATTCTGACAGTGTGCAGGAACTGTCTATGTTGTGAATGAAAAAAAAGGTATTTAAAATTTTTTAAATGCCAGGGATAAGTTGTTGAGGGCTTTTTTAATTGCTTTTGCTTTAAACATAACAGACAAACTTTGTCATAATCTATTTGTGGAAAGAAGTTGAATGCAGAAAAAAACCAAAAACCCTGAACTTCCAGCTAACTAGAGCTAAATCAAGGCTATTTGTGTTTTGTTTATGCACACAAACAAGAACATACATCTCTCATAGTTCTGAATTCAGGTCCTATGCTCTATTAATTTAGAGAGAAGTAACTGATTAGAGGAATATCAGCATGGAATGTCATGCATTTCCAAAGTTGCTATCATTGCTGGCAACATCTCCAGATGAATCATCATCATAATGAGGAGAAATTGCTGAAAAAATAAGAATTCTGACTTATTTTGTGCCAGATTAACAATTTTGAAAGAACAAAAATAGGCAAATAAAAATCTCAAAATACAGTATGAGCTACAACTTGCTGTCTTACAGACAGACCTGGTTGGAGAATTCTTTACAAAACAGATTTTCACTGAATTATTGTTGTTCCATTGACATGTAAAATTACTGGAGTTATTTGCTGGTACAGAAAGACCATTTAAGAATGCTACTAAGTCCATTCTTAGCCTATATTATAATAATGATAAAAATAATCTGATATCATGATTGGTGCTATGGGCTTCTTTGAAATATTTCAAGGTCAAATAGGGGAAATATAAGTACTTCTATTACATGTGTTTCTCACTGCTTTTAGGTAACTATTTGAGAAAATCATACTGGGAATTACTGCAGCTGCACTTTCCAAATAATCTTAAAATCATGAATTGAAACCCACCTCAAACTACGTAGATGATATTTTAAATTTATAACTATAGATGTAATCTAAACCTGAAGAGGCCTGTGAATATCAGGTTTGGGCAATCCAATATCAGTCATTGGTTTGAAATGAAGTAGCCTGAATACATGTTGCCTTCCACAGCCTGAAGGCAACATGTATTCTTGAATTAGGATAAACGTGTGTGATAATTTCTGAAACTCCTTGTTACTGATGTAAGGAGATTGTCCCTATTTATCTATTTATTTAGTTATTTATTTATTTATTTATATGAATATTTATTTATATACATATACATGTATGAATAAATGTAGAAATTATAATGAAGACAAGAGCCCTGTAGGGTTGGGTAGAGGTTCAGCCCCTTCCCCAGTTCTGTTCCCTTCTTTAGGGTCATCTGAGTGCACTTGCAAGTCCTTCCTAATTCCCAGCCTCAAACATTTATACAAGAGTTTGCAGGGAGCAGCTTGGACAGGTTCCTCACAGCTGCGTTTCATAAGGAGCACCACTTAAATTTGTTTTTACAAATGCATTTTTGGAAGTTTTTATATTCCCTTCTGGGCTTTTGCACAGAGTAGAGGTTAAGGTATTACTGTACCCCTTGGAATATAAAGCATTCTGACTTTCTTGTGGTCTTGATTTCTCAAGCTTACACTCTTTCAGGAAACACTAGAAATAATAAGTTTTGTTCCCTTTCAAAGGAGCTTCAAAGGAAATATCACTTCCAACTCAAAGTACTTAATCATGTGGAAGAAAAAAAGGTTTCTGAACGGAATACCCTGAGAGGCAAAGGCTAGAGAAGCATGTCGACTCTAACTCTTGCATCACTGCTTCTCATTTGAGAAAATACCTTGTCTTAATAGGCCCATGCCCTGCTAAAGCTGTGCTTTGAGCTTATAGGGGTATGAAAAGTGTTTTGACTTTAACAGTTTTCAATGTTTATTTCCACAGTGCATTGATAATATAAGGTGCAATGGATTAATGACAATAGTGTTTGAAGAAAACTCCAAAGTCACAGTGCCACATATGATCAAGTAAGTGCGACAGAGAACAAAAGAGACCGTTGTGTTTCTTCAATAAAAAGTTTAACAAGAGAAAGCATGTGTTCAGAGAATGCAAACCTTTAATTTTTTTTTTCTCTCATTTTGGTTGAATGGAAGTGATTCTCGATCCCAAAACATATATTTTCAAATCCCTTTCTTGGAGTTGTAGGGATCACTCAGAGCGGTGAACTGTCAATTCACAGTGTTGGATCACAATTTAAATTTTTCTGGATTTGGAGTAGTTGGCTTCAGTTATGCCTAGATGAATTATTTTGTTCTTAGCTGTTCCCTGTCATCTCATAATTTTATTGAACATTTTTACAATGTCTTCAGAATTTATGTGACTGCAGACAAGTACCATTTTCAAAGGTATTTTGTTATATTAGCCAAAGTTTTTGTTCTCTGTATTTCTGTTATTTCTGTTAACAAATTATTTTCTCTCATAATTTTAAATGATCACATCAAAGAAGCATCATTGTTTATAAGGCAGTTTCCCTTACCTTTGGATTCTCTCATTATACTGCAATAAATGTTTTTTCTTTCCAGTGAGATATTTTCAGTACATGATTCCAGATTTCTAACACAGCTTGGATCTTGTGCATACCTCAATTTACATGAGTTTTACTAATTAGAATCCAATGAATATATAAGTAAATGAAACACAAGGATAGACATAAAACTATTTTCTTTCTCACTATTATCTGTCCCATCTCTTGGTTTCTCAAATACCTCTTCTGTAGTTGATTCCTCTCCTCTGTGCTTAGAAATGGGAGAGAGAAAGCATCTGGGAATGCTCTGTTAGGGCACACACCATTGATCCCTGGAAATAAAGCTTTTTTTTGTCCTCAACTTTATTCCAGGAACTCTCCAGTGCATAAAAACTTCTGTCACCTGCTGAGTTTTAAAAGTACATTTGTCCCCTTTCAAAGTACAGCAGGACCTCAGTCCCCATGCCAACAGAAAGGAATATTAATTCTGAAGAACATACAGGACCTTCACAACAGACACAGATTTGGTGTTCTCCTTAAATGTGACTTGCCTGATGTGCAGCCCAGTTTGACTTTGAGTCAGATGTCATTGGATGATACAAACAAAAAATGGCTACTTTTTGGAGGCCTAGTTTAAGAACTGAGATTTTGTTGCTGTTGGTTCTTTTATGTAATACAGTGTAGAATTTTGTGGAATATCCTGATCTTTCTTTTGAGAAAGTCCAATAATTTATAACAAAAAGATAGGGTGTATTGAAAGATGCTTCACTTAGTATTCATCCTGTTTATTTACAACCAAAGCAAAACAGAATTTGAGGGGGAAACCCCTCAATTATGGGTACTGTTATGTAAAGAATTTTTTTTTTATTTCCAAGAAGAAATTTATTGGGTTTTGTTTTTGATTTTTTCACTAAAATAAAACTTTTTCTTGGTTTCTGAATTGATATTTGAGATGTTTTGTGCTGTTCCCTCTTTCCTCTAAAACAAAAAGTAAGTCTTGGAGCTGAAGGCAGGTGTTAATTTGCAGGTAAGCCTTAAACCTAGCTAAGGGATTAATTTTTAGGATCCATTATTTTATTTCAGATTAAGCTTGATCCCAGCAGAAAACATTGCAATGAATTATTCCATACTGAGATTTTAGTCATATTGACCTATGGGTCACAATAGCCTGAATGCAACAAGAAGGGACAATTCTGCCACCTGTTCCATTTCAGGAATGTAAGCATGATTAACAGTTTCTTAGGCTTTGAAGTGTAAAATATTTACCAGAAATAAAATTTAAGTTCCCTGAGTTACAGAAGCAGTTGTCACCACAAATTAAAAGTTTTTCTGCATTGATGAAACACAATAGTGCATAAATATTTGCTGCTTTTGTGTTGAGAGGAACAGCTTAAGGGGTGCCGCTCCTTTGATGCCTTGAGAGGCTGCCTAGGACAGAGTCTAGACAGAGTTAAAGGAATAAAGTAGGGATTTATTAAAAGGCCTTCCACGGACACAACGTGGGCAATACAAGAGCCCGGCTATGGCTACCCCCAAAATGGACCCTGAGTCATGAATTCTCACACTTTTATAAGTTTGGTCCATGTCCATACTGGGGCTCAGTGTCCAATCCCACTCCAGGTTCTGCAGTCCCACCCTCCCAGGCTGCCCTCCTCCAGTCCCTGCTGTTTGCACTTTTTGGGCTGAAGCTGCAGCAGTGCCTTGGTTCTGGGGCTGGACAGGGATTGTTCTGTGTGCCTGAGCTGTGAGGAGAGCTGCTGGCACTTCATGTGGTGTTCAGAGTTAAGTGCTAATGCAGTAGAGAATCTGGAAAATATGAAAGCTCAAACTTAAGGCATCACCTTAGCCATGATCACTTGCTGGTAAAGTGTTTTAAATTTGACTTTTGTGTAGATCCGATGCTCGTCTTCACAGAGATGACATTGATATTTGCTTCAGCAAAACGCTGAATTCCTGCAAAGTCCCCCAGATCCGCTACGCGAGCGTGGAGCGCCTCTTGGAGCGGCTGACGGACCTGCGGTTCCTGAGCATCGACTTCCTCAACACCTTCCTGCACACCTACCGCATCTTCACCACCGCCGCCGTGGTCCTGGAGAAGCTCTCCGACATCTACAGGCGCCCCTTCACCTCCATTCCTGTCAGGTGAGCCCGGCGTCGGCATCTTCCTGGGACCTCTCTCACACAGATTTCTGGGAGAGATATCACAGCCTCGGTCGTTGCTTGTTTTGTGGGCGTTTTTCTCATTCTTTTCTGCTTGTAAATAATCTAAGAGACAGGTTCTTAGTGTGTAAACAGGATGCCATTTTTATGGAGGGTCTGTCTTAGCTCTATGCCCAAGCTTTGAGGGCAAAGTGTCACACAGATTTTGCAGTGCCATGCAGATTTGCTCACAACTGAAGCTTTTTCACTGAAATCTGTTCAGTGTTTGCTACCATGTGTCACATTCACATTTTCTGAAAAAATCCCTTCACCCAGGAGTTTTCTCCTGGGAAGCTGAGAAGCCTCAGAGAAAAAGGAAAACAATTCTTATCTCATTTGCTTCTCCTGTGCTTTGCTGCTTTGGAATGAGTTTGGAGATTGTTTACCCACAGGTGCTTGTTTCATTGGATTCTGGTGAGTTGTTTTTACTCTTTGGGCAGTCAGTGCCAAGCTGTGTTGGGGCTCGGGAGAGAGTCAGGAGTTTTCATTATTATCTTTTTAGCCTTCTGTAAGTATCCTTTCTGTATTCTCTAGTATAATGCAGTATCATAAAATAATAAATTAGCCTTCTGAGAACATGGAGTCAGATTCATCGTTCCTTCCTTCATTGGGGCAACCCACAAATACAATAACTGTGTTGCTCTTTTTGTGTTTCTGCCTCTCAGGTCCTTGGAGCTGTTCTTTGCCACCAGTCAGAACAACAGAGGGGAGTACCTGGCTGACGGGAAGTCCCCACACCTGTGCCGCAAGTTTTCTTCTCCTCCTCCCCTGTCCCTCTCCAGGACCTCCTCACCTGCCAGGACCCGCAAACTCTCCCTGACCTCCCCGCTGAACTCCAGGATCGGTGCCCTGGACCTCTCAGCCTCGTCTGTGGCCAGCAGCCCTACCTCAAACTACAGCCCGGCCACGTCCCCACCGCCCACGGGCAGCAAGGCGCCGCTGGACCTGAGCCGGGGGCTGTCGTCCCCCGAGCAGAGCCCGGGCTCGGCCGAGGACAGCCTGGAGAACCCACGCCTGGACCTCTGCAACAAGCTGAGGAGGAGCATCCGCAGAGGTATTCCATACCCACGGAGCACCGTAATCCAGCCTGCTGCTGGCTGCTTCTTACCAGTGGGTGTGGGGCTTTGGATAACTCCCTGCCTTTTGCCCAGGGCTCTGGCAGCAGGCAGCAGCTTTATTGGGGTGGCCAGCACTCCAAAAGCCACTCTTGTTCACAAGTGCCTTAATTGGCTGGTTCGGTCTATTGGAGAATGAATGGTTATTTAATAGACAGAAAACTAACAGATGAAAGACTTAAAACAAGCTAATAGTACACAGGAATAGGGACTAAAAGAAAAACTACCAATACATATACACAGCATAAGGTTAAAGGTACCTATTAATGTTACAGCTAGTGAAGAAATAATTCAATTTAGGATTCAATGCCTCTTCCCATCCAGTTGTTGGTGGGGCACACATTGAGATTCTTTCCCTCAATCCCCAGGGCAGTATCCATGGAATGTGTGTCCAAACTCCAGGGAAAAGTCCCAAACACTTTCAGGGTGTAGGAGGCTTCTTCCTCTGTGGTAACTTGGGTGTCTTTTACAGTTTGTGAAAGAGTCAGGAATATTTCTTTGATCTCTTCCCACATCTGCTCTGCAGAGTGAGATGTTGATTCTGAGCTGGGGCCTGAGCCCTTTTGGTGCTGGAGATGATGCCTTTGGGCCTTGCAGCCTGGGTTATCTCTTCATATCTGCACCCAGTGTCTGTGGTAGGGAGGGGAGGACAGTCCTGGCATGCTGCTGCTCCTCTGGTCGAGGTTCTGCTGTGCTCTCTATTCCCAGCCCTTTGCTGCTCCTTCCCAGGAGCAGCAGCATAGCAAAGCCATAGGATCACAGAATGCTCTGGGTGGGAAGGGACCTTAAAGCTCATCTCGTTCCAACCCACAGCACCTTGTCTGTTTTCACTTCAGTACAGTGTAAGGAGAAAGGCAGAAGAGAATATTTGATGCCAGTTGTGTTTGCTGAGGTGAGAGATTTTTGAGTTGTACCATGTACTGCAGGAAGTGAAATATTAAGTTAAAAAGAAAGACCTAACAGCTTTAACATGTTTGCATAGGGGGCTGGTTTTCCAGGGAGATTCCATCAGTAATCCAAATAAATAATGCCTGTGATGTGCTTGGTGTGTTGGTGACATTTGTACCAGGTGGTGTGAATGTCACCTGGTTATCCCTCCAGAAGGTACAAGTCTAAACTAGAGTAATTGCTCCTGAGCAATGTTTCCTCTAGGGATTCTGTAAGGCACCTTGGAATAGATTTTACTTCCAGAGGGTTGAAGCTGGTTGATAAAAGCCTCAGTGTGGGCATCTAGGGTTGGGAGCATTGTAGTTATAGATGGCAAAGCAAGGAAGTAGCTCCAGTGTCATAGGAAACAGAGGTGGGCATTATTTCTCCTTTGGGGACAGAGAAATGATCTTCTTAATTGGAATAGAAGTTTCCAGTAATCTTTTTCATTGTTGTTACACTAAACAGAAAGTGGTGCAATTTTAAAATGTTTTTATTATTCCTAAAATTAATATTTAAAAATGGTTGTACATGGCCTGGCTTACAGTCTGAGGAATTTGATCTATTAATCTGAGTAAGATGTAGCTCAATCTTAGTCAGTACTACTATAATAACAAAAAATTAAAGAGAGGAAAGAAGAAAAGAATTACTAAATGCAAAGTAAGACAAATGTGATTGAAAAGTTGTCTGCTCCCTACTGAATGCATTAGCAGTGCCCTGCTAATAAATTAGATGTTTCATTGTGCCAAGGGATTGTTTTTACAGAATGCTGCCTATTGTTTAACAAAAAATCCCATTTTAACAGGGAAGTTATCCACTGTGGCATTCTAGGAGTCTGCCTATCAAGAGCAGGGGCTGGTGTCATCAGAATAATGTTGGGGTTTTGACCATGGGATGGTCTGTACAACACCTGATCTGCTGACTCCTGATGGGATGCACCTCTCAGAGTGGAAAAAGGTTTCCAGCATAGGAACTAGGAGGATTCATCAATAAAGCTTTAAACTAGTTTGGAAGGGGAAGGGACAAAACCGGGTAGTGATGCACCAAAACTTGAGGAACTGAGCGCTGGTGGGAGGTGTTGGCTACAACAGACCAGAGCTGAAGTGTTTCTGTTCCCACACACACAGCACAAAGAACAAACCAGAGGAGCACAGATCCTTGGCCCAGTCCCAGTGATTTGACATCACTAGCATAAGTGAAACTTTACCAGGATGAGTCCTGTGGTTGAAGTGCCCATTGAACAGTTACAGACTCCAGGAAGAATAGGCAGGGCAGATGAGGCAGAGGGAGGCATTGTATGTATGTAACAAAAGGGTTAGAATGTAGGGAGGTCACAGAGAGAGCCTCTGGGTAGGAATCAAGGGGCAGTGAAAGGATGCAGATGTCTCTGTGGGAGTCTACTGCAGATCTCCCAGCCCAGACAATAACACCGATGGAACTATGGGATGCAGAACTAAGGAACTAAGGGTTTCTTCTTTGAGGAACTAAGGGATGTGTCCAAGTGAACTGCCCTTGTCCTTCTGGGATACTTCAGCTGGTCAGAAAACAACTGGGAGCATCACACAGTCGGTCCAATACAGGCCTGAAGATTACTAAAACACCTGGATGACAACTTCATGTACAAGTATTAGGAGAGCTGACTAGGAAAGATGCCCTCCTTGATTTGTTGCTGTTAACAGAGAGGGTTGTATGAATGACACCATTGGTGGCTATTTTGCTACAGCAGCCACAATGTGATTTAGTGTAAAATCTCTGTTGCTAGGAAGAAAAATGTCAGAAAATTTTCACCCTTGGACATGAGTAGACCAGACTTTAGGCTGCTTAGGGAAACAGTGATCAAGATCGCTGGGAAAATTCTTCTGAAGGTGCTGGGGTCCATTAGTGTGGGTCGCTTTTTAGGTATCATCCTCCTTCAGGCACATGAGGCGGCAATTCCAAAATGTTGAAAGTCAAACAGATGAGACAGAAGGCTGTCTTGGCTGAACAGGGATCTGCTTTTGGAGGTAAAGCAGAAAAGGAAGGTGTATCACCAGCAGGAGAAAGTTGGGTGACGTGGCAGGACCACAGAGGTGGTGCTCTGCAGGAAGAAAATTTTTGCAGCCAAAGCGTAACTGGAGTCAAAACTTGCCAGAACTGTGGGTGACAACAAAAAGAGGGTTTTAAAATACATTGGCAAAAAACAGTGCAGAAGTTACATTGGCCTATTCCAGAATGAGGGTGGTCACGTCACAAATAGAGAATTTGACAAGACAGGGATATGGATTGTGTTCCTTACCTCTCTTCAGCATGGGCTAAGGGAGTCCCAGTGCCCTGAGCTGAATGACCGTGGTTTGAGAATGATAAACTCACAGTTGATCCTGAAGTTGTAGGGATCTACTGCACCAGCTGCATCCCTATAAATCTATGGAGCCTGATGGGATTCATCTGAGGCTACTCAAAGAGCTGGCTGATGTCATTGTGAGGCTTCTCTCAATATTTGAACAGTCTTGGGAATCTGGAAAGGTCCCAGTTGAGTGGATGCTGGATAACATTTCCCAGTTTTCAAAAAGCACAGGAAGGGTGACCCTGGAAACTACAGGCCCATCAGTCTCACCTCAGTACCTGGTAAGGTCATGGAGAAAATTACCCTGGGAGGTATTGGAGAACACCTTGAGGCATCATGTTACAGAAAAATGGACAAAACCTCCCTAACAGCAGTGCAGCACTGAGCAGCAGCCAGTCCTCATTTCCCTGGAGGCATGAGGAGCTGTCTCCTCCAAATACAGAAAAGCACAGAAAAGGCTCCAGTGCCCAGGCTGTACTGTACAGGCGTGCTCACAGATTCTCCCAGAACAAACATACATATGATATCATTCCACCAAAGCCATCAACGTGTGTTCCTTCCCTTTTCACATCAGTTTGTCTGTCTCAGGGGTCTGAACAGTGATCTCTGGTGGTTGTAGGCCCTGAAGTGACACTTGACCACCCCATGAGTTCGGTGTTACTTTCCCAACTCTGGAGCTGAGTTAGCCCAACCAATGTAATACGTTATTTTGGAGATGAAAGTGTATTCTTCTGCTCCTCTTCTTGGTTGATGTTTAACGTGATCCCCATTATGCAGTTCCACAGGCCAGTGATTTCACAAAATAATCATTGTCTTTTCCCTGCCAGCTGAGCAAACAGATATTCATCTGGCAACAATAGGTCAGCACGGCTGCACAAGGGGGAGGTCGTGCTGGTCACACCTGAGTTCCTTCTTTGACAGGGTGACACACCTGGATGACCCAGGAGAGGCAGTAATGTGATCCTTCTGTTCTTCATCAAAGCTTTCCATACAGTCTCTCCCAGGATCCATCTAGACAAACTGTCCAGCCCACAGGTGGATAAAACCAGTGTGGGCAATGGGCTCATGAGGCGGGCACAGAGTGTGGCAGTGGCTGGGGTGACACCAGGCTGGCACTGGCCACTGCTGGGGTTCTAGGGGTCTGTCCTTGGCCCTGTGCTCTTCAATATCTTCATTAGCAACCTGGACACAGGACTCTAAGGAGTACAAAGTAAGTTTGCTGATGACACTAAACTGGGAGGAGCTGTCAACTCCCTCAAGGGCAGAGAGGCCCTGCAGAGGGAGCTCAGCAAATGAGGGGTGGGAATTCACCAAGTGTGTCAGGTTTAACCAGGGATTCTGTGTTTGGATGGTACCCCTGGCTGTGTGGATGCACTTGGGAACAAGGGGCTGGGGAGCAGCTGTGGGACGGGACCTGGGGCTCCTGATCCACGTCCAGTTCAGTCTGAGTCAGCAGTGGCCCGGAGCCAGGAGGGACATCCCTGTGCTGGGGGGTACCAGGCCCAGCATCACTCACTGGGACAGCCTCACCTCGAGTCTGGGGGACAGTTTTGGGCATGTCAGAAAGAGCTAGAGCTGTTAGAGAGTGCCCACAAGAGAGACTCGGGGATACTAAAGGGTCTGGAGGGGCCACACGAGGAGCTGAGGGTGCTTGGTGTGTTCAGATGGAGCAGAGAACATGAGGGCAGAGCTCACCAGGGGCTGCAGACCCTCCTGAAGGGCAGCACCCTTCTCTGCTCCTTGTGACAGGGACAGGGACAGGAGCTGGGCCAGGGGATTTGGGGTGGAGATCAGGGAAAGTTCTTCCCCCAGAGGGTCACTGCTGGCACTGCCCAGGGAATGGGCACGGCCCCGAGGCTGCCAGAGCTCCAGCAGAGCTTGGACAGCACTGCAGGGATGGCCAGGGTGGCATTGCTGGGGCTCTGGGCAGGGCAGGGGTGGCACTGGGTGATCCTGGGGTCCCTTCCAGCTCAGGGGGTTCTGTGATTTTATGATATTTGCTCATGCTTAATGGTTTCAAAAAATACTGGTTAGCTGTTGTGCATAATCATGAATATTATATATGCAGTATGCTGGATGTTTTTACATTAATTGCACAACATAATATTTCTATATACTTATATATATAGAGAGAGTTTTTTCTATGCAAAGGTGAGCAAATTCTTCCCGTGCACTGCTTTAGCCAGCAATATGGCTAAAAACCAATGTGATGATAGCACAGCATATCCCAAATACAGGCCCTATATTGAAATTAATCACAAACAGGTAACTGCTGTCTAAGCTGTCACATTTTTTCTACACATTGTAAAGTGAACTGGTAAAGAGCAGTTGTTCTGCCCAGGTGTAGGCAGCGGGCACTGTTGGGGAGTTACTCACATTTCTCATTGTGGTCTGTCAAAACTGGAAGTGTTACCTGGGCAGCATGAGGAGCATTTGGAAATGGCCAGAGGCCCATATAAATGCTAAATTGCTGTCAGTGCAGTCTCCCACCCCTTTGGGATCTCCTGCTGAACAGCTTGTGCTCTCCTCATACAGGTAGAGAGCTCTGTCCTGCAGTAGCTTTGTCCACCTGCATACAGAATGATGATGGAAATTAGGAAGTTTAAAAGGAAATCTCATAAGGGGGGGTGAAAATGGGGAGTCCTGTTGCTCTGACACTGCCAGAGTTCCAAAAAAACCAGCTCTGGCTTACTTTTAAGTCCAGCACAACTGCACAATTCTGTTTCCAAGGACATATTATTGTGATTGCTGTTCTCTATGGCTGTTGTCCATTAACTGGCTGGGATTTTCACCTTCTTTCCCTACCTTCAAAGTTGATTGCTTTCAGAGTTTTTGTTTTCCAAAGTTTTTGTTTATATTGAGCCTTATATACGCAATGCTTGTGCTGCAGGCAGAGCTGTCATTCACATCAAATGCAGGATGTTTTTTATCAGCTTGTTTTCCCTCATTTTGGAAGTAGTGTTTATCCCATTCCTCTCTTTATTCTGATAAAAAAACTTAATCATGGACTAGTCTGCTCTCCAGTGCTCTTTAGCAATTTTATTGGACAGATTTTGATTACACTTTGTTATTCAACAAGGATTATTTTCCCTAGGTCATAGAACATCTATGAGTTCAAGTACCCTTGCTATGTGTGCATGTCACTGCATATTCTCCTGATTGAAAGTGCAGTTTTATCCAACATAATTTAAAACTGACAACTTGCTGGTTTTCATCAAGTTGTTTATTTATGAGCTTTTGTGTCAGTGGTACAAGACTTTCCCACTCCTTTAACTCCATCCAGAGGATAACTACTGCTGAGTTAATGGCAAAATCTCATGGCAAGTTACAGGCGCAGTACTGTTTGAAACAACTGTAAACCAAATTATGCGTAATCATCAGCGCTGACTTTTATTCTCTTTTAAAGCAGCAGTTCTGGAAACTGTGTCAGTGGACAGGACCATTCCCGAGAGCACCTCAGTGGTGGACACTGCAGAGCTGTCCCCGTGCAGGTCCCCTTCGACACCGCGTCACCTCCGCTACCGGCAGCCGGGAGGTGAGAGCTCTGCTGGCTCTGCCAGTCACTTCCAACAGAGTTTGATCACTGTGCCTGTGGCCTGTGCAGGGCAGCAGAAAGCACTAATAACGTTCCAGTCATCTGGTCTACTTGTATCTTTCTTGTTTCTCAGGTGTTAAAAATAAAAGAGCCATTAAAATGTGAAGTGTGCCTGTTAAATTTGAGCAGCAGTAATGAGGCATGGAAGCGCGTTGAGACTTCAGTATGATTCAGTGTTCTGAAATAGCTCAAGCAGGATGTGCCCAAGTTCAAGACTAATATTGAATCAGTCCTGTTCTCACAGAACTCTCAAGACTCTGACATATTTTTTTCAGCTGATGAGGGGCCATATTTTGGGCACCATCTGTAATCAAGAAACACACAACACCCATTGTTGTCAATGGGGAGGGACTGCGTCTGTTTCTTTGTGCAATGCTGAACATTTACAGATGGTCTCACATTATTCATTCCAAAATTTGAAAAGGCTGCTCAATTGAAGAGGAAAAAGAGAGCTGGAGCTCCTCAAATAACTCTCACGTGGCTCTTTGAAATCATTAGCAGGGCTGTGAGCTGTGTCCGTGAAGACTTAAAATGCTGCCAGCTCCTGCAGGACAGGTTTCTGGGCAGGTGTTTCATACCTGGGACTAAAACAAAAGCAGACCAGAGCCTTCTCACATGTTGCCAGGACACTTTAGATTCAAACCAATTCAAATTCAATGTTATGTGATTGGGCACATTTGTGGCAAGAAGGCAAGATCTGGGAGCTGGAAACTGTGGGCAGAGTCATATTATTGGAGTCCTAGTTAGAGACAGTGTTCACACCACTCCCTGTAGAGAAAGTTTGATAAAAGCTGCAAAACTCTGCTCATCCCGAGCAGTGACCAGGGAAAATGTGTGAATCCAGTTATCAGAAGATGGTGAATAACCTTAATTCTCTGACATAATTTTTGGTTTAGGGTAATTTTCTATGCCATTGTTTTTTCTCTATATCTTTCTTTTTTCCCCTCCTATTTGGTTAACATCTTGTTCCACCTCGGCAGTGTCTTAGAACCCCCTGTTTTTTTCTACAGCAACATTAATTATACTAATGTGGAAATACAAACCATAAGTATGATTAGGATACTTCTATTGTCTTTCACAGAAAATAATCTGACAGTTTAAATAAATACAATGTCCACAAAGTTACGAACATTACTGAAGATTCTAAGTCTTGTTGCTGGTTGATGAAAAGTTTGCAGAAGCTAATTTTTTCCTGTCCTTCTCCTTTACAGTGCAGACTGCTGACAACAGCCACTGCTCGGTGTCTCCTGCTTCTGCCTTTGCCATTGCCACAGCAGCAGCCGGGCACGGGAGCCCGCCAGGTGAGGGGTGTGCTGTGCAGGCAGGTGACACACAGGTGCTCCAGAGGTGAATGTTCCTCAAGTGCAGACCTCTGGGTTCTCATGAATGATGTTCTCATCTCAGCCTCGTCTAGCAGGAGGTGTGCCTGCCCATGGCAGAGCTGAAAGTGGGTATTTTTAAGGCCATTTCCAACCCTGTTGGTTGATTTCTTAATATTTCTAATCCAGCCTGTTACTGGAAGGTTGATATTTAACATGTATGTGGACTGCTAAACATCCAGATATTATCTTTCTTGTTTGGATTTTTTAAAATTCGCTTTCAATTTAAGATTTTATTTTTTTAAATGGGGATTTCTATGTCCAAAGGTGATATTCAGTCTTACTTATTGTGAGTGTATACTGTATATTTTTTGGAAAGCAACTACAGACTGAGGGTATTTAGTGCAAGATAAAATACTTGATTTAAGTTTTGAATGTGCTGCTTTTCTTGCTGTGTACCCTTTGACATATTAGTATCTTCTACTACCAGGGTCTTCTCATAGGTTTTGTTGCAAATTAATAACAATATTTTTAAAGTCTACAAAATCAATTTCGCTTTGGCTTGACAAATCCACAGTTTATTTTGATTATCTGTGACCAAGCACAATCCAGTTGTAAATTCATGCTTGCCTCTTTCCCCCTGGAATGTCAAAAAATTGCTTTGAAGACCCACGTCTCCAAATCACCCATGAAAATCTGTGTAAGACTGTAAAGTATCCCTGTGGATCTCAATGGATTTTGTATCCATTATGTCTAGAGTTCTGGTCATTAACTGATGGGTGAGAAGACATCAGGAGAAAATAATTTCTGCATGAGCATGGATCACTGCTCGTCTTAGTCTTGTGTACTTCCCATGATCTTTAGCTTACAAGACGGTGATGTTGAGTGTTAGAAACTTTATCAGAGAATCATTTAGGCTGGAAAATCCTCCCCCCCAGCCCATGGAGTCCCAGGCTGTGTCCCATCCCCACCTTGTCCCAGCCCAGGGCTCTCAGTGCCACCTCCAGGGGACACCTGCAGGGCTGGGCACTCCAAACCGCCCTGGGCAGTGCCAGGGCAGTTCCTGAGCCCCCTTTCCATGGGGGAACTCCTGCTGTGCCCACCCTGAGCCTGCCCTGGCCCAGCCTGAGCCGTTCCCTCTGCTCCTGTCCCTGTCCCCTTGTGTCACCATCAGCAGAAATAAAACCCTCCCCAGCAGCAGGGCAGCTGTGAGCAGCAGCCACTGCTCAGCCAGCTGGAGGCAGAGGGGCTGTCTCCTCTCAGGTCCTGTGTGTGCCCAGAAAAGGCTCCTGCTCCCAGCCTGGGTGGTGCAGGCCTGCCCACAGCTTCTCCCAGAGCTAACCTGTGTGTGGAGACCATTTCCCTGGAGTCATTGACACCTTCCCTCCCAGATTACACGTGTCCTCCTGTCCTGGGGCGCCCTTGGTGCCACCAGGTGTGTGTGAGCACAGGGTGAGCTGGTGCTGCTGTGCCCCCCAGGTGTGTGTGAGCACAGGGTGAGCTGGTGCTGCTGTGCCCCCCAGGTGTGTGTGAGCACAGGGTGAGCTGGTGCTGCTGTGCCCCCCAGGTGTGTGTGAGCACAGGGTGAGCTGGTGCTGCTGTGCCCAGGTGTGTGTGAGCACAGGGTGAGCTGGTGCTGCTGTGCCCCCCAGGTGTGTGTGAGCACAGGGTGAGCTGGTGCTGCTGTGCCCAGGTGTGTGTGAGCACTGGGTGAGCTGGTGCTGCTGTGCCCAGCTCGGAGCAAGGCTGGCAGAGCTGGCCTCACTCATTAATTGGTCAGGCTCTCCATCAGTGCAGTTCCTGACTCCTTTCCTTGGTGTTTGTTGTACTTTGGATTGTGCACCTCCACAGTCCGAGGGTTTTTCTACATGGTCATTGTGTTCCCCCACCAGGTGCAATCTATTCTTCATTGGCAGCATTGTCAGGGAGCTGTGCAGAGCCACAAGGGCCCCCCTGAGCCTCCTTTTGTCCACCTGAGCCCTTTCCCAGCTCCCTCAGCCCCTCCTGGGGCTCCGTTCCCTTCCCAGCTCCTTCCCTGGGCTCTCCCCAGCCCCTCAGGGCCCTGGCAGGGCTGAGCCTGGAGATGGAGCCTGGGCAGGGCCATCGCAGGGACAGTCACTGCCCTGTGCTGCTGTCACAGCCCAGGGCCCCTGGGCCTTCACCTGGCCCCCCTGGCTCGTGTCCAGCTGCTGTCACAGCATTCTGTGTCCAGCCTGTCCCAGCCTCCCAGCCCCTCTGGCCAGCCTGGATTGCTGGGGATTGATGTGACCCCGGGGTAGGGCCTGGCACTTCCCTTGTTGACCCTCAAAGGCATGGCTGTGGCCCACGGTCCAGCCTGTCCAGAGCTCTCTGCAGAGCCCTCCTGCCCTCCAGCAGATCCACACTGCCCCCCATGCTGGTGTCACCCATGAACCTACTGGCAGAGCACTCGCTCCCCTGGCCCAGGTTTTGGACAGGATGGCCCAGCACTGCTCCCTGGGGACACTGCTGGTGACCAGCTGTGCCAGCACTGCCCCCACTGTCCCTGGGCCAGGCCACCAGCCAGTCCTTATCCCATGGGAGGTGCCCCTCTGCAGGCCCTGGGATGCAGCTTTTCCAGGAGATGTAGTGGGACTCCAGGTGACACATCCACACCTTCCCCTCACCTGCCAGGTGGGTTACCTGGGCACAGGAGGAGAGCAGGTTGGAGCTGCCTTTCCTACACCCCTGCTGGCTGCGTGTGAGGATTTGTGAAGAAGTTTTCAATGAGTTACAGATGGGACCTCTGAGCTTTTTAGATGATTTTTCTTCTTTTCCTTACCTTCTACATAAGTAGGGTGAGTTCAGCTCACATCTTCACTGCTTATCTCAGAAGGTCACAAGACCTTTAGTTACAAGACCTTTGAAGGATTTATTGACCAATAAAACACTGCCAACAAGGATATTTATGCTTTTAACCCAATCCTTAAATATTTTGTCTCATGGACTCATGCTACAGTGTAATTTCCTTAGCCAACCATGTTATGGCACACAAACCTACAGTGCTGCATTCCAAACTCCTTCTCTACCTCTGGAACTACTTTTATTTTTTCTGTATCTTAAACTCTAAAACTGTCAACTTTCCTTTCCTTAGCTCAGCATGTCTCTGCTATAAACTATAAATGCACATTCTCACTTCAGCACCTGAGTGTGGGAGCCTTTTCCAAGGTCTCAGATCCAATCCTGTGTTTGATCCTCAGCTTTGGCTTTCAGACCCAAAGTTCTGAGAGCTCCCTGCATCTCAGATTCCAACAGCTGGGTCTGGCTCTATGCTTGTCCTGTATGTGCTGTGTGATCACACTGTGTGGTGAACCTGCTACAAACTTCTTGTTTAGCAATTTTTAATTGAATGATGAATATTCTCTGCCTTTGGAATCAGACTCTGCATGAAATCACTGACACAATTTGCTTTATGAATTAACCGAGTACATTTAGGGATTGTTTAGAAAGCAAAGTTAGGATTGGAAATACTGTTTTTTCCCACTAGGAACTAAATCAGTTGAAAAATATTGCTTTTGTACTGTTAAAACCACTGCTTTCCAATATTCATAATACAGAGGTATGAGAGAAAATACAATCTTCAATTATGCAGTCATTAGAAGGAACATGAAAGCCTGGGAATGTTGAAAGGGCAAAACAACATTCCTAACATTTGTAAGTTCTTTTTCATGTTGCTGTTAAAGCAAGCTCTTCATTAAAGGTCGTTCTCCCAAGTGATGTAAAAAACAGAAGGCTGTGTAGCAAATTTGACACAAAAATGTGTGGTTTTGAGTCTCAGAAGATTAAGTTGGAGTTATTCAGTGTCTAACTGAGTAGAAAAAGTGAAGGTTTCAAAGCAGACACCATGGAATCACCTGTTTTGTAACTTGGTGCTATTATTCATGGTAGAGACAGTAGTAAACTTGCAGAGTCATGAAGTTCAAATTTGGCTAAAACAAATTTTATTTATTTCCCCTGTGTGTTTTATCACAATTGTGAGATTTTTTTTGAAGAGTGCCTTTCATTTTCCCAGGGGCTCCTGGTGTAGTTTGTTTTGTAGGCTGGACATGACCACTCAGGGAGTCAGTTCTGGGAGTGAATGACATTGCTGGGGGTCTTTGTTTTCTGCTCAGTCATCCCTTGGCTTCCCTGCTGCAGACACTGTGACGTGTGTCATTTACAAAACTCCCACGTGGAACACGAGTAGAGTGGCAGATGAGATCCAGTGTTGATTAATACCAAGTGATGCACACCAGGCAAACAGTCTGAGCTCTGCACCTGAAAGGACTGGCTCAGGACTGAGGATGAGAACAGGTCCTTTCCTGAAATGATCTGGGTGCTCAGCAGGAGCCAGAAAGGTGACAAAAACATCAGGAGATGTATGGAAAGCAACAGGAGAGGCTGTTATGGTACCACAGTACAAATGCAGAATTTGTACAACATTGAAGGGTATGTACAGTCCTGATTGATGTGAGAGAGTGAGAGCTGAAAAAGTTTGGGAGTTTGAAATCAGGGATGGGGTGAGGCATGAAATCACTTCTGTGCATGTGAGGTTTAGAGAAGAGAGGGCTGGAGAGTGGATGAGAACATTCTGTAAAAGGCTGGATGGGTAAAAGGGAAGGATAGCAGCAGTGGTGAAAAGAGTGGTGTGGGTAAAAGATTGGACATAGTGCTCTAAGAGGTCCTTTCCAGCCCTATCAATTCAACAATTCCAAAATTTTCTGACTTTTCTGACACAGGATGTAGGACATCACATGGTTTTCATGGGGCCAGGTTTCAGAATGAGCAGGACTTTGTGGCTCTTGGTGCCACCTGTAGAAGCTCAGTGAGGTTCTGCTGAGGAGCACTCCAAAGGGAGCAGACTTACCTGGGTTCCAGAGTAGAAAGTTACCTGCAAGCAGGGGTTGTTTGAGGTTACCAGACTGGCAAAGCAGAACAGGACCAGCATCTGAAATCAGCTGGGCATTGTGGGGGAATGTTAGGAGGTACAAGTCACCTGTGTGTCTTCTGTCCTCACTGTTCCCTGAAGCCTTCTGGCCATTTTGTGTTTTGGTGTTGTTTTTAAAATTGTATGGGTTAGTTTATTTATTTATTTATTTTATTTTGGGGATCTTTGGGGTTTGTTGCTGGTTGTTTGAGTTTGTTTTCCCAGGGTATGAGGCCTTAGCTCTTCTCCACTCCCCATCCCCCAGTTGTGGCTGGGATGCACTGAGACAAGCTGGGTAACATGCTCACAGCAAGGGCCTGTGCCCACACACTCTCCCAGAGCCAGCCATGAAGGACATGCAGTGATCCTCAGTGGAGAGCTCTGGCTACAGCATTTCAGCACTGCTGTCCCCCTACAGTGACAACTGTATAGAGTGAGAAGTTTGCAAAGCCCTGGACAGCCCCCACATGATGTACATTGCCTTTAACTCTCTTTAGATAAGCACCTAGGGCAGCACTGCCTGTGGTGGTCCTGAATTGTGAAAGAAACCTTCCTCTAAATTAGGATGGTTCAGTTTCTCATGCCTTTCAGCAGGGGCTTTTTAACTTACTGATTTTATTGCTATTATTTCCACTTATTTTACAGTTAACTGCTTTGATGATGTCAACTAAGCTGTGCTGCTTTCCCTATTGTTTAATTTATCTGCTTGGTTAAATATTAATCTCTACCTATCTTAAAAATATTCTTTCTGTTCTCTTTGAGAAAACCTGCATTTTAGTTGTTTATTTTAATAGCATGATAAAGATAAAAGAAACATGAAGTGAAAGTACAGAGTTAAATAAGGCACCCCATGTGCACAGCTTGGGGCCTGTATGGATGATGATATTCACAGTAGGGATAAATAGAGTAGGTTCTGTCTTTTACATGTCATTTCTCATCTGAGAGATGTGAGGGATGGCTCATGGCTTGCTGGAGTTGAAGTGCTCTGTAACCATTAATTGGCTGTTGCACACCTTATTCTTTTCCCAATTTATAAAAATAGTACATCAATACTAACAGATTCTAACACAGGAATGGACTTCAGCACGTTCTTTTCCTTCTGTTTATATACCTCTATAAAACTGGTTCCCGATTTCTGCTTTAATCAGTGACAAAATCCACACAGAAGTTATTTAGATCTGCTCCCACGTCTGCCTTATAATATGGAAAAGTCCCTACAGAGCTGTGAATGCGAGTGGTCTCACCCTACCAGGTACCCTGCTAATCCCTTGTTTTAGCTTTGCCATGAATAGTCCTGGAGCAGAGCTGCAGCTGCAGGGAGCCCCATCTCCTTAGCAGTGAATTCCTCCCCTCTCCAAGTCTGTCACACAGCCAGTGTCAAAACAAGCAGACAGACTGGAAACGTGGGAGAGGAACCTCCTGCCAAAATACTCACCAATCATCTGTAGTCTTGCTGCAGAAATCCTACAGATGTTACAGCAGTTAAGCAAGAGCAGTGTAATCTACACAGCACCCACACAAACCCTGGCACTAGATAAAAACAATTTACATGGAGAATTATTTCTTCCACCTGTGGCTTCTGGAACTTGTGAATTTCCCTGGTTTATTTTTGTACAATTCTTTGAGACATGTTGATGCTTTTTTTTTTTCATTCCTCATCTTTTTATTTACATCTGTTCTGCGCAGAATCAGAGCACAGTGCACATTAGTAAGTTTTTTCTTTAAAAATCATGCACTGATTTTTAAAGAAGAAACACCTTTTGGTGTTTATTTACCAAAACTGCTCTCCCTGCAGGCCCTCATACTTGTTAACACTCACAAGGTATGAAGGTGCTTTCTGTGACTTGAGGAAATTTGATTTTAAAATATCTGAACAGGTCTATGGATGAAGCCAGCTAAGCAAAATGATTACATTTTTGTTAACAATTAATATAGTAAAAAGTACTTGCATAAACATAGGAAACAGAGATTTCTTCTCTCCTGAGAATGTAATACAACTTGATGAAAAGTCATTGATTCCAAAAGCAGTCATTTTATTTTGAAGCTGTTCTATCAAACATAAGCTTCAAGGACATTGCTCTGACAAAAACTTAAATTCAAGACCTTAACTAATCTAGGGTGCTTTTCCTTTAACATTTGTACAAGACAGGTTAAAAGAACTCGGAGAAGCTCATGTCTTCCTCAGCTCAAGCTGGAGGATGAAGATCTCCCCACACGGACAGTTAATATTAGACACAAAGCAAATACTTCCACCCAAAGGAACGAGCTGTTCCCTAATGAACACAGCAGCTTTGTTTCAACAGCTCTGTCACACGATTTTAGCTGGCACACTGTATTTCCAGTGTGCCTCAAAGCTGCCTTCCTCCTCCTCCTCCTCCTCCAGCCCGCCGACCACGCTGCAGAGGAGGTCCCATTCCTCACCAGAACAAGGTGACACTGTGGGACAGGCTGGCAGTGGGATGGCAGCTGTGCTTGGCACGAGGGCCTGGCTTCCTCACTGCAAGCCTTTGTTTTTGGAGGCACGTATGAGAGGCAGAAGGTGGAAAAGAAAGGGGAAAAAAGAGTCTTTGGGGGAGTATCTCTGACAAATAATGATCTTCACATTGGGAAATCTGCCCTGGGCTAGCAAGAAGGAAAGATAGGTTTAATGTCTCTATTTTTAGTGATTTGAAGGAGCGATTAAAATGACAGCCTGAAGCTGCTACACAAAAAATGAATTGTATATATATGACCCCTTTCAATTAACTGACCGCACACAGCTCTGGTGCTAAATTTCCTTTGGCTTGAGTTATTTACCTCCTTCTCTTTTCATTAAGAAGAAATCTTAATCTAAATTGCTCTCAGTTTTAGGCTAGAAAAACTGATCTGACTGTTGACTAGAGCATTTCTTGGCATCCTCTGCTTTTGCATAGCTCTCACAGTCTGCCTGCAGAAGCGACCAGACCTTTCCAGCTGCAGCAGATTCTCACCGAAGCCAGTGCAAAACCTGCTCTGTTCATTTGCTGCAGGTGCTAAATGCCAGTGGTATCATCCTTCAGAGCAATGCAGTACACCTGGGCACTCCAGAGTGCCTCCTGTGCTGCTGCCATGTGCTCCCACTGCCTGTTCTGCCCTTTGGACAAGGCCTTTATTGCAGCCTGTGGGTTCTGGACTGATGGACCTGACATCGTGTCACTGCCTAGGGAGGGAGAGAGTTCCTTTCTGAATCTAAAACTTTGTAAAAAAAAGGTAGTTATGGGCTACATTTCACTGATTTTTAGTGCACTGGCTACATGCATAACCTGTGCCTCAGTGAAAGAAGAGATGTACAAAGGGAAGTGTGTACTCCATTTGCATTGTAAATGTCTGATTTATTTTGAGCTGGCTATCACTCTATTCTTGATCACTGCCTGGGATGAAACATTGCCCTTTCAATAGTTTCTGAAATGTAGAGCTGCCAAACCTCAATTTTGGAGCAGCTGAGTGTGGTTGAAGATAAGCAGTGTGGAAATACTTTGTGAAAGTGTCAAGTTCAGTAGCCACTGGAATGAGCATGGAAAGTTCTCCTCTCTCAGAGGTGCTGTAGGAATTTGTCAGCTGTAACATAACCCAAGTGTAACAGTAATAGCAAATAGAAATGGACCTTTGTAAATTACAGCTGTGGTTTCCAGAATGACAAATCTCTAGGAAGCTGTATAAGCACTGAGGTTGAGCCAGATGAGTCCTGAGAGCTCTCAGGCTGACACACTTTAGCCCTGCTTGATTACTCTCACTATATTAAGGGGGATGAAAATTAGCTGGAAGTAGTAATTCACGTTTCATAAAGATCCAGAGTGGGTCTTGTGTGGGTCTTTCCATTCTGATAAATCAGGCACAGCTTGATTAAGGCTGTTTATTTTAAAACATCAAAATTATCATGAGAAAGTTTCACGAAAGTTTTCAGGGAGAGCTGCTTGGCTTATTTTGGGTTGTGACCAGCGGAGCTGTTCTGCAGTCATTTGAACAACTTGCCAGCTCCCAGTGCGACAATATTTTTGTTTTGTTTGTTCTGGCAGAGGCACTAATTGGAGTAATGGAACACAGAGCTCGTGCCAAGTGATGGCAGGGAGCTCAGGCCTCGTGTGTGTTGGGAGGGGACACGGTGGCTGCTCCTGCTGCTGCCAGGTGCACTCAGCCTTCAGCTCAGGGATGTGACTTGGAGGGGCAGCACAACGTGGGCAGACACTCCCAGGGGCATCCCGCTGGCCTCCGAGATGGAAAACTCTGCACAAACACACTTGATGCTTTAAACAGATGCAGAATTCCCCTGGCTGCCACTGTCTTGCACACACAGACGTACATATAGTTCTGCTT
This sequence comes from Serinus canaria, assembly GCF_022539315.1. NCBI lineage: Eukaryota > Metazoa > Chordata > Aves > Passeriformes > Fringillidae > Serinus > Serinus canaria. Next base: position 8,777,667 of record NC_066343.1, read on the forward strand.
ACAAGGGTGTCAGCTGTCCTGTTCAGGGAGAATTTCCCTGATTCTGAGCACAGGAATAATAAAGTGGCATTACACCATCACGTTTCCTGAGATGGAGATTCTGGTGCGTGCAGCTGAGTTACTATGGGATTTGGCAAAGACTAGAATTAAGTGAGGCTTTTAAGGGAAATATTTGCTTTCTTTTTTCCATTGTGAGAGGACAGGCTGAGAGAGATTTCCTTGTTACGTGAAAGGCAAGCAAACAATATCTGATGTGATTTCGAGCTGGATTCTACATTGTGTGGCTGGCTGGGTAATCCAGACCTGTGCTGTGCTAAATGCCTCAAATTGCATCAGTGGCGACATGCTGACCTTTGGAAAGGTATATATTTCTTCCTCAATTTGTCTAAAAGTATCCATGTCTGAAGCACAACTGGAAAATGTGTGTCATTTTGTAGTTGATTCTCAGTGTGGTGCCACAAATATTGCTGTTTATAATAGTAATTCTGCACTTCAGTAATAATTTGGGCTATAACATCTCAGTCCTCTACTGGGAAAACTTTGTGGAACTTCTTCCTCCTGACTCCAGACGTGAAAGAAAACAATTTTGGTGGTGATATCCCAAGTGAAAATGAAGATAAGACTTTTTAAGCAGTTGCTAGAAGACTGCAATTTTATCTGTTCTTCCTCAGGTTATGGTAAAACTCCAGATTTGAGTCTAGGGTCACCTCATCTGCTGTCAGAGACAGGATGCCATCAAATCGTGCCCTCCTTATCAATTCTGCTTGTGCTCTGACTCTCCCAGTGCCACTCTTCTGACAGGGATTTAAGGTGTTTAATTCCCAGAAAATAAAGAGGTAGGATCTGGTAACCTTCCTTGGTCCTTTACACAGGACAACCAAGTCCTTGTCATTTTTGTGTAACTAATGGCTCTAAGCAGGAACTGGGGAAGTGAGCACTGGTTCCCTGTGGAGAGCACATTTTAATGAATTTCCCAGACCCACTTCTGCAGATTCACAGAGGCTTGAGGCCTGCACATTGGAATTCCTTGAAGTTCCCATCTCATTTAAAAAGCTCCGTGTGGGAAACGTTCCCTGAGTTACTCCACAGCTGACACTGTTCTCCACTGGAAATGGTTGTGTGACACAGAAATGTCAGTTTAGCCCCGAGCAGTGTCCCTTTCTGAGGCTGCAGGGTTGTCATGAGCTGCCCAGGGGCTGTCACCAAAGCAGAGTGGCCAGGGCTGTGCCTGATGTGGGGTCTCTGAGGGGTTGGCATCATCAGGAGCTGTCTGTGCCCTGGCGGGGGGCAAATGGGATCCCTGTTCCAGGCTGCTCAGTCACAAAGTTTAATAAAAAACATTGATGTGCAGTTTTAGATAATTGGCTAAACAGTTGAATCCTATTTGCAGTTTGCTCAGACAATGGCTTGAAAATTAAAGTTTCGCTTCAAAACTGATCCCTGCTCTGGGAATTAAGAAATAGGAGAAAATGGTGATTTTTTTCCCCCTCCAGTTTAGCATAAATTAGGATCTCCTGGTTTGGCTTATGTGTTCCTTATTTTGAGTTAGTCTCTTACTCTTTTGGAGGACCTGACTACTCAGGAAATAAGTATTTTCACTGGACATTTCCTGAGTTACAGAGCAGTGAAACATTTGTTTCCTGACCCATTGGAGTAAGTCCTGAGCAGCTGAAGTGGTGTGGGGAGAGAAGTTTGGGGAGGATTTTTATGCCTTTTTTCTTTCCTTTTATTCCCACTGCACCCAAGTTTGGCATACATAATTAATATTAGTTGAAGCTTCCAATATGACCCAGTCCTAAATGGTCTGAAAGCTGCTTGTGAGACAGACATGTTGTTCAGAGATTTTTTTTGTGACTGGTGTGCATCCTGCCAGCTTTTGTTTTTCATGACAGTCAACTCTCTGTTCACAGATGGTCTGAAAAATGATACATTTGGCTCCTTGCAATTATCGCCTCCTTTCCATTTAACCTTTATTCCCATTGACATTATAAAAATATGAATAATCTCACAAACTACTTCCTTCAACTTTCATGAATCAAAGGTAAAATTTCCAAAAGCCATTTTATGTAATTTCCTCTTTTTGTCTGTACATTGTCACAACCTGTATTTAAACTTTTTCTTTGTGGTACAGAGCACTTTAAGCATCTGAAAGCTTCCTTTGAATAGTTCTTGAAAAGACTGTGAACATTATGCATTAAATATCTGCTGTACTCTTCCTCATATTGATGATAGAGCAAGTTAAAAGTGTAGATGAAGTGTCATTAAGGAAACCAAGAGCTAGGGATCATTTCAGATGCAGAAAAACATCAATAGGTAAAAAATGCTTATCTCCTCCCAGAAAGATAAGAGATGCAAAAGGAGCACAGACAAATGTATAAATGTATAAGAAATATCAGCTGCAGTGTTGCCATTCTTGTCACTGTTTATAGCAGATAATTCAAACATTATTGCAGTGAAAAAAAAGAAGTCTAAGGTGCACTAAAGATTTGCCAATATAATTGTTAAGGGCTGCTCAGAAAGGCTCTTCTTTGTCAGTTGTTCCCTATAGATTTTTATGTAAGTTGTAGGGCAAAAAAAAAAAAGTGCTGTCACAGTGCACATTTTCCATGGTATTCAGAAACCTGAGAGCACAACTGGCAGCAACAGCCTTTGGAATTCAGGATCTGCTCCTTCCTACAGATAAATCTATAAACAAAAGCCCAAGATTTGGGTGGTTTTGTCCAAGGCTCCGCCAGGAAACCTGGGCTTGTGAGTTTACCCCTGGATGCACACAAAAACACTTCTTGGTTGCAAAAAAAAATGGGATTTTGAAAATGTATACAAGTGGTTTTGGTTATGACATTAACCCCTTGTTGTCTCTCTTTGCTGGTGCTGAAAGAAGAGAAGGACAGAATTGTTCTCGTATTGCTGCTGAACCAAGCACTGTGCATTTTTGCATTTTACTTTAAGATGAGTTACTAATTTTTAATAATAAATTGTGTAATTCATAACAGCAAGTATGTTTTCAGTGTTTAGCAGTTTTTAAATATATTTTTTTCAAGAGTGAAGTTGATGTGCTCTCCTGAGAGAATATTTCTATTAAAAAAACCCAGAAATCTCAAGAGTGTGTGCTAATTATAGCTATAGCAGCAACCCTGTTTTTAAGGACTTTTGAAGGACAGATCTTCAAATTTGAATATTTCTGTGAGCTTAAAGGAATATTTTCATTCTTTGTGGTAGTCATGCTTTAAGCATAAAATCTCAAAGATTATAGTAATTCTCAGAGACAGACATAGTGCTATTATGAGGAGATAAAATACATTCTTGATCCTGAAGGTATTCTTTAGCCACTTACCTTTCTCTCCCAACCATTAAACTGAAATTATTTTCAGTTTAGACTGATGTATTTTTAGACCTCTGGATTTAATCCAAGTTTACTGCATAATCTTGACACGAGTGCTTTATCTCAATGCTGTGTTCTTTAAATTTCTCTGATTAGACGAAGCCTTTCTAAATCAAGGATCATTTAAAAATAGTTAACCAACCTTTCCCTTAAATATTTTGCAGAAATTAAACGCAGTCACTAGGTCTCTATCTGTGTTACACTCTTGTACATCAGCTGGTCCATGTGAATCCCTGGGATTTACCTTACTAAAACCATAATCCCTTGACTTGATTTGATAGTTAGATTGTATGTGTGGCAGAGGCTTTAGGCAGAAGAATCAAATACATACTTGGAATTATTTCTGACGTGGGTGGTTGCAGCAGGGATTTTCAGTGGCATATTTCTTAGAACAAAATGAGTTCATATGTTCCAAGGACCAGTGAAAGTGAAAATAAATGCCTGAAATGCATTGGACTCTGGATTGCTCCTGGTTCCTAACAGTCAGTTCTGGTGCTGAATTAGTTTGTAACCCTTTGTGGAACAAACTCAAAGCCTGGCATAGTGAATGATTAAATATTCCTCTCGTATGAACAGGAGGCTGCTGCTAAATGTTACAGTTGGTGCTCTCAAGCCTCAGATTGCTCATATAAAACCCCACAGAATGGTTTAGGTTGGGAAGGAAGTCTAAGATCATTCAATAATCATTGAGAACAAAAAGGACTATATTATTGAGCAAATACACTTTTTTTACACATTGAGTGGGATCTCATCACCTTCATCCTTCCTTTCACCACGGTTCATATGGTTTCCTTTTCCAGCTCTGCCATTCTTCAGCTGGCTACTGTAAGACAGTCCAGTATCATAAATTAACAAATAGAGGAGGGCAGGATCGCTGGCAGTTTAGGTTTCTTACCAACGCTACAATTCTCACTTTTGACATGTTTCTGTGCAAATGTGTGAAACCCATTTACCTACTTGAGAATGCATGACCAGCAAGGATGGGAATCTACAAACACTCATCCAAACTTTTTTAGGTATGTGGAGGTAAGAAAGATATATTCCCTTTTTGGGGGCTTCTTATGCATTGGGAAGCCTTTTCTTTTGTGCTGCATATATTGGAGAGGCCTTTTCAGTTCTCCTCTGTGGATGAAAGCTGCTGTGCCCCAAGCCTGGGGTTTTTGGTATTTGTTCTTTATGCAGGTCAGAAAGCAGCACTGCTGCTTGCAGAGGGGTCAGGAATCAAGCCAGGCTGAGTGGTGAAGCTGGCCTACAACTCTGGGGTGTATCTGATGGATATTACCAGATGGCTATCAGATTCTATTATTTATTATTTTGATAATGTCTATGGATATGATTGATTATTTGTCACGTGCCTGCTGGGCCCTAAATGTTCTCCTTCCGCATCCCTGGGACTCTCTGGGGCTTGCTGGGGTCTCCCCAAAGTCTGGATTGTGATTTTCTCTAATTGCTGGGTGCTAACACACCTTCAGTGAGAGACTCCAGGGTGGTTCATTGAGACTGCCACATCAAATCAGCCTCTGAACTGAATTTTTTGGCTGGGAAAGACACCAGAAGCTTCATGACTCTGAACAACTTGCACCAGTTCTTGTGAACTGATTTCTCTTTGTGTAGATAAACCCTTAAAAGTGGATATTATTATTATACCATCAAAGTTTTGGATAAGTTAATTACTATGGTCAGGAACCATATGCTGTTTTATTAATCTCAGGCTAATCTTAGAATGGTTTGGTTTGGAAGGAACCCTAATGACATCTTGTTCCAGCCCCCTGCCATGGGCAAGGACACCTATTGGATACAGAAATGCTGTAACTGGAGGGAGAGGTTTTGACATCTTAACTGAAATAGGAAAGAAAATGTGCATGTTTAATTTCTTTAAAGTATATGGTGCAGAAGTTACTGTGGTAAAACATTTCCTCTGGGGTGAGGTGGATTTTAAAGGTGCAATACTGTAATTCATCTCTCTATCCAGCACATACTTTTTTAAATCTTGGGTAATAGTGGAAGCTATAAAAGTATTAGCTTTTTGATAAAGTGTTTAATGTGGAGATTTATGTCTATTCAGCACCATATTTTTAATCTTTGGTAATAGAGGAAGCTTTAAAATTTCAGGTTTTTATTGAAGTGCACAAAAGAAAATATGCAAAGGTGAGACTGGATTTTTTGCATAACACAATCTGAAGACAGGTACATGAACAGAGTGATTAAATAGTATTGAAAGAAGTAATTCAGTGAAACTAGCAATGCTGTCAGGTTAACTTTGTGTTTGACAGCCTGTGGTAAAAGTTCTGTATCACCATTATGTGAAGATACTATTTGTGGCACCAGTGCATATTAATTTCAACAGATAATGGTGAAAAACATTTCTTGAAGGTAGCACTCACTGAGGCAGCTGCCCACTTAGATGATTAATAATTAGAAATACTGCTGGCATTTCTAATGTGGAAAGATTGCTTCCTTCAGGAGAGGAACACATATTTACCCTGGATTGTTTCAGGTTGTCTCACCATCAGGTCTGGATGTGGGCAGGTCCACCCAGAATCCCAATTAAATTATTTGTTATTGTCGCACAACAAGATGTGTAGAGGGGTGGAAGGAGCTGGGGGGGTCAGCCTGGAGGTTTGCACAAGTCCCTGACAGGAGGGGCCAGCTGTGCTCAGCTCAGTTCCTCTCTCACACAAATGGAGATCTCCATTTATGGGTTCAGCACATCAACATGAAGAGCAGAGAGTGTGGGTCTGGGTGAACGTGTGCCTCATTCTTTGCAGCTAGCTAATTACTGCTTAAAAATTGATGAAATTCTGAGGGCCATACAGGTTTGCTGAAGTGATCTCTGGAGGCTTTAATTTTTTCCTTCCTTCTTTTTTTTTTTTTTTTTTTTAGCTCACTGAAAACTGTCTCTGTAGGCTTCTTTCTCTTTTTCTCCCAGCTTACTGAAGTTATTTTCCTTAATGTTACCTTGGTAAAGACTTTGCTGCTTTAATATATAATTTTCATTGTGACTTTCATTGCTGCAATTAAGTGGCTAATTGAACAGTTTATAATGGCTGTTCCTAATTGCTTCTGCAATAGGTTAACTGTGAAAGGCATAGAAAATTAACATACAAAATGTTGCCTGTGTTACCTTTTGCTGAAAAAAGCCTTGGAGATTTTCTTTATTTTTTTTTCTTTATGGGCAAAAAAACCTGCTTAAAATGCTTCAATATTAAACTATCTTTCATATTGAATCTTAGGTGCCATCTACAGTGTAATATGCTATAGTTTAAAAATGCCAATGAAATGTAAGTGTAGATAGAAAATCCATTTGGGGTTGAGGTCTCACCTGCAGTAAAAAATGTGAGACTGCAGTTAGACACTTCCTGTCTTGCTTATCTTGCCAAAATTACAGAGCAGGAATTTGGACTTTCTGGATTCTATTGTAAGAATAGAGCAAAACTATTACAAGCCTCCAGAAACCCCTCCAATGGGTTTATCACAGAAGAAATAGAACTTTAATCTGGCTGTGCTATTTATAATACAACATGGGCTTTTGAGCAGCTTTTATGCCAAAAAAATAGTAAAGTACAGGTCATATGGGAGGGTGTTCCCAGCTGTTCCTGGACTGTGCAATAAGTGGAATGGAGAGCAGCACAATGCAAGAGCAAATCTGACAAAAACTGAGAAAAATGCAAGCTTCTCAAGCCTGTCTTCAGAGTTATCATTGTCAAAAAGACATTTAGGGGCTTAGTGTAGCAATTTCATTATTATTAAAATATTATTATAATAATCATTTTAGCATATGGATTTTATTTTTTATATACTACAGCAGAATGAAAAGAGAAGCAGTAATATGAATGTAGGGAGAAGGTTTCTTGTTTATTATTAAAACTATTTCTTTATAAGTAAATATTGCTGAAAAAAAAAAGGGGGAAAAAATTCTGTTCATAACACATGAGCGGGGAAATGCTGCATCTGGAAAATGTTAGTTTTCAGGCAGCTGTGTCTGAAAACCATAAATGTGTTTTCCATATATCTTCCCATTTTCTTGTCATTGGTGGTAAAAAACCCCAAATAAGTTATTTGAAGTATTGATTACTAGAGCCTGTACAATCCTGCTCTTGAAAAGGAAGATTTCTTGTGCTGACCTTTTTCTCCTCTGTGCTTAAACTGTTCTCCTCCCCTTGCTCTTCAGTAGTTCTGAAATTTACCTGTTTCCCTCTCTAAGTCATACTGACTTTTCAAATCTCTTTGATTATAGGCCTAGCTTTGGTCTGGTCTTTTTCCTTGCTGTAAATGTCTTCCATACTGAAAAACAAAAGGAAATCCTTCTTTGTTTTCGGGGGTTTTTCATTCACTTTATTTCTTGGTGCACTTTATTTTATTTCTTCCGTGCTGAAGGGAAGCCTTGAAATTTAATTGCAATTATTCTTCACCTTTCTAAAGCTGAGTGCTGACCCCGGGAGGTGTCTGTGTTGTGATGGGCAAGGCTGTGTTGCACTGATGCTGCACAATTTCTTTGGTCTAGACGTTCCCATTTCACCGTCTGTTGGGTGCCTTTCCATTTATGGCACACAAATATCCTGCAAGCCTTCAGTTTACCCAAGTCACCTCAATTGTAATTTAATTTTTATGCCTTTTAAATCTTCCCCATCCCTTTGACTGCAGCACGGGTTTGTTTGTGTGCAGGGTTCAACAACTCGGAGCGCACGTGCGACAAGGAGTTCATCATCCGCAGGGCCGCCACCAACCGCGTCCTCAACGTCCTGCGCCACTGGGTCTCCAAGCACTCACAGGTACCCCCTCAAACTCACAGGGGCAGTGTCTCACACTGCTCCTGCCACTGGCAGCCCTGCCCAGCTGCTCTGCCTGGGGTAAACAACTCCTGCTTCCATGCAGAAGTTTATCCATTTATTTAATTGCGGTGAACTGTGCGCGGGAAACCACGTCCACGGGTCTGGTCCGTGATGGCAAAATGGTGTTGGCAGGGGAGGGAGGGAAAGAAACACAAGTGGTTTGTGCAATATCATAGAAAAAATATGCTTTAGGCTGCCAGGTGGGAAAATTTGCTGGGAGAATTTGACATGGATGCAGAGGAGTGTTGAAAATAGGGAAGGGAAGTTCCTGGAAGTTCTGGGAAGGGAAAGAGAGAGAGAGCGCAAGAAAGAGAGAAGAGCAAGAAGGGAAGGGGGGAAGGAAAGGGAGGGAGGAGGGAGGGAGGGAGGGGATGGAGGGAGGGAGGGAGGGAGGGAGGGAGGGAGGAGGGAGGGAGGGACGGGGGGAGGGAGGGAGGGACGGAGGGAGGGAGGGAGGGAGGGAGGAAGGAAGGAGGAAGGAAGGAAAGGAAGGAAGGAAGGAAGGAAGGAAGGAAGGAAAGGAAGGAAGGAAGGAGGAAAGGAAGAAAGAAGGAAGGAAGGAAGGAAGGAAGGACCAGGAAGAGCTAGGAAGGAAGGAAGGAGGATAGGAAGGAAGGAAAAAAGGACAGGTGGACGGAAGGCAGGAAGGAAGGAATGGAAGACGGAAGGAAGGAAGGAAGGAAGCAGGAAGGAAGGACAGGAAGGAAGGAAGCGGAAGGGAAGCAGGAAGGAAGGAAGGAAGGAAGGCAAGGAAGGAAGGAGGAAGGAAGGAAGGAAGGAAGGAAGGAAGGGAGGAAGGAAGGCAGGAAGGAAGGAGGAAGGAAGGAAGGAAGGAAGGAAGAAGGAGGAAGGAAGGAAGGAAGAAGGAAGGAAGGAAGGAAGGAAGGAGGAAGGAAGGAAGGAGGAAGGAAGAAGGAAGGAAGGAAGGAAGGAAGGAAGGAAGACTTTTGTACACCTTGTGCAGATGGTGGTTCATGGCTCTTGCAGACTGCTTTGTCACTTGAGGCTGCTAATAAAGGACACTTCATCTCAAACGCTAACTGCAGCAATGTCAAACTCTCTTATGTGAAATCAATTCCCTTTTCCCATCTAAAGGGTTTAATTTTCGTAGAGGCTAAGTTTGCTAGAGAATTAACTCAGTAAGAGGTGTAAGTGGGAAAATTGGTTTGTTTGAAAAGCTGAACAGCCCAGAAGAGATTACTGAAATCTATCTTGGTATCACGGGAGTGATTAATCATTTCAAGTTACTGGGAGCAGCCTATGTACACCAAGTTTTGACTCCCTGTTAAATTAAAGTCAGAATCAAGCAAATATTGAGCTGTAACAGAAGTGACAGCAGACTTTTATTACAGTTTGTGTTACTCTAGGTACTTATTGTGTTCCAGTTCATATTTAATGTCTTCTATGACTAGAGCTGATCCTCTATGCTAATTAAAATTTGTGTGATTGTGGAAATGTGGAAACTTCTATCTATGTTAGGCAATGACTACAAGTAGCTTCACTGAATTTTTTTGCAGTTGCTTTTGCATCATGTTTACGATTGGTATTGTAAAAATACCAGTAAAAATATGTAGAGGACAAAAATAATGAGTAATAGTTCATTGTGCATTTTCAAAGTGGAAGCTGTTACCTGCACTCCCTGATCTCTCAGTGCCATTTATTTTTTCCATGGCAGAGGTGTCAGATTTTAATTCTTTAGCTCTCCTAGTCCGTTGTTCTTCCAATATAGCAAATAATTCAAAATGCAAGAGCTTTGGCCTGGAAAGTAAGAAATGCTACAGCAGCAGAGCATATAATCAGATTTTTGTGTTGTTTACTTGTGAGACTAGGGAGAGAGAAAGGACAGGCCTGAGCAAACCAGAAAAGACTGACTAGTTGCTGCCAAAAAATATGGGACAGGACTACTTTAAGGAGGACTAGTGAAGAATTATTGTCTGGCTAAACAATGTGAAATGTTGGCAGCACAGATGTAGAATCCTGGGAGAGCAGTAGCTGCAAGCTTATTTTACAGTAACAACACAAACTGCGGATCCTGAGCCACCAGTGTCTGGTGAGGGAATCCTGATTCAATTTCCAAAATGACAAAACAATGTAAGCATTGAAATTCTGTAAGAACAACAGACCTGGCAAAAACTTTTAGACTTTTTAAGGTATTTGCATTGCTCTCTGGGTACTCAGAAACCTTGGTTGAGTTATCCTTCATCTTCATGAGCAGTCAAGAGCAGGTTTGATTCTCAAAAGAAAGAGTAGATTTTATTCTAAAAAAATCCAAACAACGACACCACCACCAACAACACCACCAACAAAACAAAAACAAACAAGCAAAAACCAAACAAACCCCAAACCCTAAGCAACAACAAGCAAAAAAAAACCCCAGCTTACAGAGTAAGTGAAAAGAAGTAAAAATAAGTGGATGTTTGCAAAGACAAATGTGTAATTTTGATAGTTTTCCCTCTAACTGTTGTAATTTTGGTTTTGCTGCAAAAACTCCCAGCCCCAAATGAGCAATTTCTCTCTGTGCAGACAGTGTTCTCCTAGCAGTGTCCCAAGGTCTTTGTGGTCATCAGCAGCCCACACCACGACTAAAGGTGACCAACCACACACCCTCCCTTTTGGCAAAATGCCATGTCCTCATCACTGGCTGCAAAGAGAATCCTCAATGGCTGTGCAAGGTGTGTCCTTATTTCTGTCAGCTGGGAGATGGTGCTGCAGACCTGCCTCGGTGCTGCAGCTCCTGACCACTTCTGCAGCACAGCCTTGGTGCTCTCTGACTCACCAGGGCCTCAACTGCTGCCCTGATGCCTTGTGCACTGGGGCAGGACTCACACACAGACATCTGCTCCAGGGCTCTGGCAAGCATCATCCCACTTCACTGTTCCCTACCCTCCCTGCATCCTCTGGAGCCCTTTGGCTGGCTCAGCCTGCTGCTCAGCTGCGTGTAGGAACGTGGGTCAGGCTTAGTGCATGAACCAGGGAGGCAGGACTTAGCCAAACAAATGGTTCAGGGCCTCGTGTTTGCTCTCTTTGCTCTAGAAAATCCTTGGCTGGGGTTTGGAAGGTCTGTGCTGGGCTGTGCTTCCACTGCTTTGCAGCTGTGTCAAAACCACACTTGGGGATGGTTTAGTGTTGCTATATTTCTATTTTTTTAAACATTTCTCTAAGCATGGACAGCATTTAATGTAGAATTGTCTGTGAGTAGAAAACAGAATAATTAAAATTAATGAATCAGCCTATTCAGTGAGGATGGGCTTTCATAAAGTGGTTTTGTTATCTTGAAACTATTCTAAACAATTCTTTAAAAAGAATTAATTGCTCTTAAAACTTGGGTCATACACTACAGAAACCTCACTTACATTTCAAGTAAATGTACACGTGGTAGTGTCAGATCTGCAGCCCTTTGTGGAGGCCACAAGGAGCTAATGAATGTCCTGAGGAGCTGTAAGGCACAGATAAAATTTTGGGAACAAGCCATGCCCAGGTGAGGTGACACATACTCCCCTGTTTTTACCACCCTGAGCAAGAGCAGCCAAACCTGTGCTGCTCATCATCCAAAACCAGCACAACATGAACTGCATCTTTAGGAATTCCAGATTGTTTTGTTTACATTTCTGATCTTCTTATTCCATACCCCTCCTCTTTTTTCTCTTTTCTTTCATTCAGACACCCGCAAGGCAGCAAATTTTCCTTTTTGCCCTAAATAACAGCAGAATGCTCGTGTTTACATTTTGGTTTTTAAATGTGACTGAGAGGAGCAGAGCAGGATTCTCCTGCTGCAAACAATGAACACACAAGTGATGAGGCAGAGGATCCCAGGGAGCAGGAGCCTTGGTGGGGACAGAAAGGGCTCACGAGGATAAAACTCCCACTGGCTCCTGCAGAGGTGGAAAAATAGGAAGGCCAAAGGGGGCCAGGGGGAGAAAGTCTCAGTATGAGTTTCATCTTCTATGTGAGGTCTTGCAGCCTTGTTTTATTCAGCAATGCTTCCTTGCTTTTAATCTAAACACTTGTGCTGCAAAGCGAAGCTCCTTCAGCTCCGGTGGCAAGCAGACTGAAGTGGGGCTTGTCCAAGGAGGAAGCATTGGCCCCTCCAGTTCCCCCAGCTCTGAGGGGCAGCTGAGGGCTTGTTCCCAGTGCCCTCTCTGCAGATCTCAGCTGGAGCAGCACTCTCACAGCCTCCTGGCTGCCCAACAGTGTCCATTAGTCGCTGTCTTGGTATGGAGAGCCAGGTGTGTGCTAAGGGAGGCAGAAGCCTGCTGTGAAATGGAAAATGCAAACCCCCTCCCAATGAATGATTGTAATTTTGAAATTAAGGGGCTCTCAGGCAAAGATGTGGGAGCAGGAAGAACAGTTCTTTACTAGAACTGGGAAATTAACAACACAAATGCAATAGTACAAACTGAAAACTGCCCTGCCAGAGTCAGAGCATGCCCTGGCCCCCTGTGCTCAGGGTGGTGGCACAGTCCCATCCCAGGGGGCTCAGGGTGGTGGCACAGTCCCATCCCAGGGGGCTCAGGGTGGTGGCACAGTCCCATCCCAGGGGGGCTCAGGGTGGTGGCACAGTCCCATCCCAGGGTGGTGGCACAGTCCCATCCCAGGGGGGCTCAGCCCTCCTGCAGTGCCAGCTGTGGCTCTGCTGGAGCAGGGATCCTGCCCAAGGGGGGAGTTTTCCTCTGCAGCTCCAGGGCTGCTGGAGCTGGGCCTGCTCTCCCTCTGGGAATGCAGGGCAGCAGAAAGCTGCTCCTCTGGGAATGCAGGGGGCAGAGGCTGCTGGGCTGTTCCCAGCACCTCAGATTGGATCCAGGGAGGAATGCTTGGCTCCTGCCCTGGGTGGAGCATCTCCCATGGGATGGTGGGATTTGATCAGCCCTGCAGGGACACTCAGTGGCCATGGACAGAAGGTGATTAATGATGGATGGGCCATGGACAGCAGAGATCTCCTGGAGGGAGGATGGGCTGTGGGAGGGATAAAGAAACTGCCCCATGAACAGAGGAGAACTGCCCCAGCTCTGACAGGTGGGAATGGAACACACACATATCTTAAAACCCAGGACAGTCACGGGGTGACCACAAGGCCTGGGGGGAGGACCTCAGCTCATCTTTGGGAATAGAGGTCAGGATGTGTGCCTGATGCCTGCCCAGCCCCACTGCAGCTCGAGCTCTCGGCCATCCCCAGGGAGCTGTGGTGGGCTTCCAGCAGGAGCAGTGCCACTGGGAGTTACTGACAGCACCTGGAGACAGAGGGCTGTCTGGGAAAAGATTATTTCAGTTAGTTAAAAATTGTGTTGGCTCACAGGCCAACTCCATTTCTTTCCACTTACTTTGAATAAAAAAATAGATGGAAAATCCATTATATGAGCCCTACTTACCTCATATTAAATGGTATAAAGTAATGAATATTTGGTGATTTTATACTAAGGTAATTGTAGAAATATGAACAAACTACACTTCAGCCACACTTAGGAAGATGCACTGTATTTTGACTGTATTTCAAATTGATCCCAAGCTGCCTTGAATCAGTTTATTCCTTGAAGTAAGCCAGACTTATTTCAAGCTCAGGGATGAGTTTTCCTGAAAGCCAGTTATAACTCCATTTATCTCTGCCTTCCACCTGTGCCAGTGGTTTGTTGCATGTGAATTTACACAGATTTTGCTCAGCACAATTGTGTGTGGCAGGTGACGTGTGTTTTAATACTTCAAAATGAGATAGTGTATTGGAGGACTGCAGCAGTGAGTAACTTCACTGAGCTCTGATGGTGTTTGATGTGCTGTGCACAAGATTAAGACTCACTCCTCTGCTGCCATTGGAGTAATCACTTTCTTTCTTTTTGGCATGAGGACAGACACAGGAAAATTGTAAGGCAATCCCCATCTACTTACAAATACTCCAAATTCCTTGCAAAAAGTCTTCCAGTGGATCTCTCTCCCCTCCTGCTTCTTTCTTCCCTCCCTCTTGTTCTTTTGCAGTTCTACCCTACTCAAATATAAATCACGTTTCCTGTTTTATCTCAGTTTTACCTGTTTGGATAATTCAGTGTTCCCCACAATGTTTAGGTGCAGACTGTTTCCTCTCACTGAGGAACACATAAAGAAAGGGGAGAGGGAAAGCTGCTGGGGTTTCACTGAGCCCATGCCAAATCTTGAAAATACAATCTGTGTATAAACCACCAGTAAATCTACTGGTTTTAGTTTTAAAATGCATCTTAGCATGGTGAAGTTGTTTTTTTTATTTCCTTGCCTTCTTCTGTCCCTGCTGCACTCTCTTTTCTTCTGGCCAGTGATTTCAAATCTGAGTAATACCCACAAACCTTTAGGCTACTGTAGACTCTAAAGTGTGTTAGAGGTATGTGACCCTCTAATGAAGAACTGAACCACTGTCAGATTGAAATCTGCTGCTGAGAAATTGAGGGAATCCTGTCTGACCAACTGTACTCCTTCTCTGATATGTAAATTAGAACTAGAAGTCAAAAAAGTGGTTTAAAATTATGTAGGGAGCTGTGATACACATCTGTCTAGGGCCATAAATAGCCACCTGCCTGTGGATCTAAGTGCCCTATAGTCTAAACAGATAAATATTCATGTGTGACACCCATAATACAACTAGAGAGAATCTGCATGTATTTAATGATATATATTAATATATATCATTATCTATATATAGATAATTATATATATTAATTTTTCAATTATACTTAAAAATGGTTGCTAAGTATTTTGGTGTTTGTATCATTCTTATGGTATAAACCTTTCAACCTTTCTCCACAAAATTAAGTGCATCTACATGTTTAAATGCAATATTTTGCCTGTTATTTTTTAAATGTATATGGCTCGTCACACTGGAATCTCACTTACATAATGGCCTTCACTAGAAAAAGAGATTAGTTTGTCATTTTTCTTCTGATTCCCACCTTTATTCATAGGGTTTTTTTCCCTCATCACACTATGAGAAACAGATTACATTACTTTTAAAAAGAAAACCAGAAATTTGAGTTTCCCCAGCAATTCCAGCACAACTTACGCAGATTACTCAGTAAAAAGGGTTTTAATGATAATGACCAAATTATTGATAATTCTCATTATTATAAGAATTAGCATGTAACCATGTACAAACTGAGAATGCTTTGGTTTGGCTGAATCTGATAATTACAGGAGAGGTTCTCCCATCCTATTTGCAAATGAAAGAACTTTGAAAATTCTAGACTTTTTTGGTCATAGGTGTGTTTGCAATAAAAGAAGTCATCCTGAGAGAAGATGTGTCGTAATGAAAAGAACCAGCCAGTTGTGGTTTGGCAGCTGTGCTTGGAGAGAAGCTGGTGGCCAGGATGACGTGATCTGCCCCAGGGTTTTACCCAGCAGTGCTGAATGAGGAGGGGGATGTGTCCCCTCCTGGACTCCGTTCTGCCCCTTTGGGATATTTCTGTAGCACAGGCTGCAGAGATACCATCCTCTTTCACACAGTGTCTGCCACTGAGGTACAGGGAAAAATCATTCATTACACTGGTTGCTTAGGCTTGGGCAGAATCAAGGTTTTTCCTTTCACTAAGTTTTTATAGTTTTATATTTCAAATTATTTTCTTTTTGAAACCACCAGAGTGCACAGTACTGTCTTGTAGTTTAGTTACATTCCTTGTGCTTTCTCTAATTAGTCCCATTTCCATACCCCAAATATATGAAAAGGCTCTCTTGCCTTTCCTTGCAAGCAGCCAAAACAGCTCCTAAGGGAGGCATTTCAGAGCGTGGCTACACAAAATGTGCTTTAGAAAGCAGAGTGCAGTGCCCTGCAATAATTCTCTCTTGGCTTTGAGCTGAATGTTTGATACCCCAGCTTCTTGTTCTCCAATACCCTCAAATATGGGTAAACATCTCCAGAAAAAGTAAGACACAGATATTAATTGGTTCCAGAGTATTAATTAGCTGAGGCCCAGGTGAGGAGACTCTGAAGGAGTGAGGAGGAGCTGCTGTAACAGGAGAGAAATGCCCAGGGCAGGTGGTGTCTGAGCACTGCTAGGAAAATCAACCCACAAACACCAGGGGTTTGTGTCCAAACAGCAGACAGAGGAGTCCTTTGCCTTTATTCCAACCCAGGCAGAGGCCATGGGCCATTCCCTGGTGTCTCTCACATTTCTGGAGGTGCAGCCTCCTTCTTATCCCAATTCCCAGCCACATTTCCCTTCTCTCTTTCCCCTTGGCTGAGGGACTGGAGAGGTTCAGACTTCCCACAACTCCTGATCCCAGAGATTCCCCTCTAATGTACAACCCTCCCTTTTAATGTTTAATTCTTACTGAATTTAGGGGGTTTTTCTTCCCCATTGTTTCTTTCATCTTTCAATGTCTAATTTCATTTCTCAGCCAACCCAAAGTTCATTTGTAAAAGCAAATCTCTTTTTGCATTGATCACTCAGTGAATCCTTCCCATTGTTTCTCTTCTCTCCCAGTGCTGGTTTTACCCACCAGCAGCCCCACAGCTGCTCTGCAAACACAAACCCACTGTTGCTCTGAGTGCTGACATTGGAGCAGTAACCTTTCTCAGAAATGCTGTGAGGGTGGCTGTGGCACCTCTGTCCTGTGATAAGCCCTCATTCCCCTCCTGCACTGATCCGTTCCCTCCCATTTCCAAATGAGGCTCCACCTAATGCCTCAGGTTTGGCTTTTCTATTTTTCCCATTTTGTGCTGCTTTAGTGTGTGAGCTTCACATCAGGGGATGGAGAGCTCTGTGCTCAGAGCAGGGAGACAAAACAATTCCTGCTCCAGCTGGGCACCAAGGACAAATGAGCCCAATCTCAGCCCAGGAGCACAAACCCCGTGGGCTGGAGAGAGAAAAACAAGGCTGGGACTGCCTGGGCTAAAGCTGGGCTGGGACAATGAACTGCAAGGTGGGAATGGAGCAGAGCTGATCCCAGGGAGAGACCCCGTGCCCGGCCGGGCATTTTGGGGCCATTTTGGGTCATCTTGGGTTCATTTTGGGGCCATTTTGGGTCATCTTGGGTGCAGCCCTGTGTGGGCTCTGCTGCTGCCCCAGGTGCATCCATGGAGGAGATCCTTGGAATCAATCCCTGCTTTTTTCTGGGACTCTGCCCAGCCTCTGCTCCAGGGCAGCCTTCCCGAGGCATCACACCTGTCTTGGTGGCTGTGGCAGTGCTCTGGTGCTCCCATGGGGTGTGCTCACCTGAGCTGGGTTCACCTGAGCTGTGCTCACCTGGGCTGGCTCTGCTGCTCCCAGAGGCACACATCTCCAGAGCCCTCACCACAGGAGGGGCTGGGGGGGTTTTGGGGAGCGAAACACCACGCTCTTGTGCCGAGGTGCCTAATCCATCCCATTTTCAGTAACCTGGTGCCTCCTGTTGCCATGGAAATGAGAGGGAGCTCTGCACACACGGGGTCCTGCTGGCAGGCAGCTGTGGGTTATCAGGGAGGATCTGTGATGCACCAGGCACCTGAAGGGTTGGGGTTTGCTTTCCTACCAAAATGCTATACAGCAGCTGAAGACAAGAATTTCTGGAGTCTACCCCAAGAGTTGCCTGTAACTTCCCACCTCAAAGCTTGTACATTCTGTGGCTGTAGATTGTCTAATACTGTCTGATTTCTCCAATGAGATAAGAGATCAGATAAGATCTGATCAGGGTGAGATCAGGTTGTGCATGTCCCTGAATCTCAGTCCTGTGCCAGGCATCAGTCTGCCCCAGGGGTAATTAAATGCTAAAGCTCTTCAGGGCCCTGCCCTGAATTATTTAGTGGATTTATTGGTTTGAGTACTCCACCAAAAGCAGAGCTTGCAGCAGGGTGGGTATGAGATAAGGAACACCAGAGGGGAGGCAGATGAGCAGAGAACCTCGAGGCAGCAGTGAGAGGAAGGGTCCTGTCCTGCTGGGCAGTGGTGCCAGAACTGCAATTAAACACAGAGAGGCTGGGATGTTGTGGGGCTTGGCCAGATGCAGGTGATAATTCAGGAAAGGAAGGTTCCCTGATCATCCTGTCTCCACACAGATGGCAAAGGTCAAAAAGGAGAGAAAATCACAGCCTTTGGCCATCCTACCTTTGTGGCCAGTTTACTTATGTACCACATCTTTATCTAAATGTTTTCAAATGCAGTGGTATGACAAAAACAAACAAAAAAAACCTAATCCAAACCTAACAGAAAAAGAGAGGGCAAACCAATTAAAGTATAATTTTCCAGATTTTTGTTCGATACTGTTAAGACTAAAGGCAGTAAAACATTTTTTCATTTTCAGGATTTTGAGCTGAACAACGAGCTGAAAATGAATGTTTTAAATTTGCTGGAGGAAGTTTTGAGAGACCCTGACCTTCTGCCACAAGAAAGGAAAGCCACTGCAAACATACTGAGGTAAATGCATTTCTAATTATTTCACAAGTTATCTGTAGCACAGAGGGAGACAGACTGTGTACGATAGAATTCACAGGGTTGGGTTTCCCTCCAGAGTATTTAATGTTGAAGGATTGCTAAGTGTTTTATGAGCCATAAAGCAGAGCCTGTTTAAAGTTTCATTCATAAAAATACCTGTGTTGGAAAGCTTTGCTGCAGAACAGCTGGCAGCCATGAGTGCAGCCCTCAAGGATGAGTGAAAACAGCTCTGTCTGCAAAGTGTGAGTATTTTACAGCCTCTGGTTCCAAGTCCATTGTTCCACAATCCTGATGAGCAGTAAACATTTAAATTAGCTGAAACATCTGTAGACTTAGGAGTGATTAAAATAAAACACCATGAAAAACACAGATCTATCTATGGACATTAATGTAAGTATTCTGCAGGTAAACCAATAAGTGTGCAATAAATTGAGTATGCCTGAGTTTTCTAAGACCACTTGATAGGTTTCCAACAGATATATGAAAAAAAAAGGCCTGAAAAAATCACTTGTGAGGACAAAGATCAAACAAAATATAAAAATCACAGATAAATTCTTATTAAAAGCACCTTTCTTCTTACATAAACAAGATAATCCTCCTTTTAATAATACTGTGTATGCTGCTATTCCAAGTAAAAAGATTGTTTTTTGTTTCTTTGGAAGAGACAGCAAGTCAAAAGAGCAAGAAGAATGAGGATGATGTGGGTTTTGATAATGTGAGTGACACCAAAGGCTGTACTCACAGTGGGTAAAATTACCCTAAAACTTTCAGCTTCCTAAGGAAATGTTTCAAAACAAGCCTGGTCTGCTCCTGGGAGAGTAATAGATTTATGGGCCTTTACCATACAACAATTTCTTGTACCCAGTTTCAAAGGAGCCCATTTCCACTAGAAGTTGCATCCAAAAATGGACTTTTATATTTATGTGTAAACAATGAATTGTCTCCATTTGCTTCCTTTCACTGCTGTTCTAAGAAATGTTTGTTATTGTTTGCCCTCTCTCCCCTCCTAGAACTGATTACTGAGTACCTGAGCACAGTGTCTGATACACCACTGAATACAGTTCATCAGATTTTTTTCCATTCTTACAAATTTTTAAAAAATTCAGACTCAATTTTTGACCATTCTCTAAATTTATTTTTTTCCAAAGAAAAAAAAAGGAAAAAAAAAGAAAAAAAAAAAAAAAAGGAAAAGGAGTTTTTTTCTTTTAGCCTTGGCTAAAAACTCCTTTATTGCTTTCCAAGGCTGGCAGTACTGCTAAACATATGTGGTTGCTGGACAACTTGATGTGAGCTATTTCCATCCTGCTTCTATGTGAATTACATTTCAAAACAATTTCTCACCCTTTCACTGGAAGGGGGAGGTGCTCAGATCACCTCTGGGAAATGTCTGGATATTAAGAGTGATTTCCAGAGTTTAACAAAACACTGTAATTGCTGCAGGAGACACAGGCTCTCAGCAAGGCTATGTAGCTAATTGAGTGATCAGTTATAGGATATAAAGAATAATCTTACAGGATATAATAAGGATATAATAATCCTTATAAGAGAAAAGGAATAACCAGCAGCTGCTTATGTGCAACTTTATCTGGAATACTCACACAGGAGTTCCTTTGCTCTTCCACAGTCCTTAATTTTCATTGCACATTCTTCAAATAGAAATATTTATAAGCTTTAAAAATAAGCTTTATTGCTGGTGGGAGCAGGGACCTGCTGTCCTGTGGAGACTGAGCCCTCAGTCCTGGGGCATCCAGGGGTCCCTCTGCTCCTCAGCCGGGTGGTGGACTCAGAGGCAGAGGCAGCTGCTCTTTGACAACTCCCCTTGGCAATAATCAGGATATGAATTGGGGGAACAGCTGCTGTCAGGGGGTTTAGCTTTCCTGGCAGGTTGCAAACATCCTTGTACAATTCTGGAGCTGATTTCTGGAGGAACAGAAACAGAGTCAGGAGAGGTGGCACTGACCTGCCTGTGTCTGTGGGGTCCGGCTGTTTGTCTCTGTCCCCACTCACGCTCAGGATGGTTCTGGCAGGCTGTGTCTCAAAGGATGAGTCTGGACTCCAGGGTTTTTGGTCTTCAGAATTGTTTAAAATATCTTATCTGTAAAGTCCCTTCTCTGCCCGACTGGGATCTGACCAGCAGGGCAGCCAAAGGCACTCTGACGACCCCCAAGGCGGGCACATCTTTTATAACAAAAACTAAAAATATCATATTTACCTTTTATCCTCAATACCTGTCACCCTCGTCACCCAGTGCACCCTCACCCCAGACCAATCCCCAAGTGCCAACACCACAGCAGATGGATGACAAGAAGAAGAAAGAAGAGTCTTGTGACCTGCCTTGTTTCCTCCATCTTGTCTCCATAACCCCCCTGCACTAAAACCCCAAAATCTGGGATTTACCCTATAACTACGTTTTTCCCTTCACCATTCACACCCCAGTGATTCCCACAGGTTCCATCTCCCCATGCACAGGTGGCACATCCCTAGATGGATCAAAATCCACCCACCAAGTGCTTCTGGCAGCATTCCAAGGCCCCCGAGCCCCCCAAGGGTTCTCTCGGTAGCTCTGGACATCAGGAGTGATGGGCTGAGCTCCCACATGTGTCCTCTCTGATAGCACAACTGCAGGAGCCCAGAGGGCAGACAGGTTTCCAGGGCCAGAGGAACACAGCTTTTTCTACATTTCCCCTGAAAGCAGAGGTGCTGCTGTGGTGCAGGAGGAGGGTGTGATGGTGTGGGGTTTGCTCTGTGCCCCGTGGTGCCCTGGCTGGTTCAGGAGGTCAGGCCAGGACTGAACCTGCTCTGCCCCAGACTGGAGAGCTCTGGCTGTTTGTTGTCTGCAGGGATCTCTGTTTGCTGCAGAACCAGCTGCTGCTGACCCAGAACTGCTCAGCTTTGGGACAAGGCTCCCCTGAGCCACCCTGGAGGGGCTCCACGTCCTGCAGAGTCCATCCCACAGCATCTCTCCCTCTTCTGCAGCACACTGGGGATCCTCTGTCAGGTTACAGCCGCTCTTCTGAGCCTGGAGAGAGGGTCTGCAGTGGAAAAAAATATTTCCTGAGTTCCTTCAGCATCCCATAGGCCCTCAGGGCCATTATGAGTGGTTTGCATTACCAAGGAGCCCTGTGGTGTCACCCTGGGCATGCCTGAAGCACCAAACCACAAAACAAAGGTCAGGCAGGGAATGCAGCACTCCTGCCAGTCTCTCCCTGTCACAGAGGAGATCCTTCCACCAAAATTCTCTCAATTTAGGCATCCTGGCTCTTTCTGCATGGACAATGGCAGAACCGAGGCAAGGACTTGTTGTGAATCCCCCTGGATATCCTAAAGACATCCAAGGTCTGTCCCCTTGCAGAATGTCCCAGGGTTTGTGTTCCTCTCCTGGTCCTGTTCAGGGTCTGGCTTGGAGAAAAGCTGTTCAGCCTGTGCCCTGCTCCTTGGAGAGATGTCGTCCTTCTCAATTGAGACCTGTCATCTAATTCTGCTCAGAGGGGAAATACAAATTACCTGGGACTGAAGGGCCTTTTTTTACTCTTGTTACAAATATTTAGAAACCAATTTGTTTGAAGCTCTCTGACAGCATGCTTTTCATGAGCAACACAGATCTGTGGCAACTGGAAGATTTGGTGAAACTTTCATTCAAAAGGTTTCTCTGGAATGGGTTGAAAATGAGAAGAAGGGGTAATCCAGTTGATGTGTCCTTCATCAAAATAGTCACTCACCCACAAGTGAGTGCTGGAAAATTCTGTTGTTCTGCAGAGGTGCTTGCTGCAGGCATTTTGTCTAAAACATGTATTCTATCAGAATTCTGGGTTGCCTGTCAGCTGTCACTGTAGGCCCTGGCTTTCCCACATCTCAGTTTTTGTAGTCTACTCTTTAGTCTGAAAGGCTGACAAATGCAGAATGGGCTTAGGACAAGCATTTCATGTAAAAAATTCCATTTCAAACATTCATGAAAAAATGTTCATGCTTTCTGAGTCTTAACTGGTATTTTCTATGTCTTCCTAAAGGATATTGTGTAAAAATATGTCTTTTTACAAACTGCCCCAGGCTTTGCAGGCATGGACATCCTTGGAAAATCCAGTTAGCAGAGATCAGAGAAGCAGGAAAGGTTGGTTTGTGTTCCAAAGATCCATCAGGGTCAGCTCTAGGAAAGGCTCTGTTTGGAATATGAATGACAAGGAAAATGTTGATGGGAGATGCTGAGCTGCTTCATGCCTTGAGTCATCAAACAAAGCAGCTGGTATTTCTTGCTTGATGGGATTTCTGCTGTGTGGACTGACAGGGCTTCTCTTCAGGGTAAAAATGCTTTTTTAAATTCAGTATCTGTTCTGAAAGCTAGGCAAACCTCCCAATGTACATTTTGCTTGAGATTTTATCAGCCTGATTTACTACCCCTGGAAATGTAGATAAATTTCACTGATAATGGAGCAGGAAGGTGTAAGTTCAGAGTGACCATCAGTGAACAACATTGATAGATAATTCTGTCTGCAGAAAAACAAGTTGCTTCCAGAAACAGCTCCTCCTTCTTCTTCTTCTTCAGACTAAACATTAATGAAATTGAGGGATATGCAGATGCCAAAATGTGATGGATGAAATATTTTTCTGCCGTGTATGATCTCACTAAACAACACATTTCAGGCTCTCTAACTTGCCCTAGCATTTAAATATTTTTAATATGCTTTATATACCACAAAGAAAGGACGAGGCACATGCTTAATACTTTCAAGTACAAAATAATTTTAATATTTGACCTGGTCAGGCATGAGGAGTAGTGAGAGAGAGAAAGAGAGAATCGTAACTGGTGATTCTAAGATTTAGAAAGGTATTTCTTTCATATTTTCTTCCTAAATTTCTGAAGATACTGGAGGAGTCATCCTGTTCAGTCCTCCCCAAGGGTGATACTGCTCAGGAGAGCCCCTCTGTGCCTTTGCTATCTCCTGTCACTCTTTCCACAAGGATCTGCTTCTTCCCAGCTCCCAGGAGCTCTGCAGGGAGGGCAGTGGGAGCTGTCCAAGCAGGGCTGGGCAGCCCACTGAGAGTCCTCAGTCCTCTGCTGAAGCTGGGTTCCCAAGGCTGACAACAGCCCAGGCTCAGGTGGAAGCTGCTGTTGATGCTGTCAAAAATTTACCATTATCCAGTCTCCAGATCTGTTGTCCTCTGCAGATTTCACTGTAGAATATTTATGGATAAAAGGAGAGTTGGTTTTGGTTTTTTTTCGTGAGACCACTGTGCTAGGAAAAAAGCATCTGTTTAGTATGACAGATTGAAAGTCTCCATAAAACATGAGATGTCATGGTAGAGAGTACCAGGAGGCAAAGATTAAAGTTAACTGCTTTCAGTTTTTTCAGAATCCCATGTTTCATACTTTATTTCATATGAAGCAAATACAAAAATTTCTGTATCGAAGGCGAGAACCTGACCCCACAGAAACAAAACATAACATGAAGTTTTATTTAAGTAACTCAGATTTTACAGGATTGATGAGAACTGCTGGGGCAGAGGCACGGGGCCTGTGTGGTTTTCATTGCCAGAGGCTGTTGTTGCCCCAGGATGAACAACACCTTCCTGCAGGCCCCCAGGCAAGAGCAGCAGCACAAAATAAGCTGCTCTGCGGGACAGATTGGCAGGCTATTTACAGGGACTGAGGCTGCACTCCTTGTTATCCTGCAAGAAGCTTAGGGTTCTCCTGCAGAGGTAAACACGCCTCGCCCTGCAGGCAGGAGGTGTTTCCAGCCCTTATGGGGAAAAAAAAGAAAAAAAAAAAGTGTCCTTTCTGACAGCCTTTTGCATTCTGACCTATGTTCCTCCTCCCTAAATCTTCTCACTCCTCTATTACGTAAATCCAATGTTGTCAAGGCTTCTTTGTGTCTGTAATTTCCACATGAAAGGGTAAGATCCTGTAATTATGTGCCAATATGCTACATCAGGGTAGATATTTGATCAATACTTTCTTTTGCCTAGGTAATTTTTGACCCATTACTCTGAAATAACAATCACAGGTTTAAGTAGCGGATTTGGAAACATTCATTAAGACTTTTATTACTTATAGGAAAGCATGTCCTTGCTGCATGGAAAGCTGCATTTTGCTGTCCATTTCCACACACTGAGCTCAGTGTCGGGCACTGAACAGGACAAATTCCAGCATTCATTAGCTGAGGGATCTTAAACCTCCATGGAAGTATTTCATCTTACATGTCTGATGCTGTAATAGTTTACACATCTTCACTTAAAGCAAGACATGACTTCTTAGGTTACAGGTTTTTTTCCCTTTATCTCTTCAATTGTAGATTTAGGATTTATTTTAAATAAACCATTTTGCTGATCTATGATAAGGTTTAGTCATCACCGTGAACAATTATATTTATATAGGATGATCTGCCACGTTATTTTTCAGGACTCTTTCTCAGGATGATCAAGATGATAACCATTTGAAAATAGAGGATATCATTCAGATGGTAAGTTCATCTTGAGGGTTAAACAAATACTTCAAGAGAAATGTTGTGTGTTTGTGTCAATAAAATTTACCACAACTGCAACTTGTAAAGTATTTCTGGATAGATATACTGTTTTTATACCAGGAATGTCAATTTCAGTTTACAGATAGTAAGAATTTGGAGCCCCTATCAAAAAATGAACACATCAAAACTTTAGTATTTGGATAAAATCTCAAGGTTTAAAAAAGGGGGAAGATAATAATATATATGAAAATACAAGTGCAGAATATGCAGAGTTTAATACTCAGAGTTTTCATACTCCTGAGCTGGTGTGTGCCTGTTTTATGAATTTCCAGCCGGGTGTTTGTGTTGTCTGTGACTGTTGTTAATCCTCATTTCTCCTGATCCCCAAGTGAATTACAGCCCACTGAGGGCTCCCAGGCAGCTGCTCGTGCCCTGTGGCCCAAGGAGAGACCCCTCAGAATTGTCCTTGCTTTGCAGCCAGACTGCCCCAAGCCCGAGTGCTTCGAGACGCTGTCGGCCATGGAGCTGGCGGAGCAGATCACCCTGCTGGACCACGTCGTGTTCCGCAGCATCCCCTACGAGTGAGCACCTGGGGGTGGCCTTTGGATAACTCCCTGCCCTTTGCCCAGGCCTCTGGCAGCAGGCAGCAGCTTTATGGAGGTGCCCAGCACCCCAAAAGCCACTCTTGTTCACAAGGTCCTTAATAATGGCTGGTTCGGTCTATTGGAGGATGAATGGTTATTTAATAGAATGTCTTGGTGTGGACAGGCAGGTGTCTGCTGAGGAGGGCTGGAGCCTCCCCTGAAATGGAAAATCCAAACCCCCTCCCAATGAATTATTGTAATTTTGAAATTAAGGGGCTCTCAGGCAAAGATATGGGAGCAGGAATTACAAATCTTTAACAGAAGAATTAAAAATATAAATGCAATAGTACAAGAAAACAAAACAAACCACTGCCAGAGTGAGAGCAGGCCTTGGCATACTGTGTGTCAGGCTGGTGGCACAGTCCCATCCCAGGGGGCTCAGGGTGGTGGCACAGTCCCATCCCAGGGGGCTCAGGGTGGTGGCACAGTCCCATCCCAGGGGGGCTCAGGGTGGTGGCACAGTCCCATCCCAGGGGGGCTCAGGGTGGTGGCACAGTCCCATCCCAGGGGGGCTCAGCCCTCCTGCAGTGCCAGCTGTGGCTCTGCTGGAGCAGGGATCCTGCCCAAGGGGGGAGTTTTCCTCTGCAGCTCCAGGGCTGCTGGAGATGGGCCTGCTCTCCCTCTGGGAATGCAGGGCAGCAGAAAGCTGCTCCTCTGGGAATGCAGGGGGCAGAGGCTGCTGGGGTGTCCCAAAGCTCAGATTGGATCCAGGTAGGAATGCTTGGCTCCTGCCCTGGGTGGAGCATCTCCCATGGGAGGGTGGGATTTGATCAGCCCTGCAGGGACACTCAGTGGCCATGGACAGAAGGTGATTAATGATGGATGGGCCATGGACAGCAGAGATCTCCTGGAGGGAGGATGGGCTGTGGGAAGGATAAAGAAACTGCCCCATGAACAGAGGAGAACTGCCCCACCACTAACACATGGAAATAGAATACACACCTAGCTAAACATGAGACATAGACAGAAAACTAACAGATGAAAGACTTAAAACAAGCTAATAGTACACAGGAATAGGGACTAAAAGAAAAACTACCAATACATATACACAGCATAAGGTTAAAGGTACCTATTAATGTTACAGCTAGTGAAGAAATAATTCAATTTAGGATTCAATGCCTCTTCCCATCCAGTTGTTGGTGGGGCACACATTGAGATTCTTTCCCTCAATCCCCAGGGAAGTATCCATGGAATCTGTGTCCAAACTCCAGGGAAAAGTCCCAAAGGCTTTCAGGGTGTAGGAGGCTTCTTCCTCTGTGGTAACTTGGGTGTCTTTTACAGTTTGTGAAAGAGTCAGGAATATTTCTTTGATCTCTTCCCACATCTGCTCTGCAGAGTGAGATGTTGATTCTGAGCTGGGGCCTGAGCCCTTTTGGTGCTGGAGATGATGCCTTTGGGCCTTGCAGCCTGGGTTATCTCTTCATGTCTGCACCCAGTGTCTGTGGTAGGGAGGGGAGGACAGTCCTGGCACAGAGTGTCCTTGGGGGGCCAGTGGCCACCAGGCTGGGGTGGCCACAACCCCCCCAGCTCAGCTTCTGACAAAAGGATTTGCACACATGCAAGGATAATGTGGTCCAAATAGGGTCACAGTGCCTCAAATTAGGATGAGGTGACATGGGAGAGGGGATTAAGAGAAAAATAAGTCTTCTTTACACTGTTTACCATTTCAGTCACCATTAATAATGGTACAGTGAGATGCTGGAATTAGTGTAAAGCTGTGTTATTAGCTTCCAGCAAATTGAGGTATCTTTGAAATCTTATGCTGTTACAGACAGACTCTGTATTGTGTTTATGAAGATTTTGTTTGCTGTTTTTTTCTCCCATCCATGTCTAGAGAGTTCCTTGGGCAGGGCTGGATGAAGGTGGATAAAAATGAGAGAACGCCCTATATTATGAAAACTAGTCAACATTTTAATGATGTAAGTACTCTCAAATACAGACTTGCTTTCTAGGAACCCCGTGGACTGCCTCTGACCTCTGGAACAGAAATACTGGGTTGTATTGCAGTGTGATGTGATGTGTTATCTGTTAGTGACTGAAAGCTGCAGCCTCTTTGTAATTAACAATTTAAATCAACGCAGATGAAGATTCTCATTTTCAATAATTTGTACTCAGTATTTTAGTGGCAATTTAAGAGAGTAGAACATTTTAAACTGTAGCACAGTGCCTTTCAGCCTGCTGACGAAACTTCAATTTCTCCAGAGAAATATAACACCAATCCTGTTTAATGCCTTTGTATCCCTACACGTCTTTCTCCTTTATAATTTTACTGGGAGATGTCCCAATCAGGTTTAGTGGTGATGGCTTGGAGACCTTCCCATTGCATCCCCAATCCTTCTTTCCTGTCCCCATCCCCTCCACTGCCCCGAGCTCTGTTTCCAATGTCATTTCCCTGGGTTTATGAGTCACAGAATTCACAGAATGACCAGGTTGGAAGAGACCCTCAAAATTATCGAGTCCAACCCAGCCCCAACCCCTCAACTAAACCCTGGCACCCAGTGCCACATCCAGGCTTTGTTAAACACCCCCAGGGATGGGGACTCCACCACCTCCCTGGGCAGAACATTCCAAAACTTTATCACCTTTCTGTAAAAACCTTTTCCTGCTATCCAGCCTGTATTTCCCTTGGTGCTGCTGGAGGCTGTGAGCTCTGGTTCTGTCAGTGCTGCTGCAGACAGAGCCCAGCCCCAGCTGAGCACAGGCACCTTTCAGGACCTGTGAGAGTGATGGGGGCAGCCCTGAGTCTCCTTTTCTCCAGGCTGAGCCCCCCAGCTCCCCCAGGGGTTTGTGTTCCCAGAGCCATCATTTCTGTCCCGCTCAGCTGGGGCTTCCCTGCCTTGCCCGTTAATTCCTGACACCTTAGGAGGGATTGTGCTCCACTCCCTGAGCCCCTGCCTCTCTCTCCGTGGCCAGATGAGCAACCTGGTGGCCTCTCAGATCATGAGCTACGCGGACGTGCCCTCGCGGGCCAGCGCCATCGAGAAGTGGGTGGCGGTGGCCGACATCTGCCGCTGCCTGCACAACTACAACGGCGTGCTGGAGATCACCTCGGCCCTCAACAGGAGTGCCATCTACAGGCTCAAGAAAACCTGGGCCAAGGTGTCCAAGCAGGTGAGAGGGACACGGCCACGGCCGGCTCGTGCGTTTGCTGGGAGCCCCGTTGTTGGAAGGAGTGATGGGTCTGACTCCATGCTCTCAGAAGGCTAATTTATTGTTTTATAATACTGCATTATAGTAAAGAATACTCTACTAAACTACACTAAAGAACACAGAAAGCGTCCTTACAGAAGGCTAAAAAGACAATAATGACAACTTGTGACTCTCTCCAGAGTCCTGACACAGCCTGACCCTGACTGGCCAAAGAGTCAAAAACAATTCACACGAAACCAATGAAACCCCCACCTGTTGGTGAACAATGTCCAAACACAATGGTCCAAAGCAGCAAAACACGGCAGAAGCAAATCAGAATGAATATTGTTTTCATTTTTCTCTGAGGCTTATCAGCTTCCCAGAAGGAAGATCCTGGGCCAAGAGATTTCTCAGGAAATAAGGCAGTGACAGCAGGCAGCTCTGATCCCATCGCCTGCCGTGCCCAGGGCTGAGACAGCAGCCCTCCTGTGAATATTGCTGCTTTTCCACCACCTGGGATCTGGGAAATGGAAAGACAGGAACTTCCACAGACACTGAAGGGTTTGAGGTGCAGCCTTGGAAGAGGCTTGGATTGATGTAAAAATAAAGTACACAGACATTAAGCAGAAAAATTACAAACTTGTGTTTCTATAGTTGTAAGTAAGAATATGCCTT
Source organism: Serinus canaria (assembly GCF_022539315.1). Classification (NCBI taxonomy): domain Eukaryota; kingdom Metazoa; phylum Chordata; class Aves; order Passeriformes; family Fringillidae; genus Serinus; species Serinus canaria. Next base: position 8,807,145 of record NC_066343.1, read on the forward strand.
CAGTGAGTGAGAAACTTTACTGGGTAAGATGGTGAAGGGTTTTATAGTGTGATAATGTAACTTTGTAGAGTAAGCTAAGAGTTTAGGTGTTATAATAGAAGCTTATGTGTGTACATGTAATTTATATATAAATTTATTATTATATATATAATTATATAATCAATTAATATATAATAACTATATATTTCAATATATTTTATTTAATATTATATATTATTATACATTATATATAATATCTAAAATAAAATATAATTATATTTATATTATATTATATATAATATAATAAAATACTTTCAAAAATAATATGTTTATAATATATGTGTGTTATAATATATAAAAAATTATAAGTATATATATAAAATTATATACCAGTTTAATAGAATTTTATCCCATTGGAAAGAAGCATCTGCAGTGCATCAGAATTAAGTAGAAGTGATAGGCTGGAAAAACAAAATAAACTCTGTCACAACTTTCCAATGGATTAGAATGTCCTGTATTGCCCTGTAATGAAGAACTTGTGCCTGCCTTGATCTATGCCTGACTTCTTACTCTAAAATCTCACAACCTTTGAGGCTGATATTTATCTGAGTAATAAATTGTTTTCAGGCCAACAGTAGCCCCATCCCTTCATTAAGGTGCTCCTAATAGTGGGACTGGCATTTTCTGTGCAGGAATTTTGCATGTAGCTTTTTTAATCTGTGTGAACAAAATGTTTTCAAGGTAATTGGAAGGTGCCAGAGACTATCTGTCCTGAATGGCTGAAATGTTCGAGTAAACTAAATTTAGGTATTTTCTGATACCATCTGGGTGGTTACAAACTATGGGTAAAGTCTGGTCATGTGCCTAAAATAGGAACTGCCTGTGCAGAAAGCCTTTAGGAAGGTCAGGACCTCTCAAATTCCTGGGTTCTTTTACCCAGAAAGAGACTGTTGATAGAAAGTCTTCTTTGTTATTCAGGAGCTCAAGTTTAGGTGCAGTGACCACCTCCTTTGAACCCTTACCTGGCTGCTGAGAATGTCAGCAAAAACTGTGAGAAGGACTGCCAGCCACAAAAACAAGACACACACATTTAAAAAAGGCCTGTTGGGATGAAGATAATCCAGTCTTTTATGTTCTGTGTTCTAAATGGTTTAGAGAAATACAGTTAAAATAAATTCTGACTGTACCACCTTTTCCTGTCAGCTTTTCCTCAGCTGCTTCACAGCTGGTGCTATGTTCTTCTATTTAAAAATCTGTTAGAAATTCTTTCAGTCCAAACTTTTATAAGTGACTTTACCTCCAAAACTTTTTATGGATAGAAATAGCTTGCTTTTTAAATTTTTCAATTGAAAAATAAGAAACCAAACCCTTAGCAGACTGATGTTGTGGCACAGTCCTCTGGTACCTATTGGGAATGCAATCTGGGTTTTTCATCAGCCTGGTATGTAGAAGAAAGTGACTCTGTCTGCCCACAGCTTTCTCTTAATTGGAAATTCAGTCTCAAATAGGACGAATCTCTCATCATTCTCTACACCAAGTCTCAACTCAGTAGCTTAAACAGACTGAAAATCAAATTTATTTCACCTAAGAAGGAATCAAGGTCTGGTGATGCCCATGACATCATCAGACCTTGGTTTGGTGATGTCATGGGCATCATGATGTCATCTGGTGATTTGTGTAAGACAGGAATATATTCTCATTTATATACTCAGCTTTTGTCTGGAACTTGAAGGCAAAATCAGCTCAGTGCAAGCTCCAAGGCAGTGACCACCCCTTGCTGTCACCAACTTCAGTAAATGCAGCTGAGGAGCCTCAGCCACATGTAGGATCTGTAATGGTCTTGTGTGCACAGCAAACTGAATTCCAGCCCATCAGTGTAATAAATCTGAGGGTTTTCCTCCACCTGCAGGGTAATATCAGCATAAATACAGGGTCTGTGTATCACTCCTAATGCTGCCCAGTCTCCATTTGCAGAAAGACAGGAGGAACTGCAGGACAGCTGAGTTCCTAATTCAGTAATGCCTCTTGTACTACTCTAGAAAATGGGGTGGGGATGGTAAGTGAATTTCACCTCCGACAGGATCTCATTCCAGTCATTTCCATGCACCAGCAATGACATCTGAAATGCATTTTCTTCCCAGACAAAAGCACTGATGGACAAGCTTCAGAAGACTGTGTCATCTGAGGGAAGATTTAAAAACCTGAGAGAAATGCTCAAAAAGTAAGCCTCCCTACAGTATACAACTGTGATACAACTGTGTTTTGTTATAAGTAGTGGATAGTTCATGTTAAAGATTAATTAGCTGTGATTAAGCTTTAAGAATTTGTATCTTTTCTTTTTTTTCTTTTTTTTTTTTTTTTTTTTTTTTTTTTTTTTTTTTTTTTGCCTAGTAACCGTTTAAATTCTAGGTTGGTTCTTTCTATTTGGCAATATGGTTTTGCTGCATGTGCTGTGATTTAATACCCCTGATGGGTAAACAGAGTAGCTCCAGAGAATTACTGAAACAAATTAAACTATTTTTCTGTGTGAACATTCCCTGTTGGGGTTTCACTTACACTGATAAACTTTTTCAATAAGTGTAAAGCCTGCTTTATAAATTGATGTTTTTATGAAAAAGAGGATTGTTCCAGTTAAGAATTTTAGTGTTTGGGTCTAAGCCTGTATCAGGTCACAGACCCATTTGTATGACAATTATGATTCTGACAAAACATTATGAGAGGAACACAGGGACAGGACAAAGGCATGGGGATGTTTTTCTTCTCCTGTGGCCTCCCAGCCTGCTGCAAAACAGCCTGCTGCTTTTGTGCAGCAGTCCTTGAATATTGTTTTCTTTAATTGATTTGCTGGATTGCATTTGACATTCTGTAATCTTGGTATCCAGAATATTCCATGTCAAGTGTTCTACAATTTCTGCAGAACTGATTTCAGCTATACAGAACCCAGGGTTTTTGTGAGCTTTGTAAATGGAAGCAGGCCTTTCAGAACTGAGTGGCATAACTACCTCAAGTGATCTCGAGAGGAGCTGAGAACTGAACAGCCAGAATAATTAATGGTCTATTTTAAAAATGCCATTAGTATTAGGTACTGGGGAGAATGCATTCAATTTATCACAGGCAGAGCAAACACAACTCAAGCAGAGCCAGAGGAGCTGTGTGTCCTGGAAAGGAAAGCAGCCCATGGATTATAACTGGGCAAAGTATAAAATGTTTGTGCAAGTTAGAGAAAATTGCATTTGCAAATGTAGCTGCAGGCAAATAAGCTGAGTTGTTGCTTTACAGCTGTAACCCACCTGCTGTTCCCTACCTTGGGATGTACCTGACTGACCTGGCATTTATTGAGGAAGGAACACCCAACTTCACTGAGGAAGGCCTTGTCAATTTCTCCAAAATGAGAATGGTAATTTTCACTTTCCTGAAAATGCTTCACCAACAAGTGTTTAATTATCGATTTCACTGTAACTCCTCCGAACTGACCTTTGGAGAAGCTGCTTTGGTGCTGGGCACTAGAGGCGGCCTGGGGAGAGCAATTACTCTACCCAGTCTTCTATCCCCACCTTCTGGCAGGCTGGGTGTTTTCACGGGCTGAATTTGTCCCCGCTTCACTTTCTCAGAAAGGACAGCGAAAGCAGCTGCCTGGAGCTCGTGGAGGAGCAAGAAAAAGCTTTTTTAAATAACCAGAATTACAGGAATGCAGTGATTCACCAGGAAGCAGTAATCACAATGTTCTTTTCAAAGTGTGCTCTGGTCTATCTGAAAAGCACTTTAAAGTTGATGTCTCTCCCAGTGCCATGTAATGCTGTTTTGTAACAGCTCCTCGGAAGGAGGCATGGAAATTTCTCCTCTAATCTCAGCTTAATGCCCATCTTAGGGCTACACTCTGCAGCAGTCACTCGAGGCCAAGAATGGGGAGGTTTCATTATGGGCAGAGTGTTGTTTCACTGAGGACTGGCTGGGGAGTAAATGTTTGGTTTGGGAAAGTAAAGTCCTGGGGAGCTGTTAGGAGATGATCTCTACCCTTCCCTTCCCTCCTTCTGACAGAGGAGGAGTTAGCAGAGGCTAGCAGAGACAAAGTCCTGTCAGGAATGTAGTGTTGTGACTGTAATTGTGACAGACAGTGATCCCTACCAGGTCTACAAGTAAATAAATATATAAGCTCCCTCTAATGAGGTTACATATTTTATATATGTAAGTAGAAGTTTTTTATTTTTATATATGTAAGTTGAATGGAATAATTTGGTACAGAATTCTCGCTTTGTGTGTCTTAGCTGAAGCAGAGCTGTGCTTGAGCTGACATCCTTGTGTTCTTTTGAAAGATCTCACATATCATCAGGGAAATCCGGCAGTTCCAGCAGACCTCCTACCGCATCGAGCACCAGCAGAAGGTGAGGCCCTGCCTGCTCCTGAAATCAGGCTGGGGCAGCAAGGACTTGTGAGGCACAGCTGCCACTGAAAGCTGGAGTTGGTGTCTTCTGCTCCCACGCATGGAGGAGAGGGCAGACAGACACATGGACGGGTCCCTGGGGTGCTGAGTCCCTCACCCCGCGGGACCTCTTTGTTTGATGCCTTCTAAAGAAGGTTTTGCTCCTTTGGAAGGTCCCTGGGGATTGCACCCAGGGTGAGAGGGGTTCAGAGGGAGGTGTGTTCCCCCAGCTCTGAGATCCTGGAGGGGGGTCAGGAGGTGCCCCAAGCACCTGCTGGGGCATCCTGCAATTCTTTGTCCCTCTGCCCTTCTCGGGGGTGATGCAGCTGTGGCCTAAGCTGGTCAGTGCCTTCAGAAAAGGTTCATCTCAGACTCCAGAAGAGCAGTGTGGGCTGAGGTAACCTGGCAAAGGATTTGCCCATTCCTAAGAGGAATTAATCCTAATTAATCCTCAGAGTGCTGCAGGTGCATCCTCATGCCAGCAGCATTCCAAGCAGCTGCTGGGTCTCTCAAGAAAGCAACAAGGTGATCTCAGGACCCAAAATGTGCTGAAAGGGAAGGAAAGCTGGGAGAGTTGTGTGGCAGTTCTATGCAGCCTTTCCATCTGTGTTTCCCCACCCAGGTCACTCACTACCTGCTGGACAAGACCCTCATCATCGACGAGGACACCCTGTACGAGCTGTCCCTGAAGATCGAGCCCCGGCTCCCCGCCTGAGCCTGCACAGCCCTGCACACAGCTCTGGGACAGGGGAACCACGCCTGCCACCACCCAACACAGCCAGAGGCACTCTGACAAGAGTGCCAGCTCTCTTTTCCAATAAGAGATACAGAGTCTCACAGCCTTTCCCTCTCAGGCAACACAAACCAGTGTTGGAGGTGAAAGGCAAAGACCCTTCCTACCCGGCTTAAGCTATTTCTGCTTTGCAAAGATCATGTTTGGCACTAGGGACCATGATTTCCTGGAAAACAGGAGACTTTCCTGTGAACAGGCACTCATTGCAGCCATCTCACGTGGCAAATCAAGGGTACAGATTTAAATGGTGGTAATAGACTCAGGTGTGTTAGGATAAAAAAGCAAAGTGAGGTGGCTGGGTTGATGGCTAACTATGTGTTCACTGAGGCAGTAATGGCTGTGGTGTTCTCATTGTGTTAATTTCATTGAAAAAGCAGGATTTTAGCACTCATCTGCTACTTTGGAGTGATATTAAGTCAGCATCTAGTAACTTCAGATCTGCAGTTGTTCGAAACACCTGCTGTACATTTAATGCTACTCGTTACAAAACATTTTTCTTCTTTAAATGTCTCGTCAGCCTTTCCTAAGGTGACTGATTGTGTCTATAAAAAGTATTTGTATATATGTTTTTCACCAGTGAGAGTATTTACAGCATGGAAGGCAAATGGACTGGTGGAATAGTTGTAAATAGTTGCCAGCTGGGAGGGTGAGGGACCCCGAGGGGTGGTGCAGGGGATGGGGAGTCGTGTTGCACACAGCTCTGGAAGAGGCACTTTATTTTCCTGCACCTCCTGCAGCTTCTCTGACAAGTCAGGCTACAGAGCACATTCTGGACACACTGTGGAGAGAAATACATGTCTGTCTGGCAGCAGGTGGTGATCAGCAGTGAGCACTTGGAGCTGCAGTGGCAGTTTTGTTTTATGTGGATTCGGTGGTTTGGAAAACGTCTTTTTTGGGGTTGTTTTTGGGGCTTTTTTTTTTGTTTTTTTTAGTTTTTTTTGTTCAGCCATTTGGTGTTGACTTAGCTGTAAAACTGAACCTGTCGGTGGCAAACATTGAATGCCAGCAAACACAAAGTATGTATTTCTATCTGAGCTGGTAATTATCACTTGCTTTTGTTTGAGAAACTGTGCTATTTGTAAATGTTTTCAGAGCCTCTGCTTTTGTGACGTACCAGGTGGACAGATGTCATTTCTACAGTAGTTGTTGTATTCTTGTATTTTCCTCATCAAGAGTGGCCTGTTGTAGCTGCATGGGAAGTGAGCTCAAATGCTGTAAAGGGCATCATAGTGTAAAACACAGGTGTTAGCACTGTTGAAAACACAAATTGGCTGGAAAAGTGTCCTTACTTTTCCAATGATACTCAGCCAGTTGAAGAAATAGGGCTATATCACCGTATACCTCCCTTAAATCCTCTCAGGGAGACAGATGTTGAAAACAGATTGTGACTTAGGCCTATTTGATCTGACATCTCTTACACAGTCCTGATGCCTCTTAACGCTGGCAATGAGAAATGGACCTGCCTGGCTTGTGGTTTTTGTCTTTATTTGCACTTTAATTACATTGCTGGCCCAGCCCAGAGCTGCACAACGAGTTCCATTTGTTCTGTCTGAGTGTGAGCGCCAGCACCTACAAATGTACCTTAGCAACTGTAAATTTCATTAAGGTCCTTCTCCACAAGGACCATCTCCTTGTAAATAACTGCATGGGGAGGTGTCACAGAGACTGGAAAATTCCTCCATTACAAAAGCAGACAGCAGCAGAGAAGGACACGCTAGGAACATTTTAAATAGTTCTGGCTGATGGTTGCTGTAGAAATGTTACTTAGAGAAGCTTTTTGTTGTTAAAAAATGTGTTTGTTTCTTTTGACTAATGATTGACAAGAAGCTGATTGCATCCCAATGCATGATATGAGGAGAAAAAAAAAAAAAAGAGCATGGTTTATGTGGACCACAAAACCAGCTGACTGTGTGCTTTCTGTACAAAAGCAGTTACCAATCAGTAGTTTCATGAAACACTTTGAAGTAATGGAGCAACAGGGAAAATGTGGTCCAAAAAGTGATTTCTTACGTTGTTTCTATTGTTTCTTTGTTGACAAAAAAAAACGTGTAACAGCTGTCAGTGTGAATGGGCATCTCTGTTGTACGCTGTGAAGTGCTGCTTTATCTGCCTGTACCCGGTTTAACCAAATCTCGATGTTCTTAGGGTTACAGGCTCCAGATGCTCGTCGTGCTCCTGTCGGCGTTCCTTGCCGTGTGCTTCTGGCGTGTCCGCGCTGCTCGCAGGGCTGTGCTGTGCTCGTGGGGCCGGAGCAGGGCACGGCGGCGGGCCTGGGCTGTCCGAGGGGCTGGGCTGCAAATCCCTGCAAATGTGCTCGTCCAGCCCCTTCGGGAAAGCACGTCCTGCTCATATGCCAAAGGTTGCCTCTTGCTCCGGTGGCCAGTTTGGGTCAGGATCGGGAGAGTCGGATGCTTGGTCTGTGTTCGTAGCAGCAGCAGCGGCAAAGCTGTTTATTAATTATTGTGGTCGCAGTAATGTTTGACTTGCTGATGGCTTCATGTCGATGTTTCTGCTTGGGGATACAATGCTTTTGTTAAAGCACAGGGAAAAGTGAGGATGCACCTCGTCACCCACAGCACTTGCCGGGGCTGCACCCCGCGAGCACAGCTGGAAACAGCTGTTCTGCAGCCCCTGGCAGCTGGGCTGTGGGCTCAGTGCTGCACCTCTGAGTGGCCCGAGTGCCTCTGCTAGAGCCCTGCTGCATGTTTGGGCTACGGCGATGGTCATTAGGCAGCAGCACCCCGCTTAGTGTGAGGCTTTGCCTGGTCCCGGCTCGGCCCGGCTCGGCCCGGCGGTGTCGCAGTGCCCAGCGCAGCGCTCGGAGGGACAGATGTCGCTCATGACACGGCCCCTCCTCGCCTCTGCTGTTCCAGGGAGCGCTGCTGCCGCTGGACTCTGTCTCCGGGCTCTCGCTGTCTTTTAGGGTCTTTTAGGTCCCTCGCAGCTTTTTGGCCGCGGGAGCATCACCGACTGGCGGAGGGAGCGGGAGGAGCCCCGCGGGCCGGGATGTCCCGGACACAGGAGGGCCGAAGCGCCTCTCCACTTGCCTTCAGAGCCCCCAGCCTGCCCGCAGCGGGCGGGGGCTGCTCCCAGCCCGGCGGGGCCGGGCGGCGATGGGGATAAAGCATTTTTCACCCGCTGCTCCGCGGTGCGCTCCGCCGGACCGCGCCCCGCATCAGTAGCAGCCCAGCCGGGAGCGCGGTCACGGGGACCTGGGCAGCAGCACAGACACGGCCCCTCCAGCGACCGAGAGCGCTCGTCACACGCTGACACAGGGTTAGAGTTGCCTTCACCCCCAGCCTTCACCCCCAGCCCTCTGCCCCCCGACCCAGCAGCTGTTGTTAGTGACCGAGCCCCCGAGTGCTCATCGTGTAGGTGAAACCCTGTGGAGTTCACAGTGGCAGTGTGTGTTCGTCCTGTCCCTTTCCTCCGGCTCGTCCTGTGACACACGGACACGTAGCTTCGCGGTGAGAGGTGACAAATGGCACCGATCACCCTGATTTCGGAGTAAGGAGGAGGTCCCCGTCCTCTTTCTGCTTTCCTAGTTTTTAATACTGATTATTGTTCTGTAGGAGAAAAAAGAACCTAATTATTTTAATTATTTATTAACTTAAACCGTGTTGATTTTGATTTCAGAACATGTTAATTATCCCAAATTTTCCTTCATGTGTATTATTTATTTTAAGGGTTTTACAAAGACATTGTTTTGTTTGTATCGACATTCAGTCTTTCATCCTTTCACTCTTAGCAACCACACTAAACCCTGATGATTTAAAACTCTCACCCATTGTGGCATTTTTACCCACTCATAATTTCACTCACCAAGGGCAAAACCCTTCAGACCTCATTCTGATAATACCTTAGGCTTCACCGAGAGCTTTTCATAAGTCTTTGGGGATCTGGCTCTCAGCTATTTGCCTGTTACAGTTTTTGCCTCCAAAGGTCAAATGTCTCTGTCTAGGATGCTTCATGTCCAAAATGCTGCTCAGTGATGGTTGTTCTGTTGTACCTGAGGTAGTCTCTGAAGTTCTGTAACCTAGGGCAGTAAATGTGTGTTTATTTGACAGATGTACCTGTATGGAACGTGTTGCTTAGTGCACAATCCAGATGTTTTTGCATGTATTGCAACTTCTCTTCTGACCCGAGGTTATTGCTCTGTATTGTTAGTAAGGCATACCAGGCAAGCTGTTGTGCCTGTGTGCTAATAAACATCCTTTCCTTTCCCGAGTTTCAAGGGTCCTCTCTGGAATTTATTATTTTACCCCTCGTCGTGAAAAATCCAATCATCTACTCCTCTGAATTACCGAGTCCCTTAGAAAAACAAGTCATTAAAGGGGGAAAAATCAGGTGAAAATTTTGGGCCTGTAATGGGAAAGAATGGTTTGAATTTCTGTGTTTTACTCTTCTTCACTCACAGTGCCTTGCAGCTGCCATGGGCATCACTGGTGATAACTCACTTTGGGTTTGGACATGTGTCTACACATCCCTTGCCTTCTCTGGGCTGGTGTCCTGCCCTGGGTTTAAAAGAACAGTAAAAGCACATTTTATACACAGAAAAGGCAGAAAACACAGTGGTTTATAAGCAGGTCCTGTCCCTCCCCTTGTGATAGGAAACCAAGTCACATGGAGATAAAATGAGTTGCAAATGGAAGAAAATACTTGACAGAGGTTGGGAGTTCAAGACCAGGTCTCCAGCTGGTGTTACATGTTTTATTCACTGGTTACAGCTCTTCTGTGCTGAACTCAGTAATTTCATGAAAACAGAAAGATTCCTCTTAAACTAGTTTAAAGAATTAACATGTTAAATAAGTAAACAGCAATGGCATAGCAGGTCTGTGTAAGAAGGAGAGACAGCAAGTGACATAATAAAATCAGCTTCTATTCAGTACTTTGTGACCTTGTGGCCACATCTTTTCCATTCTGCTTACATTTTCAGTGTTTCACATAAAAACTGAAATTAACTGAGAGAGCAACTTACCCTTGAAGCTGTCAGCTACTGTCAATTGAAGAAAATAAATTATAATGCTTCCCAAGCAGACTTGTTTATAAGTGCTGCGGGATAATACAATTTCAAGTTGTTTTCCCAACAGTTTAAACCATACATTTTATTTATGCCAAGCAGTTGGCTGATTTACATATTTATTTCAAGGCCATCATTGTAGGATCCCAGACTGGTTTGGGTGGGAAGGGACCTAAAATCCCATCCAGTGCCATCCCCTGCCATGGCAGGGACACCTTCCACTGCCCCAGTGTGCAGCCTGGCCTTGGGCACTGCCAGGGATCCAGGGGCAGCCCCAGCTGCTCTGGGCACCTGTGCCAGGGAACAGTTCCTAATTCCCAACATCCCATCCAGCCCTCCCCTCTGGCTCTGGGAAGCCATCCTGGAATCTCCAAATAAATCAGAGAGAACCCATCCCTCTTTATTGCTGACCACAAAGGAAGCAGGGGAAGCTGGTGGTTAGAGGCTGTTCAAAATCCTCAGCTCTGTGAAGAAATTAGTCTTGACTGATCGGGCACAGGTAACAAACAGGAATTTAAAGACTGAATTATGCCTTGAAAGCTACACCCCAGTATTCCAGCCCTACTCCTGTGTAGCCTGAAGAGAAGGAAAATTAGAGGAGATCATATTTTTGCTTGAAATTTCCAGTTTCAAAGAGGACTGAAGCAGTGACTGGTGCCTGTCCCAGCTCGTGGCTGCTGGACACAGCTCTGTCCAGGGGGGTTGGCAGAGGCAGGGGCTGCAGAATCACTTCAAGTTTGTTTTCTCAGAGGTGGCACCTCCACTGTGGGACACTCTGGGTCGGGTGGATGGGCCAGGAACACTGACAGAATTGTTGCTAAAAACTTATCTTCTCTCACCCTACCTCCCTGGAAGTTTCTAACGTTGGGGGCAATATGTACAAATCACACTGAGATCCTTCACATGTTTCATGCAGAGCAAACCCAGAACTTTTCCAGACAGAGAAGACACAAAGTCTTATCAGCACCTCATATTCCATTTGAAATAGTTATATCGTGTTAATTCCATTTTGTTTGCTGTGAAAAATTCACATCCAATGGGAAAACCATCTGGGAAAAGAGCAGTTTTTCCCTTTTCTAACCAATCCTCCCTGGGTTTCCATGACAAAGAAATGCTGGAGCACCATGGTGGAAAGAGAGGAGGTGTCCAGAGTTCAAGACCTTGTCAGCTGTGGTTTTCTGGTCATTACTACTTTGAACCCCCTGACAATCACCATCTCAGAACTGATTCACTTGTGTCTGCAATGCAGCTGGGGGAAAAAAAAAAAAAGAGAAAAAAAAAAAGGAGGAGGAAAAAAAGACCACTTTTTGGATTTTGGAGATTCCTGTTTTTCCAAAGGGTCATTTCCATGTGTAGGAAAACCTTTTCTCCTCCCTTCAGCCAGAAAACACACTGCTAATTATAGACAGCCTTTCCTCTAGTGGATGTCCTGTGCAGGGCAACTTTAAAAAGTTAAAAATAGCCAGGGTTATTTTTAAAACCCTGGTTGGGCCTTGTTGAGCTCTTTATTTAGTGGAGATGCATTATCACCTTGGGAGCCTTTCTCTGGAGGAGTCCCAAGTGTAGGATGACTGCCCTGTGCCTGCTCGTCCTCCTGGCCAGTGTGTGCCCATGACTGACACCAAGTGCTGCCTTTTCTCCCTGTGGGATGCAGGGCTTGGATCTCCCCAAAAAGGGATTCTTCCCAGGCTGAGCCCCCAGTGGCTGCGCAGTGTAAGGGGATCTTGAGCATCCACAGTCACGAGGAATTCTCAGGGAGAGGTCAGGGTAACCCTGGCCATCAGCTGTGCTTGCTCTGCTCCTCTGCCTTTTTCTGAATCCCAGGAATTACAGAGCCGTGGTGCTGGGAAAACAGGAATTGCCATTACACTGAGGGACAATCCAGCCTCCAGAACAGAAGGACGTTGTGTCCAGTGGCTTTTGGCTGCTCTAATTTAGCAGAGCTCTGACTTTGGCAGCAGGAGAGACACTGATCCGTGTCCTTACAAAGCTCAGGACACACACAGCCCCCTCCAACCCTGATTCCACACACAGGATTTGTGAGAACAGCTCAGCTCATCACTTCTGTCCTGACTCCTTTCACTGCTAACAAACTGTGCCCTGCACACAGAAACTTGACCTCAAATAAATTTTCTTCCAGATAATTGTGGCAACCAGAAAGGCCCTTCCATGAAACACAGTGACCTTTGCCTGGCCTTTGCAGGTAACTCCCCTGTCCAGCAGCTCCCACAGCAAACTCCAGGGGCTGTGCAAGGGCAGATGGATTGGTATGAACAGCAACTGAATTAACACCCAGCTGCTGCTGCCTCCCCAGCATCAGCAATGAAACCACAGCAGCACCTCAGTTCTGAGGTAATTATATTAGAGATGAGGATAGGGGGTTATTTATGCATGATCCTTGGCTTCCCAGCTGTTTCAGCAGCTGAGTTTCTCACAGAATAGACCACAGACCAGTAGAAAAGCCAAATTATTTTTAAGTATTAATGAAATATTCCTCAGAAATCATTAGGGAACTTGCCAACAATGTTTTTCCTGGTGTTTGTGCTGTAAATTCACAGTGTGGGGTTTGTTTGCATCTCCTGCTCTCCCAGGCTCTCAGCTGGCAAACAGCTTGAACCTCTGCATAATCCAGCCAGGCACTTCGTGCCATCCCCTGCTCTCAGGGGAAGTCCTGGTCTGCTCAAGGCCCTCATGGAAAAAGGTGAAAAATGAAAAAGCAGGTGCGTGTCTCCATCATAAGCCATGGGGTTTCCTGGGTCCCTATTTCCTTCCTCATGTTACCTCAAGAGAACCACAGCTGGTTTTTTCCTCTATCAGCCCCAGGAGCTCACTGTGGGGTTGATGAAAACCTGGTGTGCCTGACAGGCTGTTTCCAGATGCATTGATCTGGAATGGCTCTTTGGGTTTTAATTATTGAGGGTGTGCATGGCTCCCATTAGCCCAAACCAGGCACGACATTTTGGGAGAGAGATGTCTGTGTTTGGCAAAGTTTCAAAATTCTGAAATGCAGGTCTAGGAAAATCCTGTGTGAAACTGAAAGAATATTACACGTACAAAGGGATAATGTGGGTTTTTTTTAAAGCTGAAGAGTGCTGGCCTCTGTGCTCCTCTGTCAGCCTTGACACATGCTCAGCTCTGGTGGGGGCAGAGCCAGGTGAAAGAAACTGATTATTCTTTCATGGTTTCCAAACCATTGTGTGTTATTTCCCAGTGTAATTCACTGCTTCAAAGCTATAGAGATGCAGCAATTCTAAATGCAATATAGTAATATAATAACAGTAATTCTACATGAGAGGCTTCAGAGGCCACTTCATGTTTCTGGGCCCCTCTGCCTTACACGCAGTCAGGAATTAATGCCATGAATTAAAAAGTAAAGGGGAGGAAAAACAACCCCAAACTCCCTGCTGTGATCTCAGCTCAGCTCCCTGCCCGGAGCCATTCCCACTGGGATGGGGGTGAGGAATTCTGGCTCTGCCCTGCCCTGGTGTCCCTCCGGACAGGACAGGGCAGTGCCACAGTTTTGGGCAGGACTGACCTTTCCCTTTCCCTTCTGGCTGCTCCTGACTGGGTCCCTGGGTCCCTGCCCGTGTCTGTCTGTCTGTCCATCCCTGCCCATGTCCACTGTGTCCATCCCTGCCCGTGTCCATCTGTCTGTCCAGCCCTGCCTGTGTCTGTCTGTCTTTCCACCCCTGCCCATGTCCATCTGTCTGTCCGCTCCGTGCACTGAGAGGCATTTGGGGGATGATGTTTGTGGAAGACACCAAAATCGCTTGTTTTTAAAATTTTAAAAGTTTATTAGTAATAAATTGGTTTTAAAAATAGCAATATAATTAGAGCAATAATAACTTGGACAATTAGGATTAGGACAATATGAGACAATAAAAACAAAGAGTTACGGATGTCTGGGTACCTCTTTCTGGGTAAAATAAGCCCAAAAAGGCCCCACATTAACAGAGGATTAACCCTTAAAAGCAACAGCCTGGTGCATGTTCATACACCTCATCCATGGTGCATCAATTCCATTCCCACACAGGATTCTGGCTGGGCAGGGTCAGCTCCTTCCTCTGAATCCTGACAGTGCCTTCAGGGCTGAGCGAGGCAGGAAGAACAGGAAGAAGTTCATTTCTCCTGATAATGGAGCAATAAATTCTCTTTATCTGGAAGATCCAGGTGTCCTGTGGCTGCTGTCTCACTGTGAGCCCTTTCTTTAAGAAAAAAAGTATCCTACATAGCATAGTTTCTATTTTAGCCTTGTGTTATAGCCTAAAACTATATTTAACACACTACTAAAGAGAATTAACACAGCATCCCTTTCTAACACAACACATGTAATATTCACTGTAATATTTGTGAAAAGCCAATCACAGAATACACATTTTTCACAATGTTGCTGTCACCCCCTGCTGCCACATCCTGCTGACGCCCTCAAGGGCACCCTTGCCTGAGCAAATGCCACTCACGTAACCCAGATGGGCAGGATTGGCCCCTGCAGCAATTATTTTGGTTTCCCTCACCTCCTCCTGCCCATCTCAAATTTCCTGGGCTCCTGTTTGTGCCCAGCCTCCGGCTCCCTTCACACTCTGGGCTCGCTGCAGGCAGCAGGACGTCCCTACCTCCACTCAAGGTCAGTGACACTGCACATATATTGCTTTTCTAGCCTCCAGCTGTAGCATTGCCAGGGCAAGGGGTTGTTAAAAACTGATTCAAAGCACCACAGGATGGTGGTGTTGATTTGGTTGCAATTTGTTGATTTGTGCAAGTACTTTGGTGCAGGGAAGTGTGTGCCAGCCCCCACTACGCAGCTGCTTCAAATAATCTAATCACAGAATGATTAAGGTTTGGAAAAGACCTCTAGGATCATAAAGTCCAGGCATTTTTGCTGACCCCTAAGTAACAACTTTGGCTAGAGAAAGAAAAGTGCCTTTGCAGATGTGTGACAAGTTCAGAGAAAATGTCTCTAATTACATGAGTTTTTTTGTGGTTTTGGTTGTAGCTCTCTGCCCTGCGAAGATGAGAGGTTTGTGCTGCAAAATGGCACCAGCTTGGCTCAGAGGGGTGAGCGGTGCCTGCACCTTGGCTGGGCTTTGGCAGGAGAATTTGGGGCACCTGGGTCTCACCTGGTCGGCTCTGACCAGCCAGACCCTCAGCTGACAGGAACCAGAAATCCTGGTGGTACCAAGGGGTTCTGGTCTGCTCTGTGAAGAGTTACCCTGCCTCCTCTACCCACACGAGCCCGGGCACAGGTTCACAGTTTGGAATTTTATCCTTTTTCTTCTTTTTCTCCCCCTCCAAATCAGTAAGTGTTTGTAACCCTTGGCTGTGCCCCTGGCACTGCGAGGAGGAAGGCACTGAGATGGGGTTGGTATTTTTGGGGGAGAGGCTCCACGCTGTGAGCAAGGCTCTGTCAGAACCACGCCTGCCCTTGGTGCTGGGTCTGCACTCCAGGGACTGAGCCTCAAAGCCCAGAGGAGCCAAAAGGTTTTGAGTGATGCCGAGGGTGAGCGGGGAGAAACTGCCAAAAAACACCAAAATTGCTCTGTGGGCCTGGCTGCCTCAGTGTGTGCAGCATTCTGTGAGCAGCAGGGTGGTGCAGCAAACCAGGAGAGATGCAAACTGATTTCTGGGAGGCTAAAAATGGCTCTGAGGCCAGCAGTGACTCATGGCAGTCACTGCAGAGGTTCCTGAGGCTCCAGAACCTTCCATGCACGGGCGGGGAAAACTTTCCACTGCCCTCTGTGGGCTTCAGCTGGAGCTGAGGATGGCTGAGAGGAATTCCTCCGGGAATGGAGAAGGCCAGGTCCCTGTCCCTGCGCCAGGTGAGCGCCCAGCTCAGCCCAGGGATGGCCGGGATGCGGAGCTCTGGGGGCTGAGAGGGGCACACGCAGCCCCCCAGCAGCAGAGCCCGAGTGAACTTGAGCTGGGACTCTGCCATTCCTCCCAAATGTCACTCAGGATCACATGGGGTGGCAATTAATACCAGCCATGACACGGCTCAAGTATTTAATCTACCTCTATTTCTAGAAATGTCACTGTAACCCTGGCACTTTCCTTCCCCCCGGGCAAGTGTGAAATATTGGATAACCAATACCTGTCTGGTAGCACCCAGGGGGGAGGTGGAGCAGGAAACTTCCTCTCCAAGAGAAGGTCAAGAAAGTGAGGAATTAACAGGATAAATGCTTTTTAGTGTTATTTTAAAAAATATATCAGAATGGGCTGTGAGGGTGTGTGTCGCTACCAAACACGAAAGAACCAGACGCACACCTTGCTCCAAGGTGAAGAGCAAAAGAGAGCATTTATTTCCTGACCCCAAACATTTATAGTTTTCCAAAAGTGACAGTGGATTGGAGGGTGACAGTGCCACCTCTCCAATGCCACTGGACAAGCTACCGGTCCATCAAGTTTCTCCTGATCCACAAAGGAATGCAAAACAACGTGTTATCTACAGAAAGTGTGTGAGAAAGTTCTCCACAGGGAGGTAAACTTCAGAAGGCTTAGAAAATATTAGAAAATCAGGGCGACAAGTGTGAGGCTCCTGGGGTTCCAGCTGTGGTCACCAAGAGCCCCTGCACCTGCAGTGACACCTGCAAACCTTTGGCTGCTCTTCAGCCAGCACCAGCCTGGCTGCAGGGACTGCTTCTGAACCTCTGCCTCCACCTGCATGGCACAGGTAGGGGAATGCACCCCCAGGTGCCCTGCTGGCAGCACAGCAGTGTGCTTTGGGTGCTGGCAGGGAGCTGGGCAGAGGGACAGGGGCTGTGACCTCCAGGACTGTGACCTTTCCAACACGTGCTGCCCGCTGGCCACGGCACCTGGGAATTCTGCCCTGGGAAAGGCCAGGCTGGCTTGGCCCTGCTCTGCTCCCCCCCCCCCCGGTGGCACCGTGAGGATGAGGAGGGTGGAAGGAGGAGCCCTCGGTCTGCAGAGCCTGGAGCTGTCGCACCTGACCTGGAGGATTCATGTGGGATGACCCAGAACTGCTCACTGTGGAGGGAACCTGGGGCTGGGAGGTTGTTCCTGGGACAGCTCCTGTGTGCCCTGCCCTGTGCAGCAGCACCTCTGCCTTCTCTGAGAGGTGGCACAGGTGACCTTGGGGGTGACACTCTGCAGGACTCTGTGCCACAGGCCAGCCCCAGGGCAGCCAGCTGTGCTCCATCCCCTGCCTGGGGGCACAGAGGCATTCCCAGCAGGAGTCTTGGGGCAGAGCTGACTGAGATAAAAGGGAGAATGCACAAGGCAAACCTGCAAACATTTTGTCAGGCTTACACAAAAACAGGAAACAGCCTTGAGGAATGAGAGGAAAACCCGACTCCAGCCCTGCCTGCAGAGGTGGACTCACCTGTAGGAAACACACCTGGTGCAGAAAATGGGCTGGGACACAAAACCTCCATCCCCTGCTGGGAGAGGGGCAGCTGTCCCACCTGCACAGGACAGGAGCACAGAGGGGCTGCAGGGGACAGCAGAGCAGCTCAGCCCTGGCTCACACCTCTGAGCATCTCTCACACCAGGCCAAAATATCTGCAAAATCTGAAATATTGCTCATCAAGGGGCTGCCTCTGGGTGTGCTCACCCCATTCTGGAGACAGGGTTCTATGGCTGCTGAGCATTACCTGAGTGATTTACACGGCTGAGGCCTCGTGCCAGGAACCCTGAGAGTCTCGTTAAAAATCTAAAAAATGAAATTGCTACGGGTTACACCCAAAAAAGGTGTTGTGTCTAATCACACAGAAATCAGATCTTTCTTGGACTAATTATACAAAAATAATCAGTGCAGGTTTAGATCTAACTAGTCCTTGTCTAAAATAAAGCCCAAATTCTCATGGAGCTTGTAGTGGAGTGAAAGAACTGGAAAATTATGGAAGGTTGGTGCCTTTAACAAACCACTTACCACAGATAAAATCTTAAGTAGAAAGCAACAAATCATTATCAAGAGCCCTGTAAGAAATTTTTGTCAGTGCCTTCAGAATCCTCCTGCAGAGAAGAAAACTCCTTTGCTTGTGAGGAGGCATTCCAGTTGAAAGAGGAAAGGAAAGCAATGGTAAAAAAACCCTGGTGGGACTGAGAGGGGTGCAGCCTGCCCCATCACAGGCCACTGATTCCAACTGAACAGATATGCAGGCCAGCAGCTGGAGGTCTTTGGGGTTTTTAACCCCAAAAAACCCAAAGGCTGATTAATCCTCGGAATGTATTTCCCTTTTCCAGACCATCCTGCCTCTAAATGGCTTTGAGCACAGCCCAGATGCCTCCCTAAGGGAGGTGTTCTCCTTCCAGCACACCTGGTCAGCTCAGGCAAACACTCAATTCCTTCCCAAGGGCTGAAACTGACACTCTCAAAAATTCTTCTGATTGTGAAGCATTGCCCTTTCCCCTTCCCATGTTTTTGTGAGTGACTATGGCAGCACCACAGACACCCACAGAAACATGGATTTTCCATCAGGAGCACAGGGAAGACACTCAGCAAAGTCCTGCCAGAGGAAAACCTGCAGTTTCAGCTTTTGGGCTGTGCAGTGCTCAGAGCACCCTGGTGGGAGTGAAATCCTTGCATGGAGACCTAGAGGTGGTCTGTGGTGAAACCTGAATGGCAGCACAGCAGGTCTGTGCAGAGCTCCCAGGGAGAGCAGAGCCCTTCAGTCAGAGCTGGTGGTGGTGCAGACCTGCTGCAGGGGCAGGCTGGCAGCTTCTGGGGGCAAAGAGGAGCTGAAAATATTAAAGATTTGGGGTCAGACTTCACAGAAAGCTTCGGTGAGGATCTGTCCTTTCTTTGGGGCCATTCCATGTGGGCTCTTTTCAAATGAATCTCTAGAAAGGTTTGTCTTGAAGCAATGCATTACTCCAAAGCCGTGCTATCCCTGAAGAATGGACCACAGCCCCCAGCCCCCAAATGACATTGCTTCTTGTCAAATAAAGTTCCTTATCCATTTTGTGCCCCCGTTCTGTAAAAGCCGTTTCTGCTGAGCCGTGCTGGTGTTTCTGTGCAGTTTTTGTGGCACTGCCTGGGCTGCAGGACATTGTCAGGACTAGAGCCCACCCGTGTGGCCACAGCTGAGAGTCAGGAGCTGCAGCCCGGGCTGGACAGGGTTACACTCACCTTCCCACAGCCCTGCAGGTGATGCTCCTCCTGTCCTTTCACATTCCCCTTGGCCCTAGACAGTCACAGACTGGCAATTCCCTGCTGCCATCAGCAGGTTGCGAAAAACACCAATCACTTGTTTTTTTAAATTTTTAATAGTAATAAAATAGGTATAAAAATAGTAATACAATTAGAGTAATAATAATTTAGACAACTTGCATTAGGACAATATGAGACAATAAAAACAAAGAGTTATGGACGTCCAGGTACCTTTTTATGGGCAGCACAAGCCTGAAAAAGAACACAGTTAACAGAGGATTAACCCTTAAAAACAACAGCCTGTTGCATATTCATACACCTCATACATGATGCATAAATTCCATTCACACACAGGATTCAGCCTGGTCAGTTTCAGCTTCTTCCTCCTAATCCTAACAGCACCTTCCAGGCAGGAAGAAGTTCGTTTCTTCTGCTAAGGGAGCAATAAATTCTTTTTCTCTGAAAGATTTAAGAGAATCTTAAATCTTGCAGGAGATTTAAGATTCTTAAGAATCTTAAATCTTGCAGGACTGCTGATAGCAGTTCTGTGGCTGCTATCTCGCTGCAAGTCCTTTATTTTTAAAAAGTATCCTGCATAGCATAGTTTCTATTTTAACAATTTTTTTCACCTAAAACTGTATTTCACACACTACTGAAGAGAATTAACACAGCGTTACTTTCTAACACAACACACGTAATATTCATTTCAATATTTGCGAAAAGCCAATCATGAAATAGGCATTTTTCACAAGGTTGTGCCTTCCACTGTAAGAAGAGATGTGTGGTTACCCACCGTGGTGGGGGTTTTTTTTTTTGTTTAAAAACCCCTGTTTTGCTCTGGTTTGTGTTTTTTTAGGTAGACAACCTGCGCAGTCTGCGGCGTCTCCAGTGTGGGAGGCTTCTGGGAGCTGCCAGAGAAGGGTCTGTCAGGTAAAGCAGAGCCTCCTGAGGGTCAGGAACAGCTTACCTGTGCCCAGCAGGGCCAGGCTGGGCTGGGATGAGCCTGCAGCCGCAGTGGGAGATGCCAGCCCTGCCCCAGAGTGATGAACCTCCCCAGGCTGGGGGGATTGAAGCCCAGTGAGGCACAGCCAGGCATGCACAGGCAGAAATAAGAGTGGGGAAGGGTCCTCAGCTCGCCCAGCAGCAAAGCCACAGCCCCCCACACCAGCCATGGCACAAAGCCAGCACCCTCTGAGACCAAGGAGGTCTCTTGGCCTTTCCAAAGGGGACCCTTCCCTGCAGGGCCCAT